>NC_045787.1:78071957-78412692 GCF_009873245.2 Balaenoptera musculus
GCCTAGTTGCTCTGCGGCATGTGGGATCTTCCCAGACCAGGGCTCGAACCCGTGTCCCCTGCATTGGCAGGCAGATTCTTAACCACTGCGCCACCAGGGAAGCCCTATTTTTAATTTTTTGAGGAACCTCCATAATGTTTTAGTGGCTGTACAAATTTACATTCCCACCAATAGTGAACAAAAGTTCTCTTTTCTTCACATCTTCAATAATATTTGTTATCTCTTGTCTTTTTAATAATAGTCATTCTAACAGGTGGGAGGTGACATTTCATTGTGGTTTTAATTTTCCTGATGATTAGTGATGCTGAGCACCTTTTCATGTACCTATTGGCCATTTGAATTCTTGTTTGGGGAAATGTCTACTCATGTCCTTTGCCCATTACCTTATATGAGGCACAAAAGTTAATTTAAAATGTATTAAAGGCTGAAATGTAAGACCTGAAGCCATAAACCTCCTAGAAGAAAACACAGGGGAAAAGATCCTTTACATTGGTCTCAGCAGTATATTACTAAGATGTATTTTTGGATATGACACCAAAAGCACAAGCAACAAAAGCAAAAATGTGCAAGTGGGACCACATCAACTAAAAAGCTTCTGCACAGCAAAAGAAACAGTCAACAAAATAAAAAAGCAACCTAGGGAATGGGAGAAAATATTTACAAACCACATATCTGATAAGGAGTTAATATCCAAAATATATAAGGAACTCATACAACTCAGTAGCAGAAAACAATCCAATTCTGATTCATTTTTGACACAATATTCTCAATATTAACGTGTTTTATTTGTAATTATTATTTTTTAATGCTGTTAGCCTTCTAGTCAATGTAATACCCTGCCCAAGGGAACTAAAATATTTTTCATCAAAGAAAAAAATCAAATGGTTAATGAAACTGACATTTGTAGAAATGAAGCTGACAGCAAAATCATGGGTGATTATCCAGGCCAGTTTGGCAGGGAAAAATTATTAGAATGCTAACAAGACTAATAATAAATGTGTGGAAAGTCTGGGTGCTCTTTTTCAGGCTCAGATACTGATGTGCTTTGACTACAACTGCCAGGATTATCTCATTCAGCTATTTAGTCCTTCATCAGGATGCTGGAAAGATGAATTAAAAAACTGATACACCTATGCCCTTAATGCAAGTATTCTGATGTTGTAGTTTCCCTAACTCAATATTTACTTGTTTAGAGTAATCCCAACACCAAAATAAGAACTCAGTTTAAGAAAATATCAACCGGTATGTCTTTGTATACAAACTAAACAATTATTGGTTTTACTTTCTACATCACTTTTTAGCAATTTATTTATATATTCAATTCAGTTCAAATATATATATGGGTATAATTGCATGGATAGTAAAATAGTCCTTCAGAATTTATTTCATTACCTTGATAAACAGGCATTTATTAAGACCATCTATATGCTGATCACTAGACTGCCCTCTGTGGGAAATACAAGAATCATTGTTGACCTTACATATCTCACACTCTAGCTTTGAGTTTTCTTCTATCTCAGTGGGAATGACTCTGTATAGATCTAGATAATAAATGAATTCTTAATTATGTGAATGTGTAGCCATCTCTCATTTGTGACATAAAGAATAGAGATAACTGGGAAAACAGAAATCTACAGAGAGTTCTGTCTCCAACGATTCACATTCTGTTTTAAACTTTTCCTTGTCTTGTTTTATTCCTTAAAGATTTTTTTTTTAATTTGTAAAAATAAACCGATTTACATTATACTTCATTAGACTGTGAAGGTGTAGAATAAGTTTTATTTATTATTTTGCTCCTGGCATCCAATACATATCTTAGTGCATTATGTACATCAGAAAAGCTGGCTCTGATTGCAAAGAATGTGGGTAGGATGAGGACATTTGAAAAAAGGCAAACAACGTTCCAGTTGGCTTGTAGAAAAACCTTTATATTTTTTATTCACCCTTTTATGTTCCTTAGAGCACCTCATAGAATACTGTGCATAAAACAAATGCTAAATGACATAGGACCCTGCTTTATAAGTGATAAAATAATCAAGAGTGGACCGTATAATATTCATAATTTATGCCTCTGGTGTGCTGGTGGAGAAAAAAACATATTTATTGTTCTACTTTTTTTATTTCTTTAAGACTCTTATAGGGGCTGCTTCATTTCGGGATATATATATATATATATATATATATATATCTACACACACATATGTATGGTATATATATGTATGGTATATATATGTATGATATATATATTCAGGGATGTATAAGGGATATGAAAAAGCTTCTATATATTTTATATATATATGGAAATGTATATAATATAGGGAAAAGCTACTGTCTTATTTTTTCTGAATAAATCTATGTTATTAAATTGCCTGAGTTATGCAAGCCAGTATCCTTTTTTTCCCCCTAAACAGTCCTTCCAAATTGTACTTATATTTGCCCTGAGGATAAACTAAAAACTTAATGTGTTTTGTTAGACCTTGTCAGCTATGGCCCTTATTTCTTTACCAGCTGCATCTTTCTCTTTATTCCTCATCTCAAAACCAACTGACTTGCAAGGCCTCTATTTTGGGGCCTTTGCAACCATTGTTTCTTGGCTAACTCCTACTCATCTTCTGTCCAAGAGTTCTAATCACTTTACTTGAGAACCCTGCCCTGATGTCTTGATCTTTAATAGGTGCCCATGTTATGCTTCTTGTACCTTCCCTTACCATAGTACCTACCATACTGTACATTTCCTTTGTCATTCACAATAGCCCTGTCTCTCTGATGGTAGGGACCGCATCTTCTGTCATATACTCAGAGTTGGCAAGTAGGATCTTTCCGATTTAGCAGTAATTAAGTGAGAAATAAATGGATGACAACAAACAAACAAAAATCAAAACAAAACAACATCTTAATGGGTGAAGAAGGATGAAGTCAAAATGATTAAAATTCCTTGTGAACACTATAGAAATTGACCCAATTATTGAAAATTCTCCTTTTATTCTGTAGGTCTCTAGAGTAGCATTATATTCTATTTCTATTTCTTTCTTGGCAGCAGTTCCCACATGTTAATTTATTTGGTAAATTTATCCTAAACCATACTTTTATTACAGAAAGTCACTTTGAGTTGTAGACCTTTCACTTGTTTATGAAAGTACTATATTTTTTTCTTTGGGGAAATGAGTAATTTTCTCAGCTACAAAAAGAATATTATCTTCCATGGAGCATTAGGTTCATCACTCTAGTTTAAAGAAGTTTTCACTTATGCTTATAGCACCAGATATTAAAAATCCTTCATTGTCTAACCATCTGAAACAAAAGCAGATTTTGTTGAACTCAGTCTTTGGAACTTTGTCTCTTTAGGGGAAAAAAAAAACTATATATCACAAATCACATTCACAAATCAATTCATGGAATAATTGAAAACTGAGCTGTAGTTATTTATGTTCTTGTACCCTTAAAAATATAAAATAATATAAATGCATGATTTTATATATATGGGTGTAAAATATTTATGTTATTACTTTTACATGTTTCACGTATCTGAGATAGTGTAAGTCTGAAGTGATGCAATACAGAGACTATCCTTTAGAGAAATCTATCGGAAGGGAACTTCCTGCTACTAGCTACCATTGGAGAGCTGATACCATGCAGGTGGTCTGCAGAGAAAAAACCGAATCTTCAATTAAGGTCACAAGCTAATGATGCCAGGTCCAGATGCTATCTGTACTAGGTTGAATAGTGTCCTTTCAAAATTCCTGTCCACCTGAAACCTCAGAATGTGACCTTATTTGGAAATAAGGTCTTTGGACATGTAACCAAGTTAAGATGTGGTCATAATGGATTAGGGTAGGCCCTAATGCAGTGACTGATGTCTTTATCAGGAGAGGGAAGTTTGAACGTAGAGATGCACAGAGGGACAGGGAAGAAGGACATGTGAAGATGGAGGCAGAGTATGGAGTGATACAACTGTAAGCCAAGGAACACCGAAGACTGAAGTGCAGGAGCTAGGAAACAGGCAAGAAAGGATCCTCCCCTAGATCCTTGGGAGAGAGTGTGACTCTACTAACATTTTGACTTCAGACTTGTAGCCTCCAGAATTGTGAGAGAATAAATTTCTGTTATTTTAAGCCATACACTTTTATTTAGAGCCATTGTACTTTGTTATGGCAGCCCTAAGAAACAATACACTACACTAGAACAATAGATAGAAAACAGAACTGCTTCGTGAAGGTTCCTTAGGCAAGCAGAAGACAGACTGAGGTGGAGCTAAGTTAGGGCTTCCAGAGAACTAATGCCCTAAAATATCACTGAGAAGGATAAAAGGAGAGTGCTCAAGGTCTGTGACAGGTGGAATCAAATTAAGGAAAAGTAATTTCTGGTACTCTATGTAGCAGTCAGTTTCTTATCTAGAGAGTGAGAAGGAATAGAATGTGAAATTGGGGGCAGGGATGAACAACAGGGATTGTAACATGTTTTAAATTGTGTGAAAGACGTTTTTAGGATTATACCCCTTAGATACCAAAGAGTTGATTACGAGAGGGTAGCACACATTCTCCAGTATTCATTCCAGATAAAATTTGAATAAGAAATTAAGGTCAGGATTTGGTGTATTAAAAGTTATATGAGTGCAATTTAGAATCAGTGCATTATTGTAATGTCATGTTTATGTTTGTGAGGTTTTAGTTTCCTTGTGCTTCCTATTCAATGTTTTTTGTTTTTTGGGTTTTTTTTTACTATTTCTACCTTGTCTCGAAAGAACTTATTTTGCTCATTTGGAGGATCCTCCAACTTTCATTTATCCAATGTCCAGGTAAGAAAGTGAAGGTAGCTCTTTCAACTCAAGAGACTGAAAGGGTAGCACAGTTGCAATAGTTACCAGGGAGATACAAGACGATCAGACTTGATATGTTTAATCAATTTAGGCCTGAGATGTTCCCTCACACTTCCAAATAGCCAGATGTCAGGTGCTTTTGATAGCCTTGATAGCCGGGTGATTTCCCTTGGCTGCTTGATAGCAAAAGGGTAAGAAGTACACATGATGTTGGCAAGGGTCTCATTGCTCCCTGCTGGAGTCCAAGTGAAGACATAAGGGGTGACAGAGTGTGCATTCGTTGTGACATATTTTATCTGCCTCATGCTGACAAATCACTCTGATTATTTATAATCATTAGAGTTTTGCCATTTTTCTGTCTGGCTCTGAAATGTTCTAAATATTTTAGCCTTGACTGAATATCCCTTAATCTTGTTCAAACCCTAAGAAAAACTTTTAAAAACTTATTCCAAGGTAGACTTCCATTGAGGATGGAAAAACGTGTGGCTGCCTTAACCATCTATTACCAGTCCCAGAGCACACCCAGAAGGAGACCTAAAAATGAGCTTTATATATCTTCTCCTCTTGTTTGTTATTTATTTTCATCAATGAGACTTTTTATCACCTAGTGTCATGGAGAGAGTAGAGTCTGTTTAACCACAATATTTAATAAATTGAGCCATATAGACACAAATGGAGGAAGTACAACCTTTGAAGGAAAAATTTTTGGCTTCTGAATATCCTAATGAAAAAATTGTTCCTAAGACATGTCTAATGTTTCATAAAGAAGTGTCTTGGCTTTGGACTGCTTTTATGTAAAACTGTCAATACTTAACCATAAAATCAGTAGGAATTAGAGTTGCCAGAGATTCTAGTATTCACGTAATCTAATCTCATTTATAGCTGAAGAAACTCAAATTGAGGGAAGTTAAGGGACAGATATATTTAACCATTCCCTGTTTTATAGACGTAAATGTCTCCTAGACACACTTCTAACATGGCACTTCATTGAACTCATTACTTATATGTCAGGCTTTCTGATGGACAATAATCTCTGGAAAGCCAGGGGCCACATCTAGAACCCTAAAAGTTTGGACAGTGCCTGTCTATTACTTGTATCTTGGGAATGCCAGATAAATATTCTTAAGCTGTGAGCATGTTGTTCTTAATATACCATTATCTTCTAATTCTATTTAGGGAAAGAATTTCTAGGAAAAATGAAAAATGAATTCTTAGAGGCCACACATTTCTTTGAGAAAAATCAGGTTACCTAATGATTTAAAAAAAGATGTGTTTTGGCACCATATAAGAAAGAGCATTGGTATAGGGGTTGGACCAAATAATCCCAGAAAGGTGTATTTAAATATTTGTTCTTATTACTTTAAAGCTTTTCTTACATTATTTAAATTTTGATAGCTAAGTCTTCTATACTGATGGCCTAGTTTAACAATGTAAATTGTATTTTGTCCAATATTGATTTATTTTCCAAAATTTAAATCCCCAAAGATGAATTAGTATCATGAGAAAGCAGCCATGTCTAAATCCAGATTTTCTTCAGTTGGATGCTGGTATTCTTTAGCTCTATGTCTTCTTCTTCTTAGCTCTTCTTTTCTGTTTGATGTTTATATTGGGAAATTCTCATCATTGTAATTTGACCAGATGGTGCTTTTCTGACTATTCTTTTTGACCTTTTCAATTTTATCATATAGCCCAATGTCTGACTCATTGCCACATCATAGAAATGTGAATAGAGCAACTTGGAAAGTTTGTAACATTCAGGAAGTAAAAATAGTGATGCATCTGGTATTTTCTTTCCAAGGATCTCAAAAGATATTGTAAAGATTCTATTTGGTTCTTTCTCTTAATCCTGTGAAAAAAAGTCCTGCAATATTGACTAAAATCCCTCTCTCTCTTTTTTAACCTTCCTTCACAGTTTTCTCCCTGAAACAAGTGTTTGATGACCTCAGGTGAAATTTAGCCATGTCTGTGGTTCTGTCCAAATTTACTGAGGAACTCTTCTAGGCCTAGAGGCAAAGGCTGGCTTAGGCATTATTATACAGTATGTTGGTTCCTGATGAGCTTCTCTCATAAAAAATGCGGCCTTGTGTTCCCAAGATTCAAGAAGGAAAGAATTAATAGCAGACTTTGACATTTTCAGCATTCATAGCTTTAGAGTAACTTCCATTGGAATCACACACACCTGTTTTCCAAACTGCACACTGGACCTTAAAAGAATTGAAAAGACTGTTTCAAAGCATTAAATAAAATAAAGAGTTGGAGGAGATGAGGCATAGGCTGGGAGAGAGCTTCTTCTAGTGTGTGTCCTGGCCAAACCTCTGGTATCTGTGCAGGATTAACTTTCTGGGGTTCTGTTATCTCCTTCTGAAACTGATAATCCTTGAACAGAGGATCTTCAAATTATCTTTCAATATTTAACTTCTGTAATTAATGATAAAATAGCTTATACGTGATGATCTACTAGAGAACAGAGTAGGTGAAGTTCCAAGAGAGCGGTCAAGATAATACCTATCTTGATAAATGAGATTTCCATGCCTAAATGTTCAGTCATAAAAAGATTAAGAGAGTGATCTTTAATACAGCAACTTGATGTCCTGCTACTGAGTGTGCAATTTTATACACTTCACCAAATTTCTTTTTTGAAACAAAAGGTAATAACTCAAGATTCTGATTTCATGACACTTCAATTTATTTTTTATTTTTCTGAGAATAAACACATTTTGATCGACAACTGTTTATTTTTTTGGTTTGAAAAGCAGAAATTAGTTTTTATTTAAATAATATCTGTGTGGATATGGTTTTTCCAGTTGAGGAAATCTGTTTAGTGAAGGCCCTAGTTTCTGTACTTCAATCAGAATACAATCAAATTCGTATTTTTGGATGTGTTCGTTAGCATTCTTTAACTTCCTTCATTATTATAAAAACTACCAAAAGCTTCAAATTTTTTTGAGAAAACAACCAATAAAGGAAAAGCATGCAGGGCATAGATGGCTTCCACTGTATCCATTGCTTCGCACCCCACGTCTTCCTTTGCTTTGGCTTCAGTGAACCAAGGAACTGACACAATTACTGCTGGCAATGCCATGGCACTCATCATGCCTACAGATTCTTTACATTCCCCACCCAGCATTATTTTTGTCAGAGTATGGGAGATCTAATGTCAACCTCAGTGCAAAGTTTATAGCCAATTGCTTTCAAGAAGAAAAATATTCATCCTTTTTTTCTTTTTATGACATGAACGTTGAAACTTAGGTATGAATAGCAAATGCATTGACAGCTGTTACACTGAGCTATAGATTCTGGATTTCTCTTCAAGTTTGTAAAAAGTATATCTTTTCTTTCTCATCCAAACTTCAGCCAATTTATCACATTACCTAGCGATTTTGGGGATAGGTATTTTTAAAAGTAGTTTATTGTCCACTTTTGATTCCACATAGTTTTATTCTGTTTCTTCAATATAGAGGAGATAAAATTCCTCTATATTTCACTAATTCTATCATTTGGAGAATATGAATTAAATACCTGATATGTTTAATAATTTGAGTAAGAGTTTGAGATAATATCAATATATTTAAAGGGGAAAAGTTTTGAAATTTTTGGGCTAGTTTATTTTGGGCTAGTTTTTGTCTGTTTATTCATTCCTTACCAACATGTTGTTTCATTTAATTCTCTAAAAAAAATCTTGTGAGAAAGATTTAATGTTATTCCTTTTTATACATGAGCCTGAGAAACTAAGAGACGTTAAGCAACCTGCTTATGGGTACATCACTGCTAATAAATGAGGAACCAGGATTCAAACATGAATATGGCTCCAAAGTCATTGCTTTTAGTAATTCTGTGCTGCTTTTTTCTAGGAGCATATAGGCTTATAGGAGAAGAGAACATACAGATAGCCCAACAAGGCTGAAAAGTACAAAATTGACTAAAAGTCCATTTGAAGAGAAGAGAATAATCATTTTTAAAGTCTGTTTCATGAAACACAAGAATTCTAGGGAGATAATTCAAAGGGCCCACAAATGTTTGGGTTAAATTTCATTGATGTTGAGGTTTATATGAGACCCCATCTGTCATCGAATAATCTCTAATTCTAATTTTTATGATCATCAAAATAGCCTCAATCTCATTGATTGATTTTCCAGTGAGGAATTGGTTTAAATTCAGACATACCAATAAAATTATATGAACATATAACCACCTTTTTTTTCATTTTTCTTATATTTTCATTGTAAAATTATGAAAGAAAATAAGACTACTCCAATGTAATAATTTTAACTTGCATATATTCCTCTGGTATTTTTTAACATGAATATTCATTTTAGCTGTAATCAGAGTATATATTTAATTTACTATTCTGCTTTTTGCACATACATCATATTACATATCCTTAGCTTATGAAAATTTAAACTGAAAAGACTGGATGATGTTTCTAAGAGAGAATAATAAATGTGGTACTCTCCTAGAACACACTTGAAATTTATGATTTAAGTTCTTATGGTGGATTTCTTTTTGCTTTAAAAAAATTTTTTTAAGTATAGGAAGCCATAAAGAATAAAAGAAATGCAATCTATAATGCCTTCTATTGGATACTCTCTAGTGATTTTAAAGTTAATAAAAGTATCAACCATTTCCAATTAGAAAATTCATATATTTAAGAAAGGTATAAAATGATGAAAAAACAAAAATAAACCTCCCTTACATTTTTGACCTTGTCTGCAAAAGTAATCATGGTTAATTTGCTGTTTATTCTTCCAGATAAAAATAGGCCCATACCACTATGTGTGCATGTCTTTTTATTTACACAGAAGTGATCATGCACATATCCTCTTCTACACATTGACTATTTCACCTAATAACACTTCTTAGGACTCTTTCTATATATCACAAATAGTTCTATCACACTTTCGAGGGCTTCATTTTGTCTAATATTCTATTATATAAAAGTTCTTATTTAAATAACCCCCTCTAATGAATCACTTTTTTTCCCATTTATTTGCTCTAATAGTAGATTTAGGTTGTACAGTAAAAAAGCTACAATCAGTATTCTTACACATATATCTCATTGTGTTTCTATTAAATCTACATTGTAAGTATTTACTAGTTGCTGGATTAAAGGGTGTTGGTGTTAACCAAACTCAGGTTCGGCTGCTCGACGCTCAAAAGAGGCAAGTGTCAATAGAAAGGAAAGTTGCTGTAATCAGAAAAGCTGGCAATCTCGGGAGAAGGTGCATTCATGTCTCAAGAGCAACTCCAAAGATTCTACTCAGCCATGACAATTTTTAAAGGGAAAAGGGGGTGAGGAGAATCTCTTGAATCATCAAGGTAGGAGGTTAGGTTCGGCATCATTCTCCATTGCATGCAGGCTGTTGATTCTTTCTTCACATGTTATCTTGCCCGCGTGATCTGCCTGCAAGATTGCTAAGGGGCTGTTGTGGGGAGAGAGCTAGGCATTTTTTAACTACTTAATTCTTCATTCTTAACTTATTTTTATATGGGGAAAGAATCAACATGTTAATTAGGTTCTTTTGATGTTAGAGGGGAACAGAAATGGGCAAACAGGAAATGGACAAAAGAGCTGCTTTCAATTCCCCACTGTCAAACATCATTCCATTTCTCAGGGATTACAGGCGAAGGTCCATCTTCTTCATGCTGATATAGTGTGCCGTATTCTCAGAGTGGAAGATGTCAACATGGATCTGTGGCATCTCTTTGCTGACAATTTTAGTTTCCTGCTTACATATACAGGCAGAGCAAGCTACAGTTATTTTGATGCCCACAAAGATATGGATTATTATGAGCAATAATGTTAATCCCATTCCCTTGTGGCCAGTTCTTGGAATTGTGCTAGCCGTAGATTCAGTACTGCTCAAGATGGAGCAGCTTATGTCATGGCTATAGTGTGTTCATCGTGCAGTTAGCTTTTTTCCTCTGGTGGCAGTTATAGTATCTGTAAAACAACTCAGGGATGTGCATCGGACACCGAGTCTGTGACTTTATTGTCCTAGTCATTAACTGCTTTGTTTTGTACTTGAGGGGTCCCTGTAGGGTTCAGCTTGGTTCCATTGGCATTTAAAATTTTGGTGAATATTGCTAAATTTTTCTGCACATATGTTAAATCAATTTTGTCCCCCACTTTTAGAATAGCAACAGCTAACCTTTCATAGTGCTTTGTGCCAGGCACTTACTATTTAAATATTTAATATTTATTAATTCATTTAGTTCTCACATAACTTATAACCCTATGAATTAGATACTGTATCACTACCCACATCCTGTAGATTTTGAACTGAGGCACAATAGACTGGCTAAATCACTAGCCAAGATCATTTGGCTAATAAATAATGGAGACAGGGTATGAACTCAGGCAGTTCAGCTCCAGGATCTGGGCTCTAACATATTGCTTAATAGTGTAGGAAAGAGTAGGTATTACTAACTTTTAAATTTTAGGTAATATGACAAGTGAAAACAATGAGTCATTTTGAGTTATATCTTTTTTTTTAATAAGTGAAATTAAGTATATTTTCATATTTATTTACCACATCTATTTCTTTTCTTGTAAACTACTTCATCATATATTTGCAAGGTTTTATATTGAGTTGCTCAAGTTTCTTAGTAATTCTTACAAACTCTTAATTTAAAAAACCAACAGTACTACTCTGTCATGTGTTGCATAAATTTTCCGGAGAAAAGTATGTCTTTATACATTTCAATTTATTTATTTTTGGTTTCTAGATTTAATTTTCTTCCTGAACATTTTATTTTATTTTATTTGTTTATGTTTTAAGAATTATAAGAGTTCAGAGGAAGGAGAAATGATTTCTGGCTTTCATAATTAGAAAGGTTGTATTTAAGATAGTCCTTGAAGACTGATAAGATTTTTATAGACTGAAAATAGCTGAGAAGAGGAAGGCAGGTAGGTGGGAAAGGCCAAATATAGATGCAAAAATAGCAGAGCAATCTGCCTCAGGCTAACTGTCTGGGTGAATAGGAAAAAACTGATCCCTGCTTGAATGATTACAGATACTCTCTTTGTGTGCTGTGTCACTGGACATACATATCTGAGGCCCTGCTATTGCCCACTTTTATTGGTCTCATTTGTCTAGAAACATGGACGCCCAGAGACTGGGAAATGTATGATAATAACATGCAGGAATTAGTCCATGGAGACTAAGAAAATCCTTACAGTCTTTCCCTGTGACTTGGAAGACAGCTAGGTCTGTTGATGAAATACCTGCAGTTTTTTCCTAAATCAACTTCCTCTTAAACAAGTACCAAGAACAGAAGACATCATTCGACATAAAATTAAAATTCTCTTGTAAAAATGGCAATAGCCTGATACAGTGACTTTCCTGTAGTGTCTATATTGGTTTATAGATGAAGAGACATCATTTGGAATTTTTTTTCTCACTCTGACATTTGCTGATTTTAATATCCATGACAAGTTTTGAGCAATCTGCCTTCTACCCCGTGTCTGAAAAAAATAAATAAATAAAAGATTAGGAGACCATTATTTTTTTGATCAATTTGTATGAGCCAAGCTGTTAGAACATTGAGTATGAATTTAGATAAGGGGGAAAAAATTGGCCTTATCTGTCCAGGCCCTCCTATTGTGTTGTTCTACCAATTATATATAGTTTATGGGAAAAATCAGATGGAAAAAATGTTTGGCAGTAATGAAGCAGCTGACAAAGGGAAAATGAGCATAGTTAAATTCTAAGAGCATCTTGGTGTCCTAGCCTTTATTCATAAATTCTCTGTCTTGTTTTCTTTGCTTTTTTTCTCTGTCTCTGCCTTCTGATTGTTCTTAATTTCCCTTTTTCTCTTCCAATTATATAAAATATCAGTCAAAATGATTTTTTCCCTAAGGGATGGAGACAGTGGATAATTGTTATTGAAATTATACTTTTTTCCATTTTAAACTTTCTCTGAGAATTGACCCAGGTTTGAGTTAGTTCTAAATTTTACTGGACAGTTCTTTATACAAAACATTCATATAAAATTCTCTAATAGGAAAAACATAGCATCAAATGAAAGTCCAAAAACGTAACTGAAGATAGAAAAGATTCTGCTGCATTCATCACAAATGTGTATTTAATTGGAAAAAGGCAGATGTGCATAAATTCAAGCTGCTCTCGAACCCTGTTCGAATTGAACAGCCTTACTGAGGTGTTGACACTGGCCCTGGGGAGTTCCTACTCTTGAGTGCAGAGCCAGTTACAAATGTGTTTTCAGTCAAACATGATTACTGGAGAATGCAAACATAATGTTTGCCATCCAAGACCTTTGCAACATGAAACCCCAGATTAGCTTGCACTGAAGGCCTTTTGAATGAAGATCAGTCTGGAAAGATTTTGCGGGAAAGATTGTGTAGCTAACAAGATAGAGGAATCTGACTCTGGATCTAGCTGGTAGCCCCTTTTTTTCACAAGCACCAGCCACAGCTATTACATGTTTTCCTCATCAATATGACAGAGGTGAGCCAAGATAAAGAGGAGGGTATTATCTCTATCTTTACTGTAATATCAGTGCTATGTTTAATATTTTGGGATAGAGGATTAGGCTCATTTTCCAAGGAGGGATTTATACAATAATGAACTTAATCTGTGTTTAATAAGGTTTCTGTTCTTTTGTGTTCACTGTATGTGGAAGTAATTTCAGTCTGCCTACACAGAGGTCCCCACTGGCTCACATCGCAGAAAGGTACATATCTGCAGAACTCCAGCCAGCATCACACAGTGGAACACGTCATCTCTGGTTGCACATGGCTGACTACCTCTGCAGATTGGGTTTAAACTGACAGAGCATTTCTTCCCCATCTGATAATGCCTGATACAACTGGGTTTCATTATATTAATAGTTCACTAATTTCCACAAAATCAAACTCTTTCCAGAAATACTCTGTGATTTGTATCCTACTTCATAATGCTTATATAGGATGCACAGATTAATTTCCATATTATTAGAAAAATTAGTATGCTTGCTTTTGAAATATATATATACACATATAAAAACATAAATACATATATACGTATATATATACATGCATATATATGTGTACCGAAAAGGTACTGTGGTACAAAAGTAAATTAGGTAGATCCTAATGTTGAATTTGTTGGACTTTTTAAAATATGGAAATTACTAAAAGGACGATCACTAATAATTTAGGAATTCCATTAAAAGTGATATTGCAGAGTGAGTTCACTGTCTTATGTGTCAGGAAATCTGAGATCATGCCCTTGTCAAATATTGGTCCTATGACATGGAGTAAGTTACTTAAACTCTCTGAGCCTTCGTTTCTACTGTGTAAAATAAGAGGGTTGAGCTAGCTAATCTCTAAGCTGTCCTCTAGGGCTAAAGGGCAGTGACCTGTAGCCAAAGGGATCCATTAATGAACTAAAGGGATCCATTAATGACCAAAGGGATCCATTAATGAACTTCCCATACCGAAGTTCCTAAGTTGATGGAAGAACTGTAATGCTTCTAGAGGAACACTGTATTACTGAAAGTTATATTTAACACTGCAGGACTCAAGAGCAAAACTGGGTACAATAAAAATTCGTGATTAATTGGAGTTCATGATTGGTCAGCATTTATTGAACTTAGTAGAGGATTTCTTTCTCTCTGATCCAAAACTTTATATTCTTTTGGATACATGACATAAAGTCCATGTCCCTAAATACCTTTCCATAAAGTCTCAATAGCTTATTTAAGACTGCTTCAGTTACCTATTTCTGCATAACAAACTACCCCCAAATTTAGCATGTTAAAACAACAAATCATTTCATGTTGCTCACAAGTCTGAGGGTCAGAAACATGAGAGTGGCTCACCTCTGCCTCAAGATGTTAGGGGTCTCACTTGGAATAGCTCAAACACCTGTGCACTGGTTGGGATTCCTTACTTGGGACCATGTTTGTATAACCTTTGTTCTTGCAGTTGGCTGAGGTCTGTCACTCCCTTGGCCTTAGTTGATAGCTGTGCTGGCTGGAAAAGCCAAGAGGGCTTTTCTCACATGTCTGGTGACTCAGTGCTTCTCCATGTGGCCATTCTTCCATTCTGAGTAGGTGGAGTGGGCTTCTCACAGCATGGCAGTCTCAGGGTAGTTAGATTTCTTACATATTGACTGTCTTCCAAGAAGGAGGAAGCAGAAGCCACCAATCCTGTGAAAGATTAGCCTGGAACTAGCATAGTGTCGCTCCCATCATATTCTATTAGTGTAGCCAATTTCACTGAGTAAAGAAACAATCTCCACCTAGGAATGGTCAGGAATCTGCTACTACTCCTGATTGGTCATTCCTCTGGAGGCAAAAGATCTGTTTGGAATTTTTCACCAATATGGATATCTGTTCCTTTTTAGTTATTGGTTTAAATTTCCAGATATTTTCCCAAAAGGATATTAAAATCAGAATTGGGGTATAATTAACATTCAGAATGCCAATCACATGCCTTGCTTGCAAAATTGTCTTCAACAGCTTAATATAGGCACCAGAATATAAAGTGCTTTCTGCATTAGGAAATTGTACTTTGACCCCCAAATTGAGATCTCATTCGGAAAAACTCCAGAGCCTCGCTATTGGTGGATAAATAATTAATCCTGTAGAGCCCAGTGTATTAGTTTGCTAAGGATGCCTAAAAACATACTACAAACTGGATGGCTTAAACACAAATTTATTTTCTCAGTTTTGGAAGCTAAAATTCTGAGATCAAGGTGTCGGCAGAATTGGTTTCTTCTGAGGGCCATGAGAGAAGAATCTCTCTCTTTGGCTCGTAGATGGTCATCTTCTTTCTGTCATTGTATCATCTTCCCTCTCTGTACATATCTGTGTCAAAATTTCCTCTTTTTATAAGGATAACAGTCATATTGGATTAGGGCCCACCCTAATGACCTCATTTTAAATTCAGTACCTCTGTAAAAACCTTATCTCTAAATACAGTCACATTCTGAGGTACTGGGGATTAGGATTTCAACATACGAATTTTGAGGGGGAAAGAATTCGAAGCGCAACACCCAGATACACTATACTATTATATCTATCTCTTCCAAGCCCCCTATGCCTGTGCCCAACACTTTAGCATCAAAATAGCTGTATTAGGAGAGAGAGAGAGGGAGAGACAAAGAGAGACAGAGAGAGAGAGAGAGAGAGAATGGATATGAATGAATTTAGATTATGTACCCTAGAAACAGGCCTCACAGAACTGGAGCAAATCTTAACCAATCATTCTACCAAAACCTTTTGTTTATAAAACATTGTTATTTGTTTATATATATATATATATGTTATTAATTTTTATTGGAGTATGGTTGCTTTACAATGTCGTGTTAGCCTCCACTGCACAACAAAATGAATCAGCCATACACATACAGATATCCCCTCCCTTTCAGACTTCCCTCCCATTTAGGTGACCACAGTGTATTAGGTAGAGTTCCCTGTGCTGTACAGTATGTTCTCATCTGTTGCCTATTTTATGCAAGGTATCAATAATGTATGTGTGTCGATCGCAGTCTCCCAATGCCTCCCACCCCCACACCTTTCCCGCTTGGTATCCATACATGGATACCATGTATGGATTTGGTTCTCCATGTCTGTGTCTCTATTTCTGCCTTGCAGATAAGATTGTCTATACTATTTTTCTAGATTCCACATATATGCATTATTATACAATACTTGCTTTTCTCTTTCTGACTTACTTCACTCTCTATGACACTCTCTAGGTCCAACCACGTCTCTACAAATGACCCAATTTTATTCCTTTTATATGGCTGAGTAATATTCATTGTATATATGTACCACATCTTCTTTATCCATTCCTCTGTCGATGGACATTAGGTTGCTTCCATGTCCTGGCTATTGTAAATAGTGCTGTATAAAGCATTGTTATTTGTTATGAAGATTGAAAGGAAGTTCTCTTTTGTTTCCTTTTAATCCATTTACCCGCTAATTAAAATCAATATGACATGTTGTGCTGCCTTTTCTACCTGAACCACTTACAGTATATGGCCAGGTTTGGCTTATTTGATTTTCTAGGTTTATTTGCCAGTGAATTATTTGTTTTCATATTACAGAGTAGCTCAGCTGTGCTTCATTTCACACTGAAAGCCTGCCTGACAAGTGATTGTCCGACACTCACCAGGCTGTGTGTGCGCAAGCTGGCAAAAGATGCTCGCAGCACGGAAAAGCTGCCTTATGTGCAGCCAGCTTGCTTTGCTAGTCTCACTGTCAGATCTTCTCATAGGTCCTGTCCCATGGAAAAATCAGAATGATACAGAGAATTAAAGGATAATGGAATTGGAATGATGTTCAGCATCTTAATTAGGGACTTTTAACAGAATATAATCATACATTTGGGTTGAATATTGTAATTAGGAGATTATTAGAATGTTCGAAGAAACAAGATACTTTAGTGATTCTGTAGCTAGCAAAGTCCATTACTGTAGAGAATGTAAAACAAATAAACTAGACAATGTTTTGTAAAATAAGTTTCCCAAGCTTTATCAGTTTCTTACTATGGGAGTATGCTTTCAATTTACCTCAAACATGTATAGCATTGTTTACTTATTTAGAAAAAAAAAAGGTTTTGTTAATCATTTTGTCAGTCTTTTGAGTCCTCCTCTGTTCCAAGATCTATTAATAGATTGGTGAATTCAGTGGAAAGCGAATGAATATGGTTTTAGCACATTTTTATGTGCGGTGCTGCATTTGCTTAAATCAGACTGTTGCTCCAGCATTAATAGGATGTCCACTTAATTTTTTTTCCTTTGGTGAGAATGAGTTTTTACTCTTTTCATCTACACTCCATACCTTAAGCCATCTGTGGCAAAAAAATACATATCTGCTACATGGATGCTGGGATAAGGGGTAGAAGTGGTTCAATAACTGGTTAAAGTAATGACTGAGCACATGACTGATAACCTCAGCTTTGTAGCCTAAAATGGGCCATAGGGCTAAGATGTTTAAATACGGTTCTGGGTTTAATTTCAATCAGTTTAACTTTAGAAAACAAAAACTCTAAGTATAAGGCAATTATAAAGGATTAGAAAATAAAATTTACTGGGAAAAATAGTTACTTAAAAATTTAATTTTATTATCTAATAAACAACATGACTAATAAGCCTAAGTGTTAAAAGCCAGTGAAAAATAAATGTATTTTGACAACCAGGGTTTTAATAGAGGGAGACTAAGAATTGAAGACTCCCTGTCAGAGTGGGTTGGGTTTACAAAGCTTGTAAATAATTTCAGAGCAGACTAGGGATAGATTGACACCCTGAAAACCTTGCAGAATTAATCTTTCATGGCAGTATTTGAAGACTGCCATCACTGTCATTCTTTTAGCAAATAGTCACTGAGCTGTGACAAACACAGTGCTTGGGGCTGTGGATAATGCAGTGCTGTAAAAGATAGACTCTGACCTCAAGAAGTCCATGGTTTGTGTCACTTATTCAACAAATATTTATTGGGCACTACCTATACAGTAGGCACTATGCTAAGAATGCCCTGGGGATTAACTAGATTATGAAACAGTCTTGTTCTCAAGGATTTACCTAACTGCTTCACCTAACAATTTCTGGGACTTCTGGAACTAGGTTTATGTTTACCCAAAGAAGACATTAGCTAATTGAATAGAAATTTTCTACAGTATTATTTCCCAGCCCACAGGCAACCCATGTCTCCTTTCCCATTTCCCTTCTATAGTCTTAATTTATTGCTTTGCCTAGTTTTTGTAACTGATGTTTCTTCTGTATTTTGGAACCTCTGCCCATGTGTTGGTGTTTCCCACACTGTGCAGACATTTTGAACTAATTCTTCTCTATTTTGACCACAGTTCAGCTATCTTCTGTATCTGGTTCTCAGTCTCTGCTTGCCTTGACGCCTCATCTGTGTATCCTATAACTGCTGTCTGCTGTCTGCTCTCTGCAGATGTCCTTTTTCAGAAAGCCTAGTGCTGGTATTCCACTTTGTGGTGGTACTAGCCTGAGACATATACATTGTCTGATCTACTTGAGAACTGAGTGAAATCCCTATTGAAAATATATTTTTAATTCCGATGCACTGAAATCAAAATGCTACTCAGTTTTTAGCATATTAAAGAGAGAAACTTGTATATGAAAACAAGGAAATTCATCTAATTAATTCTACTAATAATTTTTCCTAGGTTATTTGAAAAAAATGAACAGACAATTGGAAAAAGACACTTTGCCGTTGTTGAGTTCAAAGTCACCAGAAAACAAAATTTGACATCAGAGCATTTTTTGTTTGGCTTTTCAAATTTCCCATCAGACCTTTGTTGTTTGTTAGCCACTGGAATGCTTCTGCATTCCCAGACATCCTGTAAATTTTTCCAAAATTATGAGTTTAATATGCTTTTTGATACAAATTTCTCTAGCTATGGTATTACAGAGTACATGTTTTTTCACATCAACTTTGTCATACCCTTGCTGTCTTACAGCAGCAAAAAGTGTTTTACCTATTCCAGTCATATTTAGAGGGGCTTCCTGTAATCAGATTAGGTCTCTATTTCACAAATTTATGAAAGGACATCTTAAAAACACTTGCTAGGAGAATCTGATAACAGTTAATATCAAAATTACATGGCCGATTTCCAAAGTTCTGTGTGATCTTCTATGCTTACAATAAGAATTTCAAAGTCAAAATTGAGTTAACTGTTAGAGTTGCATTTCTAATTGCTTTAAGGGGCTTGGTTGAGAGATTTTAAGAAAATTGTGTAAAGATATCTTCTTTACTTGGACACTCATAGAGCCTGGGCTTTTCAGATTTTGTTTTTATGAGATCTGTATTTTCTACAAAATACCTTTCACTAGGTCTGATTTTAAACAAGATTAATAAAACTAGTTGAAAAAGGAGACCTATTCAGCTAAGAAATTATTTCTTGGTGTAACTGCTTTTCTACCGTGCACTTTCTCTCTCTACTCTCCCTGCTGCCAATTTGACTGTGTTAAACTGAGTTGATTATTAATTTTTAAAAATTTACAGATATATGAAATTTTAATTCAGTGTTAATGACAGCAGAGAAAGGGCTGGTTGCTCATTAACTTAAAAATGTGTTTACTATACTTATACTTCAGAGTTATAATCTGGCCTTCTTGATTGCTTTTATTTTTACACTGAACGGTTTGCTGAGAATAATCTCTGGGTTACTTACTAGAGCCATGCCTTCATGGACAAACATAATTCTGGAAAAGTATTAATAAATCACCCAACTTTGATGGATTTTTGCTTATGCCCTGTTAACATATGAACCAGAGTTTCACTTCTTCAGGGAATTATTTAGTCTCTAAAAAAATTGTAATATACATTTGCTATGCCTTTAGGGTTTCAGTTAGTTCAATGATGTTTGAAAATACTAGTGGGTATTAGTAATGGGATAATTGCAGAAAACTTTCATACATTATAACCTAGCATTTCCCTGCAAGTGATATGACAAAGATCCTGAAGCTATTGCAGGTCTCTGCCATGTGCTTGAAGTGGAATTGTAAAGGGGAAGTGAGCCCTGTGTCTGCTATGCCAGGAATTATTTTAGGCTCTGCAGATAAAGTGATAAATAAAACAGGTTAAAACCTGTGCCTTCTAATGGGGAAAGGTAGAAAAGATCAATAGAAATAGATGATAGGAAGGAAGGAAGGAAAGAAAGGAAGGAAGGAAAGGAAGGGAGGAAGGAAAGGAGGAAAGGTGGAAGGAAGGAAGGTTAGTGATAAGTGCTAACCATACAAATAAAGCAGGTGAGGGTGATAGGGAATATAGAGGTGATATTAGAATTTTAAATAAATTGATAAAGGAAGGCCATACTGAAAAAGTGGGATTTCATTAATGAGTGAAAGAGGATAAGGGAACAAGCTGAGAAGAATATTCCTGTCACAGGAAAGAGAAAATTCAAAGACTTTGGGGCAAGAGTGGGTCTGGTATGCGTAAAGAACAGCTAAGATGCCAGGGTAATGAACTTATTTGTTAATCTCACAGGTACCAACTCCCCATTTGGAAATTTAGCTACAAGGAAATATCACTAAACCTTCTTTGATGCATAAGGTGGGGGGAAATGCTTTTGTGAGAACTCAGAGCCATTCATGCCAACTATTTACTTATTCCATCAATTTCATGTATAGATTTACTTTTCTAAAGCATAAGGATGTTTGTATATGATTATATATATCCAAGCTATTTGGAAAGAGTTTTCCTGTGACAGGCAAGATTCTGGCGGAGAATTGAGTCAAGAAAGTTGAAATGGATTTTATATTAAATATAGACCTTAGAATTTACAATCAGAAGATGATAAAATTCTCAGAAGAAAATTATAACACATTTTCACTGTTATTAATATGCTTTTTGTAGGTCAGTGATATTTTAAACATTTGGTTATATAATATTTTCTGTAGGCTACCTCCCATTTTGTTTAATCTTCTATAAATCAGGGCTGGGGAAAATACATATAGGTATTCATGCATGTGCAGCATAAGATATATAATAATTATAATGGCTATTATTGTTTAATGCCAAGCACTAGTCTATGTATTTTATATCTGCTAGATCATTTACACCTCATAATAGTTCCATAAGTTACATAGTATTGGTATTTTCATTTTATAGAAGAAGAAAATGAGGTCCAGAGAGGTTATATATTTGGCCAAGATTATCTAGTTTACAAGTAGAAGGGTTAGAATTTGGTTCCAGAGTGTCTAAAGAAAGGCTCAATGTTTGAAAGAAGGAATGAGGGAATCAGGATGCATCTGGTAACTACACCTAAAAAAAGTGGAGTATTTTGCTGTTATCAGAAGCAAAATTGGGAAGAGAATGGGGCAGGAGCACAGACACCTAGAAAGTGCACATCATCTGACTTCATTGTGCAAAGTAATAGGGTTCTTTGGTATAGGTAGAAAATGTAGGCTCTAGATCTTACAAACTCTGTAGAGTGTGAAAGATGATTCCTAGAACCAAGAATTACTAAAGGTGGTATACAGCTAACTAATGAACCATTTACAAGAGTTAAGAGGCTGACAAACCTATAAACATTTTAGTATTTTAAAAAATTTTATAATTTATTATTGTGTACAGTACAATATTTGAGGGTAAATTTTTTAGTGCAAAGAGACATTTAAAAATAAGTTTTAACATTTTTATTTTCATAGTATTTCTAGAATAGAAGTAAATATTGTTTTTCCTTCTGTTTATGACAGCAGAAAATAGTTGATTTACTTATAAAAGTTATTAACATAAAACAGACTGCCAGTTATTTCTCCAACAAAAATGGGTTTATTCAAGATCAGCAAAGAATTTCAATTTGGGGTCTTCAACCATGGTAAGACACACACAAGTTCCCAGCAAAAAAGGAGAGGAGAACTCATTTTTAGAGGAAACAAGAAAGCTGGGAGAGCTATAGGAAACAAAGAATCAATTAAAGAAATTGAGAGTTCGAAGCACAGTGGCTTTTCATTGGCTGAGTGTAACAGTCTTTCATTGGCTAAGCTCTTGTCAGGCAAGAAGAGGAAGTCTTTCTTCTTCCTGTTGGGCTCTGTTACCATCATAGGGCATGAGAGCTTCCCCTTCTGGTCTCCCTTTTCTATTTAATTGAGGTTCCCTTTATTATTTTTTTTAACATTTCCCCCTTTTAAGATGTTTCTCTGAAAGCATCACTGATCAAGAGTCAGGTTTTCTGGTTTCAATAGCTTTTTGCTCCTCAGTATCAGGAAGGACCTTTCCTGAGTGTGGTGTCCCACATCAGAGGGAAGGTGTAGATTGGAAACCTACTGAGGTCACATTTGAGTAACAAGGAAGGGAAGGAGGGAGAACTCTGAGGCACTTTTTATCTAAAGTCTGTATCAAGATCATAGACATTGGAGATCATTTGAAACATTATGTAATCATCAAAGGTTACAAACTTCCAATAGGCCTGATCCAGATATCTTGGAAAAGCTGTCTCATCAGATGTTGTTTGCTTCAGTTCCAGGAAATCTTTGCTTTCAGGTCACCAGATGATGTGCAGGTCCAGTCAGGGTTTGGTGCTTTGTTTAGATGTGTCACATGAATCCAAGAGCCTATTCCCTGGAATTTGGCAGCACAAGGGTAGGTTAACAGTACCTGATAGGAGTCTTTCAGTGAGGTTGGAGGGATCCTGGAAGTATCTTTTCCAGTAGAAGAAAACTCCAGGTTATAAGGTCTTCATCTACTGGGCATGTGCTGTGAAAAGATTTCTTTACCAAAACATGGTTATTTTTAATAGAATCAACTAGGCCTTTAAAATACTGGAGTATCTCTCCTCTTATCAGTTGTGAATCAAAATAGGAAGGAGCCAAGTACATTAGGTGTCCTGTGACTATCTCAATGGGGAGAGTTTGTGAGTTCCAAAGGGATGGATCTAAGATTTAGAAGGACCAACAGCAATGATTTTGGCTAAGTTATTTGGAAGACTTCTACAAACTTTGCAAGTTGAGCTTTAATAATGCTGTTAGTGCATTTGAATAAACCAGAGGATTGAGGATGATAAGTACGGTAAGAGAGTAAAAACAGCCAAACAGACTTGTCAAAGTATGTGACCAGTAAAATGGGTTCCTCAATCATTATGAAGTTCAAGAGGAGTTCCCCAGGTAGAGATGAGTTTTTTCCAAAAGGACTTTAGACACAGAAGAAGCAGTAGCCTGTCTGCAAGAGAAGGCTTTAGTCCAGTGTGAAAACATACAAATCATGACTAAAGCATATTTGTATCCATGAGACAGGGGAAGTTGTATAAAATTAATTAGCCAGACCTCAGATGGTCCATTAGGCAGTTTAAAATGTCTGAAAACAGTACAAACATGTTTCCCTAGGTTGTGTTTTGGACAAATGGGACAAGTGATCTAGGCACTTTTTGCAGTCTTTTTAACGTTTTCCCACCAATATTTATTCATAAATGCTATCATTTTATTAGTAGACCAATGATTTAATGCTGGTACTATGGTTATGAGTAGGAATTTTAGAGTCTCTGGTAGGACTGGGTTGTTATTTGGTCCAAACCAGAGCTTTCTCTTTTTATCAAGCCAACAATTGTTGAATTTCCAATCCTGTTTTTCTTTTTCTGAGACCAATTGTTGGGCTTCTCTTGCCAGTTTTTCTAAGTTATCATTTGGGGAAGTATCCCTTTGTACTATGACAGAGGTTTGGCTGTTGTTGGGTTCTTTAAGGGAAGCATTCCTTGCAGAAACGTCAGCAAGGTGATTTCCCCTAGCTTCCGGAGAGTCAAATTTAGAATGCCCCAGGACCTTAATAATAGATAAAGCATCCTGTAAAAGTATTGCATTCAGTAATTCCTGAACAAAGATGCCATTTTTAAATTTTATTTCCACTAGATGTAAGGAAGCCACATTGCTTCCAAAACATTCCAAAATCATCAACTGCTCTGAAAGCATATCTACTATCAGTTTAAATATTGGCAATTTTGCCTTTGACTAAAGTGCAAGCCCCGTGTATGTGTGTATAATTCAACCTGTTAGGCTGAAGCAGCCATAGATAAAGATGCCGCCTCAACAATATCAAAAGGAGGTGCAATATCATACCCAGCACAATATTTGCCATTGTCACCTTTTAAAAAAAGAACCATTCATGATCAATGAGGAGTTGGCATTACCCAAAGGGATATCCTGTAGATCATCACGAAGAGTCAGGAGGTGATCAGTCAGCATTAAGCAGTTGTAAGGAACTTCATCAGAGATAAAGGGGAGAAGAATAGCAGAGTTAAGGTTATTACAACATAGAAGAGTTATATGAGGAGTGGTTAACAAAAGGACTTCATAGGAGGTGAGGTGGCTGACTAAGAAATGTTAAGTATGCTGAGAATTCAGGAGGGCTTCTACTGCATGAGGTACAAAAATGGTTAAAGGGGATCCCACAGTGATTTTCTTGATGATCTTAACCAAAAGGGCAGTGGCAGTAATGGCTCTAAGGCAAGGGTCCAGTTGCTGGCTATAATAATCTACAGGTTGATGTGCTTTGGGATGAGTACCCCAAGGGCATTCCCTTTCTTTTCATATACAAAAAGGAAAAGGGGCATCTGATCACTGGGATGCCCCATAGCAGGTGGGTTGATTAGACTCCCCTTTAAGGCCTTAAAAGCTATGTTGTCTGGTTCTTCCCGTAAAATCACATCAGGGTTGTTATTCTTTAGCGCAACATACAGATGTTTGGCCATAAGAGAGAAATTTGGAATCCAATTTCAGCAATAACCCACTAAACCAAGAAAACCTTGCAATAAACAGTGCTTAGTTTTAGGTTTGGGGGATTTAGGGCACCACGAAGTCTATCTGATCTAGGTGTAGCCCTTGTTCTGATATCACATACCCTAAGTATCCAACATGGGCAAACTGCACATTTTCCTTGGCAACCTTATGTCCCTTTAAAGCTAAAAGCTTTAGCAAGTGGATGCTGGCTTACAAGAGGAGGCTTGAGAAGGCAAGCAAAGAAGCAAATCATCCACATTATGCAACAAAGTAGAACCTTTAGGGAACTTTATATCATCCAGATCTGTCTTCAGGATTTGTGAAAAAATAAGGAAGACTCTCAACAATTCCCTGAGGCATTACTGTCCAAGTGAATTACTTTTCTTCACAAGTGAAGGCAAAAAGGTATTGGTTGGCTGCATCAACTGGAATACTGAAGAATGTACTGCATACATCAGTTATAGTAAAGAATTTGCTTTGAGTGCGAGTGGATGTTAGTAACGTATGAGGGTTAGGAACAACAGGATGTCAAAGGATAACAATGTTGTTTATTGCTCAGAGGTCCTCCACCCTCAGCCCTTCTGTTTTCTCACTGGTAAAATAAGAGTATTATAGTGACTTGTTTACAGGATAATGAGGCCTTGAGTCTTGTAATCTTCTGTGATGAGCTTTATGCCTTGAAATGCGTCTTTACTTAGAGGATATTGATTAATTCTGGCAAGAGATTTTGAACAGTCTGTTTGAACCTTAATGGGAGTTGCACTGTGAATTTTGCTAGTATCAGTTGGAGATTTTGCCCATAAGATGGGTGGTAGCTGATTTGATTCAATAGAGACAAATGATCAGTGTTTCAAGAATCAACTCTATTACCATCAGTGACAGCATAAATAAAAGGTGTCAGAGGGTCATCAAATTCACCTGGTTGACTGCTTTGATGACTACTGTCAAATTCTAGAATTATTTCCCCTTTTTGGGAGAAAGAAATTCCAGCATGATACTTCTCTACAAAGTCTTAGTTTAATAAATGGTTAGGAAAAGAGGAACTAAGGAGAAAAGGGTGTGTATCTCTCATAGGGACTAAACAAAAGAGAATAGGTTCGGAGATAGGAACTTCTTGAGGTTATTTGGAAGTCCCCACTATTTGAATTGATTTAGTACTCCAAGCCAGTGGTTGCTTTATGGTAGTGGGATTGAGCATCGAGAGTGTGGCTCTGCTCTCAATTAGGATGAACTGGAAGAGGTTCATCTCCAATCTGGAGAAGTATTTCTCCAAGCTGATTAAAAGAGAGGATTGGGAAGAGTCCCTGTAGCTCCTTTGAGCCCTATCACTGAGAATTGGGAAGAGTTTGGAAAGGCTGGTTAGAGAGCTGAAGGCATCTAAAGCATTTGAATTTGAATTTATAACAATCTCTTTTCCAGTGTCCTGGCTCTGCACTAACAGCAAACTAGGAAGATTTTGGTTTCATTTGAAAGCCTTCATTAACTGGAGTTGAAGATTAGGAATTTTAGTGGTCTTTCTTTTAGGTGACTCATTTAGCATGCAGGAGAGCTGGTTTGCCAAATAAACTAAATCTGGAGTGGACATAGTTTCCCATTCTATCCTGGTCCTCTTTGCTAGAAGGGAAAGGTCTCAGCTTAGCCCATTAATAAACATACAGTTAAAAGCTGCCTGGATGGAACCAACATCTAAAGGAAAACCAGAATTATTTGAAAAAACAGTCTGTGAAGTTGATTGTAATAGTCATGACCAGGTTCATAAGACTTTTGTGTGCAAGCCTGAATTTTGTTCCAATCAGCAGGCTTTGGTAAAACCCTAGGAATTGCTCAATGAAGTCACCTAGCAATTGCCTGAGTCTGGTCATATAATAAGTGAGTTAGTGGGCTGGCCTTCTGGTTGTAATTCTAGAGACCTTTCAGGATTTTCCCAATTAGTGGTTTTCATCCAATTCTGAGCCTGCCCTTCACTAACAAGCATATGAAGTAGCTGAAATGAGTCAGAGAAACTAGGTTGGTAAGTTTGAATTACTATATTAAATTTCTCAGCAAATCTGTGAGGGTATTAGTAACTTTGGGAAAATCTGTAACTATGGATCAAAGTTCAGTTTTAGTCCAGGGAAAATAAGAAATTAAGGCGTTAGCCTCTGGATTCTCAGAAGGCTTAATTTTAAAGTGATGGTTTCTGATAAGTTTAGAGGAAAAGGGAGTGGGGGGACTTTCAGAGGAAAAAGGGAAGTTCAGTGAGAGGATTAGTATGGCAAAACTGAGGGTATATAGGAGGTATAGGCTGCATAAAAGGAAAGGAGAAAGTTGGTTCCAGAGCTGGAACCTGAGACAAAGAAGTCAATGAAAAAGAGCTTGAGGCTTCTAAAGCCATTTTATCTTTCTTTAATTGTTTGTTTGTCTCAGTTAATCTTAACATCTTATTTTTCAGAGAAGCAATTTTAGGCTCCTGATAACATTTAGATGCCTCGAAATACTGATTGAGATAAGCATTCCATTCAGTTTTGGAAATTTTAGAGCTATGGTTGCCCAATTTGTTTTTAAGAAAATTAAGTTTGGGAATTTCAAATGTTCCTCAGAATGGCTTAAACTGCCTTTGGTCAGGTCAGGTCAGTCCATTAAGTTAGAAATGTCCATGAGGAAGAACCATGGTTTTCTTTTTCTTTTTTTTTCCCCCTTGTTGGTTATCCATTTTAAATATAGCAGTGTGCACATGTAAATCCCAAACTCCCTAACTATCCTTCCCCCCAGGTAACCATATGTCCAAGTACCATGGTTTTCAAACACAGAATTAATTGGCTGGGAACCCTGTAGGGTGGTGCCCTCAAAATGTTTAGATAACTGGAATCCCATTTCTCAGAATTTCTTTCCTAGAGTAAGAGAATAATTTTCAAATTGCTTAAACAGCTCAAGCAGCTCAAATAGCTCGAACAGCCTGTAGGCCTAATACCAGCCAATTCGGAGGGAACAGTCTAGTCCCAGAGGAGCCAGACCAAAAGCTGCTTAGTGCAATTCCAGTAGAACAGCCCGTGTTCCCAAAGGAATTGGGGTGAAGGCCAAACTGGCACAATTCCAATGAAACATCTCCTGTTTTTGAAGGAATGGGCCGAAGGCTAGCCAGTTGCAGGAGTAACAGCCTTTGTTCCAAAGAGCAGTGGGTTGAAGGCTAGCACAGTTCCAATTGAAACAGCCTGATTTCAAAATAAGGCCAAAGTGCCAAATGAGTACTTGCATACAGAACAAGGCCTTAATTAGAAAGGAGGAAACCTTAAAGTAGATCTCTAATAAAACCTAAAAAGCTTCAAGGCACAAAGAAGGTAAGAGCTTGAATTCAGTAGAAAGACCTACTGTCAAACCCCAGGGTTGGCAAGAAAAGCAGTGAGCAACAAGGGGCTCCATGTGTGTACCAAGTCTGTTTGCTCACCAGCCTTGGAGTTGTCTGGGGTCTTCTCTGGATCCCCATATGGGCTGCCAAAATGTTGACCTAAAACAAATAGACTGCCAGTTATTTCTGTAGCAAAAATGAGTTTATTCAGGATCAGCAAAAAATTGTAATTTGAGGTCTACAATTGTAGAAAGCCACGTGCAAGTCTCCAGTAAAAATAGAGGAGTACTCTTATACAGGGGGAAAGGAATTTGGGAAGGCTATAGTAAACAGAGTCCACTGAAGGAACTGGGAGTTTGAAATATAGTGGTTTTTCATTTGCTGAGTTGTGACAGCCTCTCATTGGCTAAGCTTTTGCTAGCCAGGAAGAGGAAGTCTTTCTTCCTCCTATTGGGCTCTGCTGTCATCATAGGGCATGAGAGCTCCCCCTTCTGGTCTCCTGACTCTACTTAATTGAGGTTTCTGTTTATTAATTTTTTTACATTATGATGCTATCTTTTATTAGAACATACTGAAACAAAAAAGATTTTCGGGTTTTTGCACTAAATTGGAAATTCACAAAATTATTATTATTCATGGCCTTTGTTTTACAAACAAATTTTCCTCTATGCCTGAATGTATCTTTTTCTTTTGTTTTTATTTACTCCCTCGTTCAAAATTTATTTTTGGAAGCAAAAATATGTTACTGTATTTTTCATCAGAAAAGAAAATATATTCCTACTATTAAAGTTGAAAATTATATAAAAATTGATCCATATAGAATAGTCCCTTTCTTCATACTCAAAGGACAATTATGAATTTTTAAAAAACCATATATAGGTTTTGAATTGAAACAAGAACACAATTATGCAAAGTAATTTTCTAAAAGTAGAATTAATAATGCATGGTGTACAAGTGCAAAGGAGTATATTTGTTCCTAAGTATATTATTTAAAAATTTCAATCAACTGTCCCAGACTTGGTTAGGACTGCTATTCACTGGGGTATATTTTGTTCTCAGGGCCCCTCCTACGTTAACAAACCCATGAGAGAGTTGTATCAGATTCATCCAAGGTGAATGAGAAATTCTAATCCCCATGATATTCAGGTAATTTAATGTGTTAGAAGAACTCAATATTTTATAAGAAAGATGATTACTTTGTGTTGGAAAGAGCTTATTGATTGTTCATTGCCAGTTTCTTCTATGCCAAGTTTATTTTTCATATTAATGCTCTTTTTAAGAATAATTCCAAGCATATTTTTACAGTAAATTAAGAGAAAACCAAAAGAACCTCCCAAGCTTCCAAGTCAGTCAGCCATCTGAATTGCTTACAAAGGAGAGGGACTCAATATAAATTAAAACCAGATAGGGTATTGTAGAGGAAGGGCCAAGTCTTCTGAATAGCAGAGATTAGCGAGTCTTCCTATGGGAAGGCTGTTCATTGCAAGTCCTTCTTGAAAATAGTTTAATTTTAAAGTCAGAATTGGGAATTTATATTTCCACCTTTGAACTGGCTAGCTCTACTTCTTTTATAAATTTAGTTTTAGTTCATGGAGAAATTCAAATTTGATAATTAAGCCTCGTCTCCTTCTAGCTTTTTAGCCAGAGCTAATAATATTTTTTGTTGTTGTTTCTATGAGGTAGAGAAAATACTGTTGCTCAAAACAAAAGTCATTTAATTATTTGATTCTTCATATTTTTCCTTCCCTTCTTTGCCAGCAGCTATATGAGACATATTTTATTATTTGGTTCCGATTGCACAGAACATTTTTGTTAAAACCTGATAGTTTTACTCAGTATTATTGCAGGAAGACTTATAGAGCTCTTGTACATTTTTATTTTTTTCATTAAGGTAGGTGCCCTATGAAGCTTACTTTATTTAATATTTTGAAGAGGTAGGATACTTGCTTTGTAATAAATAAAACACAATTATAAAATTCCATTGTACCACAGCAGAATTTGAAAAAAAATCTAAAACAATAGGATATATTTTTCCCTCATAATTGCTTCATCAAAAGTGTGTACATTTTACATTTATTACACAAGGCTCGCTTGATTTGTTACGACATTGATACCGCAAATCTACTTATTTTCATTTAAATACTGAAGATAGGTTTAGTTAAATAAACTTGATATTAAACAAAATAAACAGGTGAATGTTTTGAGTTGGGTCTGAATTGGGAATCAAATATAATATCTTGGAATTTGACATTATCTAATTTATTATATTGTCGTTCAGTGTTTGTACTACAAATAGATTGTCATCAGGCTGTTTTTGAAGAAATAACAATGTTTGCAAAATAATGTGAAATTATATTTGAGAAATGAGCTGAAAAAGATCATAATTATTCTAGTAGTGGGTGATTAGCAAAACTATTTTTTCCCTTTAAACCTTGGAGGCCACCTCCTCAAAGCTTCCATATCCCAAATTGTTTATACTCAGGGAAAAACAAAATCAGGCATTCTCAGTTTTTGAGGGAAAACAATTTTTGATTATGACCATGGAGTTACCTTTTACAGATATGGCTCAGTGTGGCCCCATGCTCACTTATAGGCATCATCCCTTATCCTCCCTTCTTTCTTCATACTCTCCTCTCTGTTCTGTACCCACACAATCCTTCTTTCCTCCAATGCATACAGAGATTATATGTTTGCTATTCATTTGACTTGGTATACCCTTCCCCACTTCTCTTTCTCAAACAAAATCCTCTTTTGTGATACCTTCTTTAAGCTCTCTTAATGCTTGGTAGATCTCTACAAATGTTTTTAGCAATTATCAGACAGTGTTAAAATCGTATGCCCTCTCTTCTCTCTGATTCTCCCCCCATCTTGTTCCTTTCCATTTATGGATTATCCATCAGTGTCAGATATCTAATAAGTGCTCATTAATGCTAATATAACTAAAAATTAATAATGTCTTTAATAATAAATAAATGTACTTAACCATATAACCTCTGAATTCTGAAACTCCTTTAAAATCTTATGCTTCTATAGAGTCTTGTTCTGATAATTAATTATATATAATATGCAAATTATGCCTTTGATCAAATGGAAAATTATTTGAGCTTAAATAGAAACTCCAGATCAAATCAAGAACATGTCTCAATATTACCTGAGGGTTCCTGTTTCATTTTAGATTAAAGCTATATGGATGCACAGAGAAGTTATAGGCTAAATAGCCTCCAAGTGCCTTAAGTAGGTCCATGGATGTTGTATTAGGTTAAATAGTAGCCCCCAGACATTCATGTCTACCTGGAATCCGTGATTATGACCTTATTTAGAAATAGGGTCTTTGCATATATAATCAAGTTAAGATTAAGTCACACTGAATTTGGGTGGGCCTTAAATTCAATATGACTAGTGTCCTTATAAGAATAGGGAAGTTTGGCCACAGGGACACAAACACACAGGGGAGAAAGCCATATGAAGATGGAGGCAGAGATTAGAGTGATGCATCTACAAGCCAAGTCATGCCAAAGATTGCTAGCAACCACCAGAACCTAGAAGAGGCAAGGAAGGGTTTTTCCCTAGAGTTTTAGAGGGACTATGGCCATGCTGACATTTTGATTTCAGATATCTAGCCTCCAGTACTGTGAGAGAATAAATTTCTGTACTTTTAACCCATTCGGTTTGGAGTCCTTTGTTACAACAGCCCTAGGAAACTAATACAGATAGCCTAAATTCAATGATAAGGAAATGTTTTAGATCAATTTGATTAACGTTTATTGGGTTTGATGTTATGATATACATAATGATAGACATTAGCAATATATCCTTGAAGAGTTTCAAAAGTCATGGGAAAGATGGACATATCAACAGAAATGTCAGTGTCACATATGGCAGATCCATCACCAGCCATTTCCTCCTCCTTTCTGCGTTTGAATATGGTTGGAGGAGCATATGAGGTTTGGAGCTCTGACAGCCATGTTAAGAATAAGAGATTTGCAGAAAAAAAAAAAAAAATGACCCAGATACCTGACATTACTAATCCCCCAATTAAACCTGAAATGTCTTCCTGTGAATCATCTTATTATGGGAGATAATGAACCCTGTTGAATGAACCATATTCTTTGATAGTTGCAGCTCAAAGATTCTAATGAATACAATGATATATGTTCAAGGTTTGAGAAAGCATGAAAAAAGGAGCTCTTGCCCCAAACTGGAGAATCAGACAAGGTTTTAGTAATGATGGAAAGATGCATAGAAGTTACCTGGATAAAAAACATGAGAATATCCTCCTAGGAAAAGATAATAGATGATAAAGGCAGAAAGCTGTAAAAGAATATGGTGGCTAGCCATAACTATTTTGACATTACTGTGATATAAAACATAGAAGTAGGTTGGGTTGGGGAGGTTCAAGTCATGAAAACTTTTGTATGTCATAATGAGGTCATTGAAATTTATGCTATAAGCAATAGGAATCTACTGGAATGCTTTATTTAAGCAGAGTGTTTTGAACTTAATTAAGTTATAGTTAGATACTTCTGTTTATATTTTACACTTATAAGACTGGAGTTATAGTAACAATCTCTCAGTAATAGTTCAGGCAAGAGATGATGATAATATAAATCAGACATTGGTAGTAGGAATATTAAGGAAGAAATATTTTCAAGAAACAGTTGGGAAGTAAAATTGAAAGTACCCAATTTATTGGATGTGGAGGTAAGGAAGATAAAAGGACTTAGGATGATTCTCAGGTTTCCATCTTGAGGAGACGGTGGATAGAAAATAAGTGATAAAGAACTAGTTGTGATCATTTAATTTCCAAATGCCAAATACCTAATCTTTTGTTTTAATTATTTTCTAATGGAAAGTTAAATAAAAACATTTCCCTGCTATGGCATATATGGAATATTACTCAAATTTTCTTGATGACTCATGGTAGTAATTGTGAGTATCAGTTATTGTTTGGTGCTGTAAAATATTTATACACTCTGGGGCTTGAATTCATATGATACTTTTCTATAGCACGTTATTATGGAATTCTATGGCATTAATTAAATCTTTCTATGTGAATTTCATGGTTACTCTTTATTCTTCATTATTTTTAGGCTATGAGTTATCAATTCATTCTTTCCTTCAATACTATATTCAATTCAGTGTGTTAGACCTTGTTCTAGACATGGAGGGTACAGTGCTGAGCAAAACAGACATAGTCACTCTTCTCAGTGTCCTTATGCTGTAGTGAGGAAGGACAGACAGTAAACAAGAGACATAAATGTCAACATAATTCTACATAGTAATAAGTGCTTTGAAAGAAGTAAAACAGAAATGGCAGGGGATTAGGCCAATAGAGAGTAAGATAATAAGGAGGGAAATCACCTTTCAAGAGGAAATTTTTAAGTGAAAGCTACGTAGATGACAAGGAGCTCATGATGTTAACCTCTGAGAGGTAAGCATTGCAAAGCCAGAAGCCAATCAGAGTAAAGATGGAGAGGAGGATGTAAGCTTGCTGAACTTGAAGAACTGAAAGACTGTTGAAGGTGAATGACCCAGGGGGTTGGGGTAGTAAGAGTTGAAGGTAGAGAGCTGGACATGGCACAGGTCATGAAGACCTCGGAGGCTACCATAAGGAGATGAATATCGTTCCAATTACACTGACAAGCACTGAAGTATTTAAATCATAAGAATGACATAATCACTTTTATACAAAGAAAATTCAGTCTTCTGAGTGGAGAATGGAATATATGAAAATAAAAGTGAAAATAAAAGGAGACAAGTTAGGAAGGTATTGTATTAGTCCAGGCAGACATGTAGCAATGGGAAGGAAGAGAAATAGATGTACTAAATATATTTTGAAGGCAAAACTGAAAGAACATGTTGTTTATAGCAAAATTTTCCCCTACAATTTTGCTACTACTTTACTGTAGATTATTCCATTCAGATTATCAGGTGGTTATGAGAATCTAGGATAGATTCTGAATAATAGTTTCAAGGGTTTCCTATAAGTAGAGTTTGAGCTTTAGTGTATTGTCTTTATGTCTTTACACTGCTTTGTGGGTTCTCAGAAGATTATTGGGGAGTAACTTCTACAAAAATATGATATTGGTGTACTAAAGAGTAATTTCAAGATTTTTACTTTGAGGACATAAACATCATTTTGCAAACGCTTGCTTGAGATTCTCAGTACATCAAAGCAAAGTGATAAATGTTTACCAAGAAATTATGTCTCCTGGTAGATAGACCAAAATTTGGAACCTTTGAGATGTTCTTACTTTCCAGTGAAAAGTGATCATATTATCTCTGACCTTGCTCAGTACCTTTAATGGCTCTGTGTTACAGTTTCTCAGTCTTTGAATGGCAATAATGATCTTTTCCATCTAAGCTAAGATATATTTGTAAAGTACATGGAACTTGCCAACAGGCAATCACTATATACATGACAATTTATTGTTAGTTTTATGGCCAATTCAAATCACAAAGGAATTGAAGTCATTGCCATTTGAAGGTTGTTCAGTTCAGTTTTTAGAAAGATGACTGACCCAGTACAACAGTGACACAAAGTCCCTGAACAATTACGCTCAAACTCTGCCTTGGCTATGACGGGAAAAAAATGATTGTTGAATTAACGGGACTATAAAAATGACATGCCTTTCTTCCCTAAACAGTTGGGAAATGTGAGACAGTGCTGGGGTTGAAGGATTAAAGAGAAGTCAGCACTATTTTTTAAAATATTGTTTCAATTTTAAGGTATAATAATTGAAGACTGCTTAGGCTTTTTCTTAAGTAAGTATTCATGAGAAATATTTTTATTTAATTAAAAATTTACTGTGTACCTCATGATAATAAAGTCAACCGATGAGTGTGATGAGAGATACTAAGTGTTTATAGTAGCATGAATTTGTGAAAATTATTTACGTTTGGTGAAATAAAGTAAGCTATGGAGAGAAGGTGACATTTCAACCATTTCCACAGTGCAGATAAGAGGGAAGACTGCTTTCCTCCTAAGAAAACAAGGTGAGTCAACACTTTCAAATGGAAATGTAGTGGTTACAATTGAGGAGAGTTGAATACTCTGATTTTACTGGAGTACATAGGGGGAAAAATAAACCAAATAAATTAGAAAGAGACAGAGTAGCCTTATTGGTCATGCCTTTAATGACATCCTTAGAATTTGAATGTTGTATCATAGATGGGAAGACTAGAATTGGGATAATCTGATCTTTGCTTAACTAAAAGAAAAAAGTCTTTTCAATGGTATCTGCCTAGAGATACCATTACCTAATATTCCCCCATTTTATGGTTATTTTAACCATAAAATATAGATAAAAAATAGGATCAGTTTAAAGGGCTAGAAAAATTTATTCTATTTTTTTTACTGAGATGTAATTCATATGCCATAAAAATTCATCCTCTTAAAGTATACAGTTCAGTGTACTTGCTATTCAGTGTCCAATCATCACTACTGTCTAATTTTAGAAAAGTTTCATCACCCCAAAAGATAACCCATACCTAAAGGCAGTCACTTCTTCCCTCCTCCTCAGAGTACGACTAATACATAGTATCACTAACACTAATACTAATTAGTGGTAGAAACCACTAATCTGATTTCTGTCTCTATGGATTTGTATGTTGAGGATATTTTGGATGCTTAGAGACCTAAAACGTGTGGCCCTTTGCGACATTTCTTTCACTTAGCGTACTGTTTGTAGTTTCATCCACGTTGTAGCATGTAACAGTACAACATTCTGTTTTATTGTCCAATAATATTCCATTTTATGGATATACCACATTTTGTTTATTTATTAAACAACATTGATGAACATTTGGATTGTTTCACTTTTTGGCTATTATAAATAATGCTATGAATAGTAACATATAAGTTTTTTGTGCATTTACGTTTTTCAGTTATTTACTGTATACCTCAGAGTGGAATTACAGGGTAATAGAATAACTCTATTTTTAACATTTTGAAGAACTGCCAACCTTTTTTCCAAAGTGGCTGCACTATTTGACAGTTCCACTAGTGATGTATAAGGATTCCAATTTCTCCACATCCTCTCCAACACATGTTATTTTCGGTCTTTTTGATTTTAGTCATTATAGTGAGTGTGAAGTTATATCTCACTGGGGACTTGATTTGTATTTCCCTAATGATCAATGATTTGGTTGAACATCTTTTCATGTGTTTGTTAGTCATCTGTATATGCTCTTTGGAGAAATTTCTATTCAAATCTTTTTCACATTTTTAAATTGGTTTGTCTTTTAATCATTGAGATGTAAGACTATATATTCTTGAATAAGTCCATTATCAAATATCTCAGGTATATCATATCTGATGAAAACATATAATACATTTCTCCCCTTTCTGGGTTGTCTTTTTCTTGATGGTTTCCTTTGAAGCACAATTTTAAAAATTTAGATCAAGTTTAACTGGTATATTTTTTCTTTTTTTGATGGTGCTTTTGGTGTTATATATAAGAATACATTGCTAAATCTGAGGTCATGAAGATTTACTCCTATATTTTCTTATAAGAGTTTTATATTTTTAGCTCCTATATGTGAGTCTTTGGTACATTTTAAATTAATTTTTTGTACATGGTATGAGATAAGCACTCAAGTTAATTTTTTGTGTGTGAATATCCAATTGTCCCAGAACAGTGTGTTTAAAGATTCTTCTTTTCCCATTGAATAATCTTGGCACTTTTGTCAAAATTGAATTAACCATAAATGTAAGAATATATTTCTGGACTTTCATTTCTATTCTATTGATCTATATGTCTGTCTTTATCCCAGGACCACAATGTCCTGATTACAGTCGTTTTTTAGTGAGTTTTAAAATCAGAGTGTGAGTCTTCTTACCTTGTTTTTCTCTTTGAACGTTGTTCTAGCTCTTCTGGCTCCATTGTAATTCCATATGAATTTTAGGATCAGCTTGTAATTTTCTGCCAAACAGCCAACTAGGATTTTGAAAAGAATCATATTTTTGTTTGTAGATCAATTCAAGGAATGTTGCCATCTTAATAAGTGTTTCAATCTATGAACATGAGTTATATTTCTATTTATACATCTTCTTACAGAACTTAACCTTCTTTCAGCGGTGTTTTGTGGTGGTCAGTGTACAGTTCTTATGCTTCTTTCATTAAGTTTATTTCAAACTATTTTATACTGCTTGATGTAATATAACTGATTTGTTTTCTTAATTTTATTTTTGGATTGCTCATTAATTATTTTATAGAAAAAATGCTATTCTATGTTAATCATGTATCTTGCAATCTTGATTAACTATTAATTTTAACAATTTTTCTTTTCCCAGTTTCTTAGGAAATTTTATATATAAGATCATATTATTTAAAATTGAGCTAGTTTTATTTCTTCCTTTTTAATCTGGACATTAGTTTTACTTCTTTGGAAAAGAAGTAAATCTGGAAATCTTTTATGTATTTATTTTTCTTCTTTAATTGCCTCTTCTATAACCTTCAATAATGTTGAATAGAAGTGGCAAGAGCAGACATCATTGTCTTGTTCTTTTTTTTTTATCATCTTTATTGGAGTATAATTGATTTACAATGGTGTGTTACTTTCTGCTTTATAAACAAGTGAATCAGCTATACTTATACATATATCCCCATATCTCCTCCCTCTTGTGTCTCCCTCCCACCCTCCCTATCCCACCCCTCTAGGTGGTCACAAAGCACGGAGCTGATCTCCCTGTGCTATGCGTCGGCTGCCCACTAGCTATCTATTTTACATTTGGTAGTATATATAAGTCCATGCCACTCTCTCACTTTGTCCCAGCTTACCCTTCCCCCTCCCTGTGTCCTCAAGTCCATTCTACATCTACGTCTTTATTCCTGTCCTGCCCCTAGGTTCTTCAGAACCTTTTTTTTTTTTTGATTCCATATATATGTGTTAGCATACAGTATTTGTTTTTCTCTTTCTGACTTACTTCACTCTGTATGACAGACTCTAGATTGGTCCAACTCACTACAAATAACTCAATTTCATTTCTTTTTATGGCTGAGTAATATTCCATCGAATATATGTGCCACATCTTGTTTATCCATTCATCAGTCGATGGACACGTAGGTTGCTTCCATGTCCTGGCTATTGTAAATAAAGCTGCAATGAACATTGTGGTACATGATTCTTTTTGAATTATGGTTTTCTCAGGGTATAAGCCCAGTAGTTGGATTGCTGGGTCATATGGTAGTTCTATTTTTAGTTTTTTAAGGAACCTCCATACTGTTCTCCATAGTGGCTGTATCAATTTACATTCCCACCAACAGTGCAAGAGGGTTCCGTTTTCTCCCTACCCTCTCCAGCATTTATTGTTTGTAGATTTTCGGATGATGGCCATTCTGACCAGTGTGAGGTGATACCTCATTGTAGTTTTGATTTGCATTTCTCTAATGATTAGTGATGTTGAGCATTCTTTCATGTGTTTGTTGGCAATCTGTATATCTTCTTTGGAGAAATGTCTATTTAGGTCTTCTGCCCATTTTTGGATTGGGTTGTTTGTTTTATTGATATTGAGCTGCATGAGCTGCTTGTCTACTTTGGAAATTAATCCTTTGTCAGTTGCTTCGTTTGCAAATATTTTCTCCCATTCTGAGGGTTGTCTTTTCGTCTTGTTTATGGTATCCTTTGATGTGCAAAAGCTTTTGTTTCATTAGGTCGCATTTGTTTAGTTTTGTTCTTATTCCTATTTCTCTAGGAGGTGGGTCAAAAAGGATCTTGCTGTGATTTATGTCATAGAGTGTTCTGCCTATGTTTTCCTCTAAGAGTTTGATAGCGTCTGGCCTTACATTTAGGTCTTTAATCCATTTTGAGTTTATTTTTGTGTATGGTGTTAGGGAATGTTCTAATTTCATTCTTTTACATGTAACTGTCCAGTCTTCCCAACACCACTTATTGAAGAGGCTGTCTTTTCTCCATTGTATATTCTTGCCCCCTTTATGAAAAATAAGGTGACCATATGTGCGTGGGTTTATCTCTGGGCTTTCTATCCTGTTCCATTGATCTATATATCTGTTTTTTGCCAGTACCATACTGTCTTGATTACTGTAGCTTTGTAGTATAATCTGAAGTCCGGGAGCCTGATTCTTCCAGCTCTGTTTTTATTTCTCAAGATTGCTTTGGCTATTCGGGGTCTTTTGTGTTTGCATACAAATTGTGAAAATTTTTTGTTCTAGTTCTGTGAAAAATGCCATTGGTAGTTTGATAGGGATTGCATTGAATCTGTAGATTGCTTTGGGTAGTATAGTAATTTTCACAATGTTGGTTCTTCCAATCCAAGAACGTGGTATATCTCTCCATCTGTTGGTATCATCTTTAATTTCTTTCATCAGTGTCTTATAGTTTTCTGCATACAGGTCTTTTGTCTCCTTACATAGGTTTATTCCTAGGTATTTTATTCTTTTTGTTGCAATGGTAAATGGGAGTGTTTCCTTGATTTCTCTTTCAGATTTTTCGTCATTAGTGTATAGGAATGCAAGAGATTTCTGTGCATTAATTTTCTATCCTGTTACTTTACCAAATTCATTGATTAGCTTTAGTAGTTTTCTGGTAGCACCTTTAGGATTCTCTAAGTATAGTATCATGTCATCTGCAAACAGTAACAGCTTTACTTCTTCTTTTCTGATTTGGATTCCTTTTATTTCTTTTCTGTCTGTGATTGCTGTGGCTAAAACTTCCAAAACTATGTTGAATTATAGTGGTGAGAGTGGACAACCTTGCCTTTTTCCTGATCTTAGAGGAAATGGTTTCAGTTTTTCACCATTGAGAATGATGTTGGCTATGGGTTTGTCATATATGGTGTTTATTATGTTGAGGTAAGTTCCCTCTATGCCACCTTCTGGAGGGTTTTTATCATAAATGGGTGTGGAATTTTGTCAAAAGCTTTTTCTGCATCTATTGAGATTATCATATGGTTTTTACCCTTCAATTTGTTAGTATGCTGTATCACATTGATTGATTTGCATATACTGAAAATCCTTGCATTCCTGGGATAAACCCCACTTGATCATGGTGTATGATCCTTTTAATGTGCTGCTGGATTCTGTTTGCTAGTGTTTTGTTGAGGATTTTTGCATCTATGTTCATCAGTGATATTGGCCTGTAGTTTTTTTTTTTTTTTGTAACATCTTTGTCTGGTTTTGGTATCAGGGTGATGGTGGCCTCATAGAATGAGTTTGGGAGGGTTCCTCCCTCTGCTGTATTTTGGAAGAGTTTGAGAAGGATAGGTGTTAGCTCTTCTCTAAATGTTTGATAGAATTCACCTGTGAAGCCATCTGGTCCTGGGCTTTTGTTTGTTCGAAGATTTTTAATCACAGTTTCAATTTCAGTGCTTGTGGTTGGTCTGTTTATATTTTCTATTTCTTCCGGGTTCAGTCTCAGAAGCTTGTGGTTTTCTAAGAATTTTTCCATTTCTTCCAGGTTGTCCATGTTATTGGCATGTAGTTGCTTGTAGTAATCTTTTATTATCCTTTTTATTTCTGTAGTGTCAGTTGTTACTTCTCCTTTTTCATTTCTAATTCTGTTGATTTGAGTCTTCTTCGTTTCTTTCTTGATGAGTCTGGCTAATGGTTTATCAATTTTGTTTATCTTCTCAAAGAACCAGCTTTTAGTTTTATTGCTCTTTGCTATCATTTCCTTCATTTCTTTTTCATTTATTTCTGATCTGATCTTTATGATTTCTTTCCTTCTGCTAACTTTGCGGGGGTTTTGTTCTTCTTTCTCTAATTGCTTTAGGTTTAAGGTTAAGTTGTTTATTTGAGATGTTTCTTGTTTCTTGAGGTAAGATTGTACTACTATAAAGTTCCCTCTTTGGACTGCTTTTGCTGCATCCCATAGGTTTTGGGTCGTCATGTTTTCATTGTCATTTGATTCTAGGTATTTTTTAATTTCCTCTTTGATTTCTTCAGTGATCTCTTGGTTATTTAGTAGTGTATTGTTTAGCCTCCATGTGTTTGTATTTTGTACAGTTTTTTTCCTGTAATTGGTATCTAGTCTCATAGCATTGTGGTCGGAAAGGATACTTGATATGATTTCAATTATCTTAAAGTTACCAAGGCTTGATTTGTGACCCAAGATATGATCTATCCTGGAGAATGTTCTATGAGCACTTGAGAAGAAAGTGTATTCTGTTGTTTTCAGATGGAATGTCCCTTAAATATCAATTAAGTCCATCTTGTTTAATATATCATTTAAAGCTTGTGTTTCCTTATTTATTTTCATTTTGGTTGATCTCTCCATTGGTGATAGTGGGGTGTTAAAGTCCCCTACTATTATTGTGTTACTGTCGATTTCCACTTTTGTGGCTGTTAGCATTTGCCTTATATATTGAGGTGCCCCTATGTTGGGTGCATAAATATTTACAATTGTTGTATCTTCTTCTTGGATTGATCCCTTGATCATTATGCAGTGTCCTTCTTTGTCTCTTATAATAGTCTTTATTTTAAAGTCAATTTTGCCTGATATGAGAATTGCTACTCCAGCTTTCTTTTGATTTCCATTTGCATGGAATATCTTTTTCCATCCTCTCACTTTCAGTCTGTATGTTTCCCTAGGTCTTAAGTGGGTCTCTTGTTGACAGCATATATACCGGTCTTGTTTTTGTATCCATTCAACCAGTCTATGTCTTTTGGTTGGAGCATTTAAGCCATTTACACTTAAGGTAATTATTGATTTGTATGTTTCTATTACCATTTCCTTAATTGTGTTGGATTTGTTATTTTAGATCTTTTCTTTCTCTTGTGTTTCCTGCCTAGAGAAATTCCTTTAGCATTTGTTGTAAAGCTGGTTTGGAGCTGCTGAATTCTCTTAGCTTTTGCTTGTCTGTAAATGTTTTACTTTCTGCATCCAATCTGAATGAGATCCTTGCTGGGTAGAGTAATATTGGTTGTAGGTTTTTCCCTTTCATCACTTTAAATATGTCCTGCCACTCCCTTCTCGCTTGCAGAGTTTCTGCTGAAAGATCACCTGTTAACCTAATGGGGATTTCCTTGTATATTATTTGTTGTTTTTCCCTTGCTGCTTTTAATATTTTTTCTTTGTATTTAATTTTTGATAGTTTGATTAGTATGTGTCTTGGCATGTTTCTCCTTGGATTTATCCTATATGGGACTCTCTGCACTTCCTGGAGTTGAATAACTATTTTCTTTTCCATATTAGAGAAGTTTTCAACTATAACCTCTTCAAATATTTTCTCAGTCCCTTTCTTTCTCTCTTCTTCTGGAACCCCTATAATTCGGATGTTAGTGCGTTTAATGTTATCGCAGAGGTCTCTGAGACTGTCCTCAATTCTTTTCATTATTTTTTCTTTATTCTGCTCTGTGGTAGTTATTTCCACTGTTTTATCTTCCAGTTCACTTATCCATTCTTCTGCCTCAGTTATTCTGCTATTGATTCCTTCTAGAGTATTTTTAATTTCATTTATTGTTTTGTTCATCATTGTTTGTTTACTCTTTAGTTATTCTAGGTCCTTGTTAAATGTTTCTTGTATTTTCTTCATTCTGTTTCCAAGATTTTGGATCATCTTTACTATCATTACTCTGAATTCTTTTTCAGGTAGACTGCCTATTTCCTCTTCATTTGTTTGGTCTGGTGGGTTTTACCTTTCTCCTTCATCTGCTGCGTGTTTCTCTGTCTTTTCATTTTGCTTAACTTACTGTGTTTGGGGTCTCCTTTTCACAGGCTGCAGGTTCATAGTTCCTGTTGTTTTTGGTGTCTGCCCCCAGTGGCTAAGTTTGGTTCAGTGGGTTGTGTTGGCTTCCTGGTGGAGGGGAGTGATGCCTGTGTTCTGGTGGATGAGGCTGGATCTTGTCTTTCTGGTGGGCAGGACTGCATCCCGTGGTGTGTTTTGGGGTGTCTGTGAACTTACTGTGTTTTTAGGCAGCCTCTCTGCTAGTGGGTGGTGTTGTGTTCCTGTCTTGCTAGTTGTTTGGCATAGGGTGTCCAGCACTGTAGCTTCTGGTCGTTGAGTGGAGCTGGGTCTTAGTGTTGAGATGGAGATCTTTGGGAGAGCTTTCACCGTTTGATATTATGTGGAGCCAGGAGGTCTCTGGTGGACCAGTGTCCTGAACTCAGCTCTCCCACCTCAGAGACACGGACCTGACACCCGGGTGGAGCACAAAGACCCTGTCAGCCCCACAGCCGTTTATTCACAAAGGGATGAACAGCCAGAGAAAGTGGTGGAGGGTGAGGTCCGGGAGGGTCCCGAGTGTAGGAGCTTCTGTCTCTGTGGAGTTTAGGATGCATCACTCTCTCAACTTGTGGATGGGTTCCTCAATCTAGAAGCTCTCTGAACCCCTTTATTTAGGGTATTTATGGAGCTTCCATTAGGCATGACTGATTAAATCTTTGTCCATTGGTAACAGCTCAATCACCTGCCCCTCTGCCGTCTGTGGAGTCTGGGGGTGGGGCTAAATGGGCCAAACACTGCTAGTTTTTTAAAAAAACACTCCCCTAAATATTGACAAGATGATCTTACAATGAAATGTTAACCACCCACTCTTTCTGGGCACACTAGGCCAGCAGTGTTCACCCAGAAAGAAATGCTTCGTAATGTACCCAGAATATATGTTTGTTTTTCCTTTTGCATAGAAGAAAATGAAAGAGTTAGAAGAGACAGAGATAGACACAGAAACAGAGAGAATGAAAGATACAGATAGTCAATATTATTTTATTTCATTGTGAAAAGCCACTTTGGAAAGTAATGACCTTTAATCACAAACCACATAGAAAACTTTCTCAGTGCATTGCAGAGTGCCATGTCTTCCTTTTCTTACCTTTAATTTGTAGCTTTTCATTTTATTTGGATAATCTGAAATCCAAGAGAGGCTGACTTGTGTGTTTGGATAGTTTCCTAGTTCATAGTGAGCCAGCATTATATTGTAGTCCTTGGAAACATAATTATTTTACAAGAAATGGGTTGAAGTTCCTCCTTTCCCTTTTCACACACTGCAGGAAGCTGTTAATGGATCCCCCGAGATACCTATATTGGTGGAAAAGCAATAAAATTTCTTGTATTCATTGCTTATAACATTTTGCTAATAGATGTGAAATTCATAAAAAGTCATACTTTGTCACAGTCCTTTGTAGCACTTATTTGTATTTCCCTAACCTAATTTGTAGTCCATGTTCACACATGTTCTAATTATTCTATTCTGCAGTGAGTGATTTTAAATTGCTTTTACCACCTACATTCCAGAAAGGAATAATAAGATGATTAATGAGGACATGTATAAAACATTTTGAATGCAGAAAGGAGCAGTTTTTAAAACTAAAAATAACAAACTATTGTAGGGAGCATTCTTATTTCTATGTCTATAGAAATACATTTGTTTTGGCATAATAATACATGAATCCTCACCTTTAAGATGCCATATTTTAGAAAGACATGTCCTCTATATAAGTAAAATATCTATAGTTCTTTTATTGATTTATTTTGAAATGAAATTTTATTTTTTATTATAAAATAGTGGCATTTATTTAAAAAAAATTATAGTAAGTAAAAATTAAAAGTGAAAATAAAGTCCCCTGTATTCATCTCTCTGCAAATTTACCATTGTTAATCCATCAGTAAGTGCCTTTCCAGTTGATTTATCAGTCTGTAAATCATATAGACACATAGTTGTCTGTCACAATAATTATTAAATAAATGAATAATGATATATAATTTTTTTTGCAATGTAGTGTTATTATACTCTATGTGTTTCTTTTCTACCACACTTTCTCTTAATGATGTATTAATACTTTGTATAGTCTCCAGAATTCTACCCCATTATTTAATAGCTAAATGTGTTCGATAGCTAACATAACCAATTTCCTATTGTTAAATATTTATAGATTGACTTTCTTTATTCTATTTACAATCCATGATGAAAATCCTGTCAATTAAGTCCATTGTATAACTTTAGGAAAAATTCTCAGAAACAAAGCTACCAGTTGTGCTGGTTCTGAGAATACATAGGATTTAAGGAACTAAAACATACTGGCAAAATACCTTTCAGAAAGATGATACCCACTTACATTCCCACCAGCAATGTATGAAAGTTCCCAGGCCCTATGACCTAGACTGGGTCTCTGTCTTTTTTTAAATTATTGCCAATTGTATATGAGAAAAAAGACATCTGGTATCTCATTATTTTATTTTATTTAAATTAAATCCTAAGTAATAATCTTTCCAGTCTACTTTCTGTCTCTTTAAATTACATGTTTTGCTTGTATAAATTTGAAGTTTAATGCCAATAACTGAAAAAAAAAAATGAATAATTTTGATTATCTTTTCCTAAACTTGAGGAAAAAAGAAAATTATTTATCAAATAAATTAGGTAAGTTTTTACTTGAGACACAATTTTTTAAAATAGAAATACTTAAAATGTTTTATTTTATTTTATTATCAATGTCTTTTTAACCATCTTTATTGGAGTATAATTGCTTTACAACGGTGTGTTAGTTTCTGCTTTATAAGAAAGTGAATCAGCTATACATATATTATCAATATTTTTTAGCCTAAGTTTCATTGGCTTGCAGTTGGGAGAGGGGAGAGGCTGTATTACTCCTACTCTTTTGAGATGTATTTATTTTTAGGTTTTATAATATTTTAGTTAATACATGGAACACATTTTTATGATTTCTGAGAAGTGGATACCCCAGCAATAGTGTATCTAAAAGATATGTGAATTATAAAATTGTTTAAGAGCAATGAATTTCTTTTCAAAATAATAATCTTTCCAGAATGAATATAGTATAAATTTCTAAAAATACTGACATAGACTATGTATATCTAAAATATGTTTGTCAGATGATAACTGTTGGTGGCCAGATATTTTTAATGAATGTGCAATTCATTTGATGAAACATTGTACAGGTAAAATGTGTGTGGATGTGTATGCTTTATTTTATGGGCTAAATGAGAAAACTATTTCCTGCAGTATGTGACGTAAGCTAATGTCCATGTTAATGAATTTAAGGTTTTAAGAAAATCTAACTTTGTAAGAGCTTGCTCTTTGCATTGCGTTTTAGAGAATCTCTTTATATTTTTAAGACCTTGACCACATCAGACAGGTAATTGCTTACATTGTAACATAAAATTTGAAAGGTGTTGGTCAAATGACCTCATTTATACTTACTTAGAGTATTTGTTTATCTTTAATTGAACAACCAAAGTACCATGTCTTTTATAGAATATGGATTTTTACAGTGAATCCCAATTTCACAGTATTCTCAGTTTAAAGAAAGATCATAGCAATAAAAGTATACATTCTTCTAGAGAGCTTAGCTAATACAGGTATATCTCAAAGATTTGCTGGTTCGGTTCCAGACCACCACAGTGAAGTGAATATCACAATAAAGGAAGTCACGGGAATTTTTGGGTGCATATAAAAGTTACGTTTATACTATACAGTAGTCTGTTGTATGCAATAGCATTCTGCCTAAAAAAATCAATATGCATACCTTAACTAAAACATAGTTTATTGCTAAAAAGTGCTGACCATCACCTGAGCTTTCAGGAAGTTTTAATCTTTTTGCTGTGGAAGGTCTTACCTTGTTGACGGCTGCTGACTGATCAGGGTGGTGGTTGTTGAGGGTTGGGTGGCTGTGGCCATTTCTTAAAATAAGACGGCAATGAAGTTTGCTGCATCTTCTTTCATGAATGATTTCTCTATAGCATGTAAGGCTGTATAACAGCATTTTACCCACATTAGAACTTCTTTCAAAATTGAAATCAATCCTTTCAAACCCTGCCACTGTTTTATCAACTAAATTTGTGTGATATTCTAAATCCTTTCTTTTCATTTTAACAGTCTTTGCAGCATCTTCACCAGGAGTAGATGTCATCTCAAGAAACAATTTTCTTTGCTCATCCATAAGAAGCAACTCCTCATTCATTAAAGTTTTATCACAAGTTTGCAGTAATTCAGCCACATCTTCAGGCTACAATTTTAATTCTAGTTCTCCTGTTATTTCTATCACACGTGCTGTTACTTCCTCCACTGAAGTCTTGAACTCCTCACAGTCATTCATGAGGGTTGGAATCAACTTCTTCCAAACTCCTGTTAATATTGATATTTTGACCTCTTCCCATGAATCATGAATGTTCTTAATGGCATCTAGAATGATGAATCCTTTCCAGAAGGTTTTCAGTTAACTTTGCCCAGATCCATCAATGGAATCACTGTCTATGGCAGTTATAGCCTTACAAAATGTGTTTCTTAGAGAATAAACTTGAAAAGTGAAATTACTCCTTGATCCATGGGTTGCAGAATGGATGTTGTGTTAGTTGGCATGAAAACAACATGAATCTCATTGTACATCTCCATCAGAGCTCTTGGGTGACCAGGTGTATTGTCAATGAGCAGTAATATTTTGAAAGAAATCTCTTTTTCTGAGCAGTGGGTCTCAACAGTGGGCTTAAATATTCATTAAACTGTATTATAAACAGATGAGCTGTCATCTAGGCTTTGTTGTTCCGTTTATAGAGCACAGGCTGAGTAGATTTAGCCTAAGATTTTTGGAATGGTAAATGAGCATTGGCTTCAACTTTAAGTCACTAGCTACATTAGCCCCTAACAAGAGAGTCAATTTGTCCTTTTATGACCCAGCAATTCCACTACTGGGCATATACCCTGAGAAAAACATAATTCAAAAAGCTACATGTACCCCAGTGTTCATTGCAGCACTATTTACAATAGCCAGGATATGGAAGCAACCTAAATGCCCATCAACAGATGAATGGATAAAGAAGATGTGGTACATATATACAATGGAATATTACTCAGCCATAAAAAGGAACGAAATTGGGTCATTTGTAGTGATGTGGATGAACCTAGAGTCTGTCATACAGAGTGAAGTAAGTCAGAAAGAGGAAAACAGATATCATATATTAACACATATATATGGAATCTAGAAAAATGGTACTGATGAACCTATTTGCAGGACAGGAAAAGAGATGCAGATGTGGAGAACGGACTTGTGGACACAGTGGGGAAGGGGAGGGTGGGATGAATTGGGAGAGTAGCATTGACATATATACACTACCATGTGTAAAATAGATAGCTAGTGGGAAGCTGCTGTATAGCACAGGGAACTCAGCTCCATGCTCTGTGATGACCTAGATGGGTGGGATGGGGGGGGTGGGAGGGAGGCTCAAGAGGGAGGGGATATATGTATACATATAGCTGATTCACTGTGTTCTACAGCAGAATCTAAACATTGTAAAGCAATTATACTCCAATAAAAAAAAAAAATTGTCCTTTGAAGTTTTGAAGCCAGACATTGACTTCTCCCTAGCTATGGAAGGCCTAGATGGCATCGTCTTCCAAAATAAGGCTGTTTTGTCTACATTGAAAATTTGTTGTTTAGTGTAGCCACCTTCATTAATGATCTTAGCTAGATCTTCTGGATAACTTGCTCGCAGCTTCTACATTAGCACTTGCTGGGTTCATCTTGCAATTTGATTTTATGGAGATGGCTTCTTTCCTTAAATCTAATGAATCAACTTCTGATAGCTTCAAACTTCTTTTGCAGCTTCCTCTCCTCTCTCAACCTTCATAGAATTGAAGAGAGTTAGACTTAGGCTTTGGCTTAAGGGAATCCTGTGGCTGATTTAATCTTCTATTCAGACTACTGAAATTTTCTCCCTATCAGCAATAAGGTTGTTTCAATTTCTTATCATTCATATGTTCTGTACTGGAGTAGCACTTTTAATTTTCTTCAAGAACATTTCCTTTGCATTCACAGCTTGGGTAACTGTTTGACGTAAGAGGCCTAGCTTTCAACCTGTCTCACCTTTCGACATACCTTCCTGACTAAGGTTAATTTTATTCTGGCTTTTGATTTAAAGTGAGAGATGTGTGATTCTTCCTTTCATTTGAACACTTAAAAGCCATTGTAGAGTTATTACTTGGCCTAATTTAAATATTGTTGTGTCTTGGGGAATAGGGAGGCCTGAGGAGAGGGAGAGAGACAGGGGAACAGCTGGTCAGTGGGGTAGTCAGAACACACATAACATTTATTGATTAAGTTTGCCATCTTATATGGGCATGGTTTGTGGCACCCCCCAAAATAACTACAAGAATAGCATCAAAGATCACTGATAACAGATCACCATAACAAATATAATAATAATAAAAAGTTTGAAATATAGTGAGAATTATCAAATTGTGATACAGAGACAAGAAGTCAGAAAATGCTGTTGAAAAAATGAAGCCAACAGACTTGCTCAAAACAGTTACCACAAACCTTCAATTTGTAAAAAAAATACATTATCTGCAAAGCACAATAAAGAGAAGCACAATAAAATGAGATACACCTTTATCGAGTTTTGAAAGGAACTAAATACATAAACTAGCCAATAAATGTCTCCATTAAATAAGATATTCCATGTCTTTTCAGAACAACTTGAGTAAGAGGTAAGGAAGTACTTATGGATTATTGTTCAGTAGCTCCTAAATTTTAGCTTTAACTAAGAAGTGGAATTATCAAAGAAATATTGGGGACTAATATCCATTAGTCAACTTCGTCTTTTTCCAAATAAATTTAACAAACTAAAAGTATCCTCAAAAAATAACAGTCATTGCATAAAATAAAGGGTCTTTTACACCAAAGGAGTAAGGTATACATGATTTCGTTGTAAATTACAGTCTTCTAAATTGAGAATATTTATCCTTAGGGAAATATCATTATGTTGTGTTGATTTTCTTAATTTGTGTAAACCTATAAACCAGATTTTAGGAATTACTAACTGCAGTCTTCTTTGGAGAAGCTTGAATTAGAAGTTAGAAAGAAGTTGTTACTTGGGGGAGTGGGAATAGTTCTGATTAGATAAATGAAATAAAGTATATTTTAATGAGCCTTTCAAGAAAGTAAGTGTGGAGTACTTCAAATCAGACATATTGGGTGCTTAGGTCACATACAGCCTCCGTGAATGTCCATTAGTCTTTCCATGGGTAACCCATGTCATTAGTTTGAAGAACTATTCCGTTTGCAGTATATCCTGTCCTAATAGCCACTTCTCCTGACTGAGTGACTATGAAAACATGGAGAGTATGTAAGGACTTGTGACCCAAGTGTCTTGCTATATTAAGCACAAGGTTAATTGAATGGAAGTGTGTTATATAAAGTTACCAAATTGAATGTGGAAACTGCAGCTCTCTGTGTGTAGAAAATCCCTATTTTGGGATTGATTTCAGCTCACAGTGTGTGAATATCTGGGTATGTTGGCTTACCTTCTTCATTGGCTTCTGGTATAGAACTCTTACCCACTGGGTTCAGAGAAGCTTTCAGAGCTATAGAACTATTACCAGAAATAGGGTCATCTACAGTCTGGGTTATTTGAAATTTACCACTGACAGTCACTGACAATGAAAGAAGAGAATTAAAAAATCAGATCACAGGGATATATCCATTATTTATCCTTCTTTTGCCTCTTCACACAGAGTGGCTCTTATATATCACTGGAATATTATCTTTTAAAAAATGTGTTTATTTGTGTACAACATATATACTACAAAGTGCAAAAATATTAAGAAGACAAAAGAGCAATTTTTGTTATGATCCATTTCAGTCATTATCACCCAAAATATAACCAGTATTTTTAGATCTATCACTTTATATTTGTTTTCTCTGTTTAACTTATATAAACTGAGTCATAATGTTGTCTATTGTGTCTTGTTTATTTCACTCAACATTATTTCTGTGGCATTCATTCATATCGTACATGACATTCATTTGATATTTTTCATTACACTATAGCATTTTTTAATATAAATATACCATGATTTAATTATTTGGTTTTTGTTTTCTATATTTCATTGACCTTTGCGTTGTTTCCAGTTTGGCCCTATTATTAATGATGTGGCTTTGAACATTTTTATACATGTCTGTTGGTGCATATATTTATACATCTTCATTTGGTTTAGTATTTCCAGTTACTGGAATTGCTATTTTATTGCTTATGTCTATGTTTAGACATATTATATATTGCCAAATAATTTTCCAAACAACTTTCCATTTTATATTCCCAGAGAATTCCAGTCACTTAATGTTCTTCTCAATGCTTGTTTTTGGCAATTTTTAAGATTTTTATTTTTAAACACATCCTAGTGAATGTGGATTGATTATTTAAGAATTTAGCTTTGTGTGTGTAAGAGGGCACCTATTCAACAACTCTGACCTTCTATCAAAAGTTTGGCCATTTCAAAATATGTGTCCTTGAACATTCATATTTACAATGTATCTGATAATTTTAAAATATTTTGTTTACAGTAGAACTTATTTTAAGTGACTTTGAAGTAACTACAGGATAATGCTCTCCTTAGTCTGGCATTTTGGAATCTCTACAATCTGGTCACTTTATGTTTTCCTATGTTATAGAACCCATGGTGTCTCAACAGCTTGCGGTTCCAAAATAAAGGTAATATTGACAGAACTAGTTTATCAGGTCAAATGTTCTTTCCTACACATTATGAAAAATAAGGGCTTAGACTTCTCAGTTTCCCTTCCCCATCTAGAAAACCTTAAGGTTTTCTCTAGATAGGGGATGATATAACATATCATGGAGAGCCTGAGTTTGTATACATATATTCGAGCAGATTTTTTCAGCTCTGCTAAGATTCCTGCTGCTCTTGTTTACTTGCTGTGCGACTTATGCATGCATATTCTTATAGTGTTTCTTCTATAGGGTTGTTGGTATGATTAAATTATATAATATAGAAAAAACTAGTTGTGTTTTTGATATATAATATGTACATAATACTTATTAGTTATATCTTTCTATACTTCAAAGGTGAGTTCAAGCCATTTATTTTCCACTAACTATTTTCTATACATTTTAAATTTTCTTTAATTATTTCTTTGATAAATTTCCTCCTTCAGATGTGTCTTGCATATTTTAAATATCTATCATATTTTTAATTTCCAAGAGCACCTTTTGTTCCTTGTATGCTGCTTTTCATAACATTATAGCATACGGTTATTGTTTTGTAGACAGAGTTATAGTTTCTTGACACTATTAGCCATAAATTTTTTAATAAAAAATGTGATCTTTGTATTGTATATTTCCTCACAACTTTGTTTTTCCATTTGTGTGCTTTGCTTTTGTTTTTGTTCTCTATATTTTTAGTTAGAGGTATTTTTCTAATGTCTGAACATTGTGAGCTATTTACTCCTATTAAAGAATGAGAAACAGGAAAGTAGACAGGGTGATCTGTGTACATGGACTGGGCTTGTTGGTGGATTTCGTTGAAGAGTGGTTTCATTAGGAGAATTTTTAAAACTGTTATTTCCTTTTAGGTTGGTCAGTTTTTTCAGAAAGTAATCACCAGTTTCCTTTCTTGACAGTACAAGTTTCTTAGAGAAGAGGGAAGGGAACAAGTTTCTTATATTTTCTTTTCGTATTTATTTTCTTTTCTTTATATACTTTTTTACTGATATAAAACTTATAGTTAAGAAAATGCACAGATTTTACATGTATAGTCCAATGAATTTTCTAAAATGGAAATATCTGTGTAACCATACCCAACATATATAATGTATTCATCACCCTAGAAAATTCCCTCTTGCCCCTTGCTCATCAATCACCTCTGCACAGAGTTAACCACCATGCTGATGTATAGCAATTTACCTGAACACCGTAAGCTTAGCTTTCTTTTTTCTTCAGTTCATCGTCATTTGTCATTTGTCCCTCTGCTTGCTAGGTTTAAAAATATTATTGTCATCACATCAACATCTTATCCTGTTCTCTTTTCTTTGCTAATTTGCCTCTTTAAATAATCATTTTAGTGTCATTTTTGTGAGATTTTAGAAGGAAGCAGAAGTAACCACACAGTTAAGCTTACATTTTGAATGTGCTTTTCAATGTAATGTCATAATTTTTTGGATTATTATATTTACTTAATTCTTGAGCCATTATTCTCATAGTTAATTATGTGAATGAACTAAATCCCTTACTGTTCTAATATTTCCATATCTCCTTTGAGTAACTGAATGGATATTTTGGGCTTTTTTTTAATAGGTACTGCTTTTACCACTCTAATCCTTTTGTATCACCCCAAAATAGTTAGCTGTGGCATTGTTCTGTCCACATAATCCATTTTTTTTACAATGGTAAGTATCTCTCTTGCAGATTATTTCACTTCCATAATGATTCATATTTGATAATATTTTTCCATATAAAGAGTTATTTATTGATATAAGTACAAAACTCTGCATATAGCTGTTGGGCGACCTTCAATATACTTCTGCAAGATAAAGAGGGTTGTGACATGTCAACACATTTATTTTCCTAGATATGACCACATTTTCTCAGTCCTCATAAAACAAACCAGTAAAGATAAAAATATTTTATAGCCACATACAACTATATCACCAAAACAACTTGATTGTAATTTCTTTCCTAGCAAGAACTGTGTGATTCATTTATCATGAATATATGTATATATACATACATATATTCTATAAATGCTTAAATTATTGTGTTTGGATTCCGTTTTCACAACAAATACTTACGGTCTTGCTTTATAGATGAGCAAACGGTGGCTTATGGAGATCACATTTGCTCCAAGTTCATGTAGTTATTTATTGGCAGTCAAGATATGTTCCAGATTCCTTAGAGTTGATCCCGGTATTTTTTTTTTTTTAATTTCCTACTTTACCACATTGGCCTCCTACATAGTCAAAGATTAGAATTAGTATAAAAAAGAAGAATGGTCCTCTGGCAGAATACTGGCAAAGTCCCCTGAGCACAGGGGAGGCCTTACATTTTCATAGTTCTTATATCTCAGTGACTCTGAGACTGAAGTCCAAAACATAACACAGTAGAGCTTCTAAATATAGGGGAGTATTGTAGTTTTGTCATAATTACAAAGCTTTACTGTAACTCTCTGGAGAGCAGAGGTTTTCTGCTTCAGAGACAAGGTCCACAGGTCTTAGCCTTTATTTCTCATTAATTACCCAGTTCCTTATCCCCTTCCCCTTCTGATTAATGTATCCAATGATGTATTGAATCAGGAATGTCAAAGGTACAGACTATCTCAATGAAGCATAAGAAAATCTTGGAAGGACAAATTTCCAGAGGTCAGTAATATACGTAGTAAAATAATCTGAGCCAACTCAAGGGTACCTGTATGGGTACCACAAATAAACTCTGAACAAGATGTGACATTCCCCAGAGATTGGTCCCCTTATGGACTTTCTTGATCCTGGATTCAGTTGTTCAAAATAAGTTAATGGTGAGGAATATGAGAGCAGCCTATCTAGCACCACCTGCCAATGCCTGACACCAATAAACTAAAAGTCAGAATATTAACACTCTGAAGCTTGGTTTGCCTTGAGCTCTGCTATCTTGCTATTTAAACCTTCCTTATGTCTCCATTCCCAAACAAAGCCTGCGTCTAGCTAAACATAACTTATTCCCATGGACTCTAAGTGGGGTGGAATCTTCTTGGCCTGACATTAGGCTGGTTTTCAGAAACCCTAGGGATCTCTCTCAATGTCAGAAACTCATTTTCCACTAGGGATTTTGTCTTTGAATATTTCCTGTGCATTATTCTTGCTTAACATGATAAAATAATGCTACTTAACAAAAAAGTGACTTTAAGATGCTATTGAATAAGAGCCTAAGAAACATTTACATCTTGCCAGCTCATTATGCAAAGTAGTTAAGGGAAAAATAGATGTACAGGGGACCATGGCTTAGTCTCAAACCTTAATGTAGAGCACAGTGTGAGAGGCCTACTTCAGGTAGAAGTCTTAAAACCTTAAAACAAATGCAGCCAAATGTCTTACTCTATCTTTTTCAATGTGGAAAGCTCACAGGTAAGCTTTAGATCTCATCACATCACCAAAAAAGAAAAGTAGGAGAAAAGAGGGAGCTTGTTCAAATACCTAGGTCAGAACTAGCGTAGGCCTCTCATTCCAGATTTGTCAAGGATGGAAAATAGTTCTCAAGAAAAGCAACTCCATGCCCATTATACTTAGATGCATGTAAAAAATATTCAAAGTGTATATGTGTGTTGGGGGGGAAGTGTTTGAAGGTTAGAAAGTCTTGAGTCTTGAAAGTTCAAGAGAAGTAACCAACCTTGACAGACCCTAGACCATTTGATCTCAGCACACAAAAGAAAATCTCTAATGTAGAAAGAGAGAGAAGGACAGGGCCTTCAAATGACTGGGAGTGGGTTATGCACTGTTTCAGCTCTCCAAGATGGCAGAAGGGAAAAGCATCTTAAGAGGAAAATGACTATTCCATTGTGGGCAGTGATGCTTATTAACCTTTTGATAAGAATAGTGAAAATCTTTATCCATTAGCAGAGTGGTCAGTATAAGGTCCAAAAATTAAAGACTGAACCATAGCAAGGGCTTACTACCTTGGGAATGGATCCAGGGCACAGGAAGTAGAGCTTTCTTAAATTAATATTTATAGTGATTTTCTATCCCTTTACTCCTGCCACTATTACAGTATTAGAATTGTTTTCCTTTTCTGTGATTTTTTTTTTCTTGTGGGAATGATACCCACTCTCAGTCTTAGATTGGTACTACATTCTAGCATTTCATATGAATTCAGTTACTAGTCATAGATTAAATTTATTTTTGCTTTTTCCCTATTCCTTTTCCACCTCTTTGGTTATGTGAAGTTAATATAGTTATCACATTTACAATTTATGATCATTTTCATTAGTGCACCACACACAACATGGTTATGCTAATTCACATCTAAATTTGGTAAAATGTATGGATGTATATCCATCCCCACCCAAGGATGGATATACAAACACAAGCAAACATGCAGATTGAATGGTTTAGTGAGGATGTGTTGCCTTGACACTGAAAAGCAGCATTTCTGGGTAGGTTAGCAATGGGGCTACAAATGTCTAATTACCTTCTATCTGATACCAACTAAGATGATCATTACAGTGTGAAAAATAGTCCCATCAGTGTTGATAACTAGGGACCAGTGCTAAAATTATAATCCCTAGCATTATTAAGGATACAGGGAAAGTGTGTGAATGTGCTTAATTTGTCACTAGTTTCTGGAAAGTAAGACGTTACACATTTTGATTTCATCATTATACTTCCAGGTATTAATTTTCAATATATAATTGGACAAAAGCTCAATGGTGTATGTAAGTAATAAATATTTCACTCCGTTGGTTATAAGTCTAAAAGTTAGAAATAAATATTCACCAATAGAAAAGTAATTAAATAAATAAAGCCACATAGTGAAAATACTATGCAGCTATTATAAAGATGATATAGAACTAAATTCTAAGGGTCACAACATAAAACTTGAGTAATAAATAGTGCCACTGTGTGAAAGGTAGAGTACAGTCTATAGGTTTGTGAGTGTTTGTGTATGTGAATATATTTGCAAGAATATATATCTGGGATGGTTATGCCCAATATATTATGAATAATTAATTCCTATTGCTAAAATTTAGCTTGATATTCACTTTTCTTCATATTCTATCCCATTATTGATTTTTAAAATTAAATAACATGTATATATAACTCACATAAATACTAAAATGTGGCATGATTTTTATTTTTCACACAATTATTTCAGTAACACAGAAATATTCAAAAATACTATCTTGCCATTTAATATATACAAATTTCATAGGTTTCTTCCAGTAGATTTATTGCACAATCCAGGAATAAAGCTTAAAACTGAAAGTCATTTAATAGTAATAAAACCTAAATTAACTAAAGAAAATACATTTCTCATATTTAGTCATTTTATATTTAGTTATTGTTATCCATGTATAGTTTTTGAGTTGTTTATATACAGTTGTTTACAATTTTAATTGTAGCACTTTGTAGGAAGAATCCAGGCTAAAACTATTTTTCTTCGGGTAAGAAGGTGGGAGTCATCAACTGACTCTATCCCGGTGGCCTGATTATTAGGCCTACTACCAGGCTGGCTTTGGATTTATCAAACACAGAAAGTAATGTACATGACTGACATTCTTCCAGTTGAAGGTCAGTTGATAACCAGTCTTCAGTCCAATGCAGTGAAACAAGACAACAAATGGTTCCAGGCCAGCTAAGAATTGTTACGTGAGAAAGAAAGATCTTCGGAGATTTTTATGTAAATCCTCATAATGTGATTTTGAACTGGTACCATTTTAAATTCTAGAAAGAATAATTCCTAACTAAATCCAAACAAGATTATTTAAAGCACATTATCCTGGAGATCCAATGATGGCAAACCCAAAGAATTTCTATTTTGTTTGCTACTGCAGTTACACATGAAGATACCTAAGTGAGCCCTTCTTTAGCTTTTAGATCTGTTGTTATAAGCTGAAACAATAGTAAAGCAGGCCTCTAAGATTCAAAACTACAAGTGTATCTACCTGTAAATCAAAAAATCCAAGTCAGAGATAGTTATACTGATTTGCTCACAGTTCTGTAGAGAACCTCTGCATTACTTAACTCTAGATACATTGAATTCTCTCTGAGTAATGCACTTTGAGCAAAATGGTAAAAACTCTCATCAAAGTTTGTATGGATGGAACATATCTCAACATAATAAAGGCCATTTATGACAAACCCACAACTAACATCATACTCAGTGATGAAAAGCTTAATGCTTTTCCTCTAAAATCAGGAACAAGACAAGGATGACCACTCTTGCCACTTCTATTTAATATAGTATTGGAAGCCCTGGCCACAGCAATCAGAGAAGAAAAAGAAAAGCCATCCAAATTGGAAGGGAAGAAATAAAACTGTAACTGTTTGCATATGGCATGATACTATATGCAGAAAATCCTAAAGTCTCCACCAAAAAACTATTAGAACTAATAAATGAATTCAGTCAATTTGCAGGATACAGATAATTTACAGAAATCTGCTGCTTTTCTATATACCAAAAATGAACTATCAGAAAGAGAAAACAAGAAAACAATCCCACTTAAAATTGCATCAAAAAGAATAAAATACCTAGGAATAAACTTAACCAAGGGGAGGAATGACCTATACTTTGAAAACTATAAAATGTTGATGAAGGAAATTAAAAATGATACAAAGAAATAGAAATATATTCTGTGTTCAAGGATTGGAAGAATTAATGTTGTTAAAATGTTCATACTACCCAAAGCAATCTGCAGATTTAGTGCAATCCCTATCAAAATACCCATGACATTTTTCACAGAACTAAAACAAATAATCCTAAAATTATTGTCAAACCACAAAAGACCCTGAATTCCCAAAGCAATCTTGAGAAAAAAGAACAAAACAGGAGGTATCATGCTCCCCAAATTCAGAATACAAATCTACAGTAATCAAAACTGTGGTACTGGCACAAAATCAGACACATAGACCGATGGAACAGAATTGAAAACGCAGAAATAAACCCACACACTTACTGTCAGTTAATCTGTGACAAAAGAGACAGGTGTATACATTGAGGAAAGGACAGTCTCTTCAATAAGTGGTGCTGGGAAAACTGGACAACTACATGTAAAAGAATGAAAATAGAACATTTTTTCGTACCATATACAAAAACAAACTCAGAATGGATTAAAAACCTAAATGTAAGACCAGAACCCATAAAATTCCTAGAAGAAAACATAGGCAGAACACTGTTTGACATAAATTGTAACAATATTATTTTGGATCTATCTCCCCAGGTAAAGGAAATAAAAGCAAAAATAAACAAATGAGAAAGCTTTTGCACAGCAAAGGAAACCATTGACAAAATGCAAGACAACCTACTGAGTGGGAAAAAAAAAATTTACAAATGGTATATGATCAACAAGGAGTTAACATCTAAAATATATAAACAGCTCATACAACTCAATATCAAATAAACAACCCAATTTAAAAATGGGCAGAAGATCTAAACAGACATTTTTTCAAAGAAGACATATAGATAAATGGTCTTTGAGGTCCTTCCCACCTTAAAAACTCTCTGGTTTTAGATTAAAATGAGGTGCTCTTAAAAATTATTGCTTGAGGTTTCTGTGTGGAAGTCGGGGTAAGGGAGTAAATCACAGAGCAGTTGCACAATTAGAAATATCCTAGTTAATCATTTTTATTCTTCAGCGTTTTGTTTTTATTGGATCGTTTATTTGATACAGGATCACATTCTGCATTACATTAAAATTTTTTATATGTGAAAACTTCTAGTTCCTAATTAGATTGTAAGTTCTCTGGTCTTTAGAACCTGATTTATATTTCTTCATTTTATGCTGCAGTCATATGATCATAGGAGGTGCTTAGGAAATACTCGTAGAATTAATGAAGAACTAAATTTATAGAGTTAAGAGTCCCTGCAGGCAGGGATGTATCTTAAATTATTTTATTATACAAGTCTTTTTGTAAACATATATTTTTCTTTACCTTAGTAAAATAACTGGGAGAAGAATTTCTAGATCTTTAAATTGGTTAATTATAAGTAATTGCCAAAAGTTTTACCAGAGTGGTTGTACCATTTACACTTCCATCAAAAATATATAACAGTTCCAGTTGTTCCATATTCTCATCAATATTTGATGTTCTCAGTCTTTTCATTTTAAGGCACTCAAGTGTGTGTATAATGGCATCTCAGTAATACCTGTTTAAGTTTTGCGTATTGGTATTGAATTGTTTGTCCTTTTATTACTGAATTGTGAGAGTTCTTTATATATTCTGGGTACGAATCTTTTGTGGGATATATTTACTAATACTTTCGATCTGAAACTTGCCTATTAATTTTTTTAATAGTGTCTTTTGATTTAATTTTTTTCTTTTATGAATCTTACCTTTTGTGTCCTAAGATACCTCTCTTTACCCCCAGGTAATGAACATTTTCTTCTGAAAGCTTTATAAGTTTAGCTTTTATGTTTAAATCTATGATCCAAGACAGATCATTAATTTTTATACATGTTGTGAGGTATGGGTTAAAGTTCACTTTTTCATTTATATGCATATCCAATTGTTGCAGTACCGTTTATTGAAAAGACATTCCTTTCCCCACTGAGTTGCTTTGGTGACTTTTTTGTTGAAAATTAATTATGTATGTATGGATTAACTTGTTCAAGCATTTTCTTCTTTAATAGACTGTTGAACTTTGAAGAGTATTGATTGCTGAGTTAAATGCACAATACAGAAGGACTATTTTTATATTAAACTTTAAAGTTATCATTTGTGGACTAAATATATGTCTTAATTTAAAAACATTTATATTTAAAGCCTTCTTATATTTGCATGAGGCCACATGAGAGATAATATGATGGACAAATACGGTGGAAAGAAATGGCAAGAGATACAAATGAGCCATAAGGTGCCATAGCTGAAGTAGGGAGATAAAGGGACAGAGAAGGAGAAGGGGAATGCAGACCAATTACATAACAGCAAAGAAGTTGGATGGTAATTTAAGTTTTTGATGGAGAAAAATAAATCTTAGTTTCTTTGAAATACACCTATTCCCAGAGATTTACTTTTTTACGTTGTGTTTATAAATTGAATTCAGTTTGTCAGAGTGACAAATGAACACAAAATGCCAGTCATAATGAAAGGTCATGTAAGCCCCAATTTACTGTCACACTTTTCTAGTTTGTTGTTTCGGCCACCAAAAATACAGATTTTTTCCCCAGGATATGAAAAGATGGAGATCACATTTTAACCTTCAAGGCACTTTTCCACTTATCTAGACACTTAGTTCTTTATCTGAATGGAAACTACCTACTGGGTTGGATTTTATGGGAAATTTAAGGCTGCAGTGGTTTTGATAGAAATCAACTTATAGTAATTTATGATGGGATACTGATTAGTCAGCTGTATAAATGACCCACTCCCATTTGCCTGGAGATTTCTTGTCCCATTCCCACCTTTTATACATATTCCAAGGTTCTGCTGAGCAGTACGGATTGCTGTTAAGCAGGCATGTGTTACTGTCAGTCATTTTCCATCTGTTTCTCCCACACACTCTAGATATGCAATAAATGCAATGACAAATTGCTTATAAGAAAATGCTTAAATGAAGCATACATTCTGATCTTTTTAGAGAAAAATTGCCTCCTTAAAGAATAACTATTCTTGGCAAATGGAGAGCTTATGCAGGAGAAAAAGTTGGACATCTCCTGTGGTTGCATATTAATTTTGATCCTCATCTTTCTCACAGTGCCAATTATTTTTAAAAATTTCCTTAATTTTCAGTCAAAAGTAGAATTTTTATTTGGAAATAAAATTCTTAATATAGCATGAATAATTATTCTTACTGAACTTTCTTTTTGAGGCAAAAATATGAAATAGACTACAGATTACCCATAGAAGCAAAATGTAAACATATACCAGAGAAGTCAAAGGAGCTTAATTTTTCTTATTTTTTCATTGTTAAATATGTCACCTAAAGAATGACTTCTTTTTTTTTCCTAAAGAGGTGCTTAATTGCACTAATTTTAACTGATTTTTTTTTGTACGTGTAGTTGTATGAGTTGAATGCCTCATATACAGTAGCATGCTACTATAGCAGGAAAAAAAGGTTGAATTTCATTTTAGAACAAAATAAAAATAAAATTGTGAAGTACTGTTTTTCTCTACAGCATACAAATTTGTATAGTTAGGTACTTTATGACATTAATTTTTCACCTCATCTCAGGAGAAGGAACTGACTTTATGATCTATAAAATACAAAGCATGGACTTGAAAAGATGTGTTTGTGTTTTTATAGATACATTATTAACTGATATATTTGATGGTTTTATTTAAGGATTTTTGCTATTTATTTATGAAATGCCATTTTTTTAAATGGACTGTAGGGAGAGGTAAGAATTCTTGGCTCTGAAAACTGCTAGTGCTATGGGGAATTATTAAAGTTATAAGCTGGATAAGAGGAACGTTTTTATCTTTTCTAACCATAGCCACATTTCTCTTTGTTTAAAAATAAACTTTAAAAAAATTTTCTGTAATCAACATCTGGGTAGCAAATGAAGAAGAATGGTGAAGTGGGTGGCCTTCAAACACAGTTTAATAAGGACTACTCATTACAGCTTTAAGGATCCCCGTTCCATCTTACTGTGCTTCAGTTTAGCAGATGGGAAGATACACACATGTGGGATTACCTTCTTCCCCTTTCTTCCTTGCTTCTACTGCTCCCAGGAAATAATTGGATTTTGTGGCAATTCTGTGCCATTGGAAACTAGGAGATTCTTATGATCCTCCCAACAATCCGACACACACACACACACACACACACACACACACACACACACACACACACACATACATATTATGGAGCTGATCTTGTTCTCTCTCTCATTTAATTCAGATCTTTCCATCTTTGGTGAAGTATTGAAAAAGTATTTAATAAGCTGATATGTGTGTCCACTACTAAAATTGATACAGAAAATAGAAAAATATTATTTTAGGGTTTTTAGAATTTTATTCGAATGACTTCACAGTGTAAAGAATTGATGCTCTGATTATTTGCATTACATCTTCAGGGACACAAAGACAGTAGTACAGCCAGGATTAGGAATCAGGTAGCTTGATTTCTAGTCGATAGCTTTATGCATAGTACTCAGCATTGCCTTGAAATCAATTGATATCACTTGTTTTGGAGGCAGGAAATATATTCAACAAATAGATACTACAATATATAGTTTCCTATCAGAATGAAGGAATAAAACTTCACTAATATAAATAAATCCTTCCAACATTTTGTCAGTGTGGAATAAATACCACAAGGAGTTGCCCCTCGTTACTCTAATTTTGAATATAGATGCCAAATGAATTTGGAATATCTGGGTTAGACTTCAACTGATTTCTTTACTGCCAAACTTTACAAAATCCTATACCAGTCTACATTCCCACCAACAACATAAGTGGGTTCCACTTACTCCACACTGAGGTGAATACTTAGTGTTGTTTGTCTACCAAAAATTTTAATTATTCCAATAGGTGTGTGTTGATGTCTCATTAAAGTTTTTAATTTGCTTTTCCCTGGTATCTAATTATACTGAGCATCTTTTAATGTACTTATTGGTCATTTATTTAGGTTCTTTGTGAAGTGTCTGTTCAAATATTTTGCTGATTTTTTTTTTTTTTTGAGATTTTTACCGAGTGTCATGTGCTAGGTAGAGTTTTAGGCACTGGATAGTGAGATAGAGATTTGGTTTAATATAAAGAATACCATTCTTCCTCTTCCATAATCAATATTATTAATTCTAAGTAGAATTCATAAAAATCATTTTACATATGGTTCCATTGCTCCTTTCACTGATTCCTCTCTTAGTCTGTTCATATGGACAGGTAATCTCACAGTGGTTATAAGGACCAGACACAATTCTCTATTTTACTTTCTAAATTTAACAGTAAACCTATAGCTTTCTAAGAATATGGGGTATGAGCTTTTCAGTGATGCAGGCTGACTTGACATCTGTGAGTTTCCTACTATGAGGTCTTTTAGGCAAAATCTAGATAATTACTTGGAAGAGATACTGTGGAAGTTATTCTAACATGTATGACAGAGGTAGGGCTTGTTTTAAGATGATATAAAAAGAAGTACACTGAAGTGAAAAGAGGCCTAGTAACTCAGAGGTCTAATATTAGTGTTTACAAAGAGGTTTAATATTAAAGCAGCATTAGAAGCAAACTCACGAAAGCTCATATTTCTCTGTTCTCCTACAGTCTAATACTATCTCTTAGTTCGTGTTTTAACTTTTTTGGATAGTAGTGTTTTCTATTTTTCTTGTTATTTTATTAATAATACTATGGCTTTTCCTTTCTAATATCCCTCTGATAAGTAGCAACTCTTCTCATACAGAAAATTCAGTTAACTTGGAATCTTCCATACATACTTATGGTATTAGACTAAATCTCCAAAGAAGAGATAAAGTTCCTGGATAAGATAGTGCTAGGTTTCTATTTTTCTGCCCTTTTGTTAAGTGAAAAATCATGGTAAAGAAAAGGATAAAATTGAGCATAGAATCAACATATATATACCAACAAGACATATGAAATCTTTGTAAAAATTTCTCTCTCTTAGTTGCACTTGAGCCCTGTGACCTCTGCGACATGGTTGAAGACATGAGTCTGAAAATATTGTATATGAGTTTTTTATTAATATTGAGTTGTTCTTTGTATATTTTAAATTCAAGTCCTTTGTTACACATGTATTTTTTTTTTACAATCTGTGGCTTACCTTTTCATTTTTTAATAGTCTTTACAAGAGTAGAAGTTATGAATTTTTACTAAATATAACTTACTCATCTGTGGTTCTTATTTTTTGTGTGTGTATACTATATAAGAACTATATGCCTTTTTCAAGGTCATAAAAATTTTCTCCTGTTTGCTTCTAGAAGTTTTATAGTAACAGCTTTTACATTTAATCAATGATCCATTTCAAGTTAATTTTTGTGTATGGTATAAGGGAGGGCATCTGTTCTCATTTTGTTTTTCCTATATGAATGTTCAGGTATGACAATATAATTTATTGTAAAAACTATGCAATCACCCCTGAAATACTTTGACACCTTTGTTGAAATTCAGTTTACCATATCAGACTGACTATACTGCTAGACTGTCTATTTTGATCCAAATATATATGCCAATCTATACACCAGTATCACGCTGTCTTTATTATGGTCATTTTCTTTCTTTTTCTTTTTTGTTTCTTTTCCATTATGGTTTATTACAGGATATTGGATATAGTTCCCTGTGCTATACAATAGGACTTTGTTGTTTATCCATTCTATATATAATAGTTTGCATCTGCTAGTCCCAAACTCCCAATTCATCCCTCCTCTGCTCCCCCTCCCCCTTGGCAACCACAAGTCTGTTCTTTATATCTGTGAGTCTGTTTCTGTTTTGTAGATAAGTTCATTTGTGTCATATGTTAGGTTCCACATATAAGTGATGTCATATGGTATTTGTCTTTCTCTTTCCGACTTACTTTGCTTAGTATAATAATCTCTAGGTCCATCCATGCAGCTGCAAGTGGCATTATTTCATTCTTTTTTATGGCTGAGTAATATTCCATTGTATACATGTACCACATCTTCTTTATCCATTCATCTGTTGATGGACACTTAGGTTGTTTCCATGTCTTGGCTATTGTAAATAGTGCTGCTATGAACATAGAAGTGCATGTATCTTTTTGAATTAGAGTTTTGTCTGGATATATGCCCAGGTGTGGGATTGCTGGATCACATGGCAACTCTATTTTTAGGGTTTTTTTTGTCTTTTAGGTTTTTGGCTGTGTTGGGTCTTCATTGCGGTGCATGGGCTTCTCATTGCAGTGGTTTTTTAGTTTTTTTGAGGAACCTCCATAGTGTTCTCCATAGTGGCTGCACCAATTTACATTCTCACCAATAGTGTAGGAGGGTTCCCTTTTCTCCACACCCTCTCTAGCATTTGTTACTTGTAGACTTTTTAATGATGGCCATTCTGACTGGTGTGAGGTGGTACCTCATTGCAGTTTTGATTTGCATTTCTCTAATAATTAGTGATGTTGAGGATCTTTTCATGTGCCTTTTGTCAATTTGTATGTCTTCTTTGGAGAAATGTCTATTTAGGTCTTCTGCCCATTTTTTGATTGGATTGTTTGCTTTTTTGTTATTGAGTTGTATGAGCTGTTTGTATATTTTGGAAATTAAGCCCTTGTAAGTTGCATCATTTGCAAATAGTTTCTCCTAGTCTGCAGGTTGTCTTTTCATTTCGTTGATGGTTTCCTTTGCTGTACAAAAGCTTATAAGTTTGATTAGGTCACACTTGTTTATTTTTATTTTTTTTATTTTTATTTTTTTTTAAACATCTTTATTGAAGTATAATTGCCTTACAATAGTGTGTTAGCTTCTGCTTTATAACAAAGTGAATCAGTTATACATATACAATATGTTCCCATTTCTCTTCCCTCTTGCATCTTCCTCCCTCCCACCCTCCCCATCCCACCCCTCCAGGTGGTCACAAAGCACCGAGCTGATCTCCCTGTGCTATGCGGCTGCTTCCCACTAGCTATCTATTTTACATTTGGTAGTGTATATATGTCCATGACACTCTCTTACCCTGTCACATCTCACCCCACCCCCTCCCCATATCCTCAAGTCCATTCTCTAGTAGGTCTGTGTCTTTATTCCCGTCTTGCCACCACAATGTTCATTGCAGCTCTATTTACAATAGCCAGGACCTGGAAGCAACCTAAATGTCCATCGACAGATGAATGGATAAAGAAGATGTGGCACATATATACAATGGAATATTACTCAGCCATAAAAAGAAATGAAATGGAGGTATTTGTAATGAGGTGGATGGAGTTAGAGTCTGTCATACAGAGTGAAGTAAGTCAGAAAGAGAAAAACAAATACAGTATGCTAACACATATATACGGAATCTAAGGAAAAAAAAAAAAAAAAAGGCCACACTTGTTTATTTTTGCTTTTATTTCTATTGCTTTGGGAGATTGACCTAAGAAAACATTGGTATGATTTATGTCAGAGGATGTTTTGCCTATGTTCTCTTCTAGAACTTTTATGGCGTCATACCTTATATTTAAGTCTTTAAGCCATTTTGAGTTTATTTTTGTGTATGATGTGAGGGTGTGTTCTAACTTCATTGATTTACAAGTGGCAGTCCAACTTTCCCAACTTGCTGAATAGACTGCCTTTTCCTCGTTGTATATTCTTGCCTCCTTTGTTGAAGATTAATTGACCTGACCATAGATGTGTGAGTTTATTTCTGGACTCTCTGTTCTGTTCCACTGATCCATATATCGTTTTTTGTGTCAATTCTGCACTGTTTTGATTGCTGTAGCTTTTGTAGTATTCTCTGAAGTCTGGGAGGGTTATGCTTCCTGCTTTGTTCTTTTTCCTGAGGATTGCTTTGGCAATTCTGGGTCTTTTATGGTTCCATATAAATTTTAAATTATTTGTTCTAGTTTGATGAAAAATGTCATGAGTAATTTGATAGGAACTGCATTAAAGAAACTTGCTGGATTTTGATTTTCATTGCCTATAATCTATAGGTGGCTGTGCAGAGAACTATGGCTTTACAAAACTGAATCTCTAGATTCATGATCATGGTATATCTTTTTATTTATTTAGGTCTTTAATTTCTCTTCTTAGTAATTAGTAGTTTTCAATGTATAGATTTAAAACATTTTATTAAATTCATTCCAATTTCATGTTGGGATTTTATAATGATATTTAATATTTACATTTCATAGTTTTCAATGCTAGTAAATGGAAATATACATGATATTGACCTCAAATCCTATGACTTTGCTAAACACAGATTTTTGTTCTACTAGTTTACTTCTCTATGATTGTTAGGATTTTCTATATCTATAATCATGTCATCTGAGAATAATTTTTTTCTTGTTTTAAGTATGTATGATTATTTTTTCTCTTTCCAGTCTTATTGCACTATCTAAGACCTTCCATAAAATTTTGGATCTAAGTAGTGAGAGTGGACATTCTTGTCTTTTTCCTGATATTAGGGAGAAAGAATTCAGTATTTACAAGTAAATATGATATTATCTGTAGGTTTTTTCATAGGTGCCCTTTATCAAGTTGAGGATATCTAGTCTAGTAATATAGTAACATCCAGTCTAAATCTATATTAACCTACTTATCTTCAATGGACAGTATTTGATCTTAGTGAGCACTTTAAGGGCACTCATTTTGTCGGTCACAGGATAATTTCAATATATATTGTTCTGCCTATCCAATAAAATTCCTGTGTTATATTTTTATTTTTTAAAATAATTATTACTTTTAATATATTTCTTCCTCATTCTACACATATGTAGGGGGTTCTCTAGTATGTTCTTGCCTCTGCTCCCTTTTTTTTTGGCTAAGTTCAATTTTTTAAGGTGGACGTAGTTAACACAAGAGGTTACAATCTTATCAACTATACTTTTTCTATGAAAATTTAACTTTTTATTGATGTGAGGTATAAAGCCTTTTAAACAAGGATGTTGTAAAGTAAAATTACCAATACCCTTATTATTTACAAAATTAAATGCAAGTCAGCAACTTTTTACTAGCTAAATGTTTTCAAACCCAGATTAAAATTTTCCTTTTAGGAAGTTGATATTTAAATTCATTTTTCTTGACCTATTAGTATTCCAAATATTATAAAACATAGCCCATTAGGCTGACTACAGTTGCATGGCAAGGTACTTTTGCTTGAATGTTTAAGTCCCTTTTACTTTTTTTCCTGTTTTCTATGTTCATAATGTCATTTATGGTAAAGCATCCTATGCCAATACTCAGATTTCACAAATTGGTGAGCCTATTTTTCTTTTCTTAACATTACTAATTTCAGGAAGGCTTTAAAACTGCCTTTATTCATGTAAATTATAATATTTTCTTTTCTTTTTAACCTAATAAGGTAAAGAAAGAAGAAAGAAAAGTGTCATACCTGTCCACTTCCTCAGTCTGCTTAAAAGATTACATATCGCTCCTCTTTACAATGGCTTATTAAAAAATAAAACAAAACTATTAACATAGCTATCAAGTTAATAAATACATTCAATAGAAGCAAAAATAAGATATTTATATAACCATTTCTCAGGAATAGATAAACATTGAAAATTTATCTACAATATTTTAAAGTTTTACCTCTTGATTTCAATATTTATCACCTTATATGGAGCCTTAAATATGCTTTTGGACAAATAAATTTATATGTGAAGGAGTTTTCAGGTGTCAAATTTTCCCCTGACCTTTTTTTATTTAATTACCTAAGAAACAACTGTATATTTCAATCCATAGGAGGTAGTATAATTCTAAGCATGCAGGTTCTAAGCATGTAGACTGTCTGTGTTAAAATCTCTGCTTCTTCACAAATTAACTATGTGTTCTTGGGCTGCTTATTTAATTCATTTATACATAAAATTGGGTAATTGTATCATCTAAGTCATAATGTAGTTCTAAGAGCAGATGAGATATTTTCTATAAAGTGAATATCACAGTGCCTAAAACAAAGGTCATAATAATTTCTACATTAAACTCATACATTATATACAAAGAACTGATAAACATGAAACTAATTAAATCAACACACAGAGTACCTCTTTAAACACTTATTTGTATATCATTACATACTTATGCAAATATAGATTGACAGAAACTGTCATACAACACATCTTTTTATATTACAATGTATTATGAATAACTTAAAAGGCGAAGATTATTTTTAGTGAGTGTGCATTCCAAGTTCTTTTTTAAGTTTATTTTTGAACACTGAGGTTGTTTCAATGAAAATTAAAATACTTCTAATTATATTTTTAAATTAAAAAAATTATAAAATAATTATAATGATAAACACTGTATCATCCACCTGTTGACATTAGATGAATATATTTTTAAAAAAATTACTGAGCTTACAGAAAAACAGAAAAAAATCTTGTTTTTTTCTTATTTATGTTACTAACTAAAAGGGCTTTTGTTATGTTTTTAGGGTTTCTTATTACAAACCCTGAGCTGAATGTTGATGAAAGTAGTTAATTCTTGATCCTTTCTAGGACCTGATATTTGAGTAATTACATTAAAGAGAGGCATCAGCAATACTAAATAACCCTGATTATGCTGAATGGGAGATGAATGATTAAAAGCCTGCATGAGGCATTAATTTACTACCTAATTGTCACATAATACCAATTGACTATTCTAGTTATTTTTCCCCTTTGGGTAAAGTTATTTTGGATGGAATAAACTTGCAGTGTAATAGTTTGCAAAGACCATACATAGAAGCACTATAATTCATCAAGGGGCCTAGCTGGACAGCTTTGTCAAAATAGGTTAGGGAATTTCTCGTGACTGTAGCCGGTGTTACAACATTTTTAAAGATAGCAATCCATTATCACTTCTCTTCTGTCACCTGAAAAAAATCATCCCACAGAATGTGATTTCCTCCTGGGGTGACATGACACTGCTCAGAAGGCAATGAAACATCCTTTTTCGAAAATATCAACTATCAAATGACAAACTCTAAGCCTGAGTCATGTTGTTATGTTCCTCAGGTCTGTTGTGTATTACTAAGGAAATAGGAAATGTAAACAGCTTTGATTCTCCTATATTTTGATTTAATTTTGTTTTGATTATATCAGTAATAAAAACAAAATCTTCAGCAATTATATTCTAAAGGATATAACATGTCCTACAGATGCCATTCAAAGGAAGATATACATATATATATGTATATATGTATAGTTCCATAGGAAAGGTATAGCACTTGTTTTGTTTATATGCTTAAAGCCAATGAACTTAAGACAATTGAAAGCTAGGATAATTATGGGGAAGACTCTTTTTTGTAACAGGAAATTTGTGAGTTTCAATTTGGTAATAGCTACCATTTATTCAAATCAGCAAAAATTTTAAACTTCATTGTTATAAAACCATTCTAAGGACTAAACTGAGAAGAGGATTTGTTTTTCTGGTGAAGAAATCTATTCAAAGATGGTTTCCTTCGGAACTATTATATTTCTGTAGTTCTTCTAGAACTAGACTCTTTAAAATAAATTCATATGATGGCACTAAATTCTAAAATTATACTTTTCTTTTCCAGAAGAAAGCCTAATTTAAAAAGGCTTTATTTTTTTAAAAATATCTTAGAATATTATCTATCAAGTAAATGTGGTGATTATGACAGAAACTGTCACTGCTTATTAACTATCCATGACAACCCCATATTTCCCACATCCTTAGAGTTAGGCATGGCCTTGGAACTAATTCTGGGCAATGGGTCGTGAGTGGAAGTAATGAATGTCACTTCCAGGATGAAACAATTAAGAACCAATGTTTAACTCCCTAACTCCTTTTGTCCTTTGTCATTGAAACCACTGAGGCCATGGAGAAGGTACAAGATACTGGAGTTTCTGACAACTTGCATCACTGAGTGGCTGTGTAGAACAGGGAGTGCCCCAGCAGTTCACACTGGGTATGTTCTGTGAGCCAGAAAGAAGAAACCATTTGTTATAATAAGCCACTGGGATTTCAGGATTGTTCTGTTATTGCAGCCATGATCTAGACTATCCAAATTAATTCAGTGAACTAAGCCAAAGAATATATGGCACACTGGTCAAGTTTCCCTAATAGTAAATATAGTTTAAAAATGGGAAGAACAAAACAAATGAGGGCATATTAATTATTAGCAAAATATGAACTTTTTTGAAGAAAATGATGTGAATTGTCACTCCATTTCCAAGAACTGAGCTGATACCACTTTAAGAGCCTTACCTGTGAATTAAGGTTTCCCCATCTGATGGGCTTTGCTGCCCTCAGCAATTTATTCAGGCCACCTATGTGGAAGAGCAGGTGTATTTGTGAGTTCAGGGAAAAGGTTTTCAAACTCAACTCTGTATGCCTACTCCTCAATTCTTTTCTTCTCTGTTATTCAAGTGGGAAGTGTTAATGCTTGTCTCATATTTGTCCATATGTTGTTAGGATTGCTTGAATAACATGTTTTAGTTATGACCTCTCACTATCCCTGAAGGAAAAAAATCACCTAAAAATGTACTGTGTGTATGCAAAGAGCTACATTTTTCATTAGTCATACATTCAGCACCGACATGTGGGCTTATCTACATATAGATCACTAGAATGTGAATGTGTATGGTGAATATTTAGGAAACTAAGGCCTGACACTTACTGGATGCTCATGTTAGCTTTTGGAAAAATTTGGCTTGTCCAACTCTAATGCGGTATGTCTTGTTTACTTTCAAATTTAATATTCAAGTTGTATTCACAATAGCATCTGACCCAAATTCGAATTTATAAATATGCATTTCTGGTCTTAGATCTCTTTATATGAAACAAGCATTCTTTATATTACCAATGACTTTCCTGGAAATTTCAGAAGTAATTGCCTACTTATTTGCAAATACAGTGACTAGTCTGTGAAATTGTATGCAATAGCTTACACATGCTGCCTTTCTCCTGTCCCCCCTTCCATAGCTTTGTTTCATCTTTTCCAGAAAAATCAACAACAAGAACAACAACAACAACATAACACAAACGACCTTCTGGTAGAATGAGGGTTTGAATAATAATTTCCCATTCCTCTAGTTTACATATTAAATTCAGGTCTCTTTTTACATTCCAAGCAGGAACTTAATTGAAATGTCCTGTAGTCATCATCATTATTTTAACTGTGATGTCCATCCCATTCTTTGGGTTTTCCACTGCCTTTAAACTTTCCTCTTTTCTTGCTTCTTTTGGTTTTTTAGCAATTGTAATGAAGTAAACAATAGTCTTCTACTTTCCCCTTTTTATTTAATTAGATATCTCTGTGATTTTACAGTTAAAAGGAAAATATAAAAATTCAAAAGTCCTAGTAACTAGTGAAATATAAGGATAATTTATGGTTAGTGAGGTCACCCACACACACGACCATGTCTCTGGACCACATTATCAGTGTTAACATCCCTGCTGTTTCTTTATAAGCTGAATGGCATTGGATGAGTAATATCATTTTCCTGAGAATTGACCTCTTTAGATGTCACTTAAGGATCATCAGATAGTGACACACTCAAGCTGTTGTTACTACTGTTGTTGATACAGTGAACCCTCTGCCCTCCCTCCCCAGCTCTCCCCATACCCAGCTGCTACCCCCTCATCCCAGTCCAGGGAAAGGGAGTCTTGTGGGTATTCTCATAGACTTTTTTGTTGTCGTTGTTTTAAACATCTTTATTGGAGTATAATTGCTTTACAATGGCATGTTAGTTTCTGCTTTATAACAAAGTGAATCGTGGACAGGGTCTTGGTGCTCCAACCTGGTGTCAGGCCTGAGCCTCTGAGGTGGGAGAGCCGAGTTCAGGACATTGGTCCACCAGAGACCTCCTGGCCCCACATATTATCAATAAGCGAGAGCTCTCCCAGAGATCTCTGTCTCAGTGCTAAGACCCAGCTCCACCCAACGGCCAGCAAGCTCCAGTGCTGGATGCCCCATGCCAAACAACTAGCAAGACAGGAACACAACCCCACCCATCAGCAGAGAGGCTACCTAAAATCATACTAAGTTCACAGACACTCCAAAACACACCACTGGATGCAGCCCTACCCACAAGAAAGACAAGATCCAGCCTCACCCACCAGAACACAGGAACCAGTCCCCTCCACCAGGAAGCCTACACAAGCCACTGAACCAACCTTACCACTGGGGACAAACACCAAAAACTATGAACCTGCAGCCTGTGAAAAGGAGGCCTCAAATACAGTAACTTAAGCAAAATGAGAAGACAGAGAAATATGCAGCAGATGAAGGAGCAAGGTAAAAACCCACCAGACCAAACAAATGAACAGGAAGTAGGCAGTCTACCTGAAAAAGAATTCAGAGTAATGATAGTAAAGATGATCCAAAATCTTGGAAATACAATGGAAAAAAATACAAGAAACATTTAACAAGGACCTAGAAGAATTAAAGAGCAAACAAACAATGATGAACAACACAATAAATGAAATTAAAAATACTCTACAAGGAATCAATAGCAGAATACCTGAGGCACGAATAAGTGACCTGGAAGATAAAATAATGGAAATAACTACTGCAGAGCAGAATAAAGAAAAAAGAATGAAAAGAATTGAGGGCAGTCTCAGAGACCTCTGGGACAACATTAAACCAACATTCGAATTATAGGGGTCCCAGAAGAAAAAGAGAAAAAGAAAGGGTATGAGAAAATATTTGAAGAGATTATAGTTGAAAACTTCCCTAACATGGGAAAGGAAATAGTCAATCAAGTCCAGGAAGCACAGAGAGTCCCATGCAGGATAAATCCAAGGAGAAACATGGCAAGACACATAATTAACCAAACTATCAAAAATTAAATACAAAGAAAAAATACTAATAGCAGCAAGGGAAAAGCCACAAATAACATACAAGGGAATCCCCATAAGGTTAACAGCGGATCTTTCAGCAGAAACTCTGCAAGCCAGAGGGAGTGGCATCACATATTTAAAGTGATGAAAGGGAAAAACCTACAACCAAGATTACTCTACCCAGCAAGGCTCGCATTCAGATTCAACGGAGAAATTAAAACCTTTACAGACAAGCAAACGCTAAGAGAATTCAGCACCACCAAACGGCTTTACAACAAATACTAAAGGAACTTCTCTAGGCAGGAAACACAAGAGAAGGAAAAGACCTACAATAAGAAACCCAAAACAATTAAGAAAATGGGAATAGGAACATACATATCAATAATTACCTTAAATGTAAATGGATTAAATGCTCCACCCAAAAGATACAGACTTGCTGAATGGATACAAAAACAAGACCCGTATATATGCCCACTTCAGACCTAGGAACACATAAGATTGAAAGTGAGGGGATGGAAAAAGATATTCCATGCAAATGGAAATCAAAGGAAAGCTGGAGGAGCAATTCTCATATCAGAAAAAAAAAGACTTTAAAATAAAAAATGCTACTAGAGACAAAGAAAGACACTACATAATGATCAAGGGATCAATCCAAGAAGAAGATATAATGGTTGTAAATATTTATGCACCCAACATAGGAGCACCTCAATACATAAGGCAAATGCTAACAGCCATAAAAGGGGAAATTGACAGTAACACCATCATACTAGGGGACTTTAACACCCCACATTCACCAATGGACAGATCATCCAAAATGAAAATAAATAAGGAAACACAAGTTTTAAATTACACATTGAACAAGGTGGATATTTATAGGACATTCCATCTAAAAACAACAGAATACACTTTCTTCTCAAGTGCTCATGGAACAATCTCCAGGATAGATCGTATCTTGGGTCACAAATCAAGCCTTGGCAACTTTAAGATAATTGAAATCTTATCAAGTATCTTTTCCCACCACAATGCTATGAGACTAGATACCAATTACAGGAAAAAAACTTAAAAAATACAAACACACGGAGGCTAAACAATACACGACCAAGTAAGCAAAAGATCACTGAAGAAATCAAAGAGGAAATCAAAAAATACCTAGAAACAACTGACAATGAAAACACGACATCCCAAAACCTATGGATGCAGCAAGAGCAGTTCTAAGAGGGAAGTTTATAGCAATACAATCCTACCTCAAGAAACAAGAAAAATCTCAAATAAACAATCTAACCTTACTCCTAAGGCAAATACAGAAAGAAGAACAAAAAAACCCCAAAGTTAGCAGAAGGAAAGAAATCATAAAGATCAGATCAGAAATACATGAAAAAGAAATGAAGGAAACGATAGCAAAGATCAATAAAACTAAAAGCTGGTTCTTTGAGAAGATAAACAAATTTGATAACCATTAGCCAGACTCATCAAGAAAAAAAGGGAGAAGACTCAAATCAACAGAAGTAGAAATGAAAAAGGAGAAGTAACAACTGACACTGCAGAAATAAAAAGGCTCATGAGAGACTACTACAAGCAACTATATGCCAATAACATGGACAACCTGGAAGAAATGGACAACTTCTTAGAAAACCACAAGCTTCTGAGACTGAACCAGGAAGAAATAGAAAATATAAACAGACCGACCACAAGCACTGAAATTGAAACTGTGATTAAAAATCTTCCAACAAACAAAAGCCCAGGACCAAATGGCTTCACAGGTGAATTCTATCAAACATTTAGAGAAGAGCTAACACCTATCCTTCTCAAACTCTTCCAAAATATAGCAGAGGGAGGAACCCTCCCAAACTCATTCTACGAGGCCACCATCACCCTGATACCAAAACCAGACAAAGACGTCACAAAAAGAGAAAACTACAGGTCAATATCACTGATGATCATAGATGCAAAAATTCTCAACAAAATACTAGCAAACAATCCAGCAGCACATTAAACGGATCATACACCATGATCAAGTGGGGTTTATCTGGGAATTCAAGGATTCTTTAATATATGCAAATCAATCAATGTGATATACTATATTAACAAATTGAAGGATAAAAACCATATGATAACCTCAATAGATGCAGAAAAAGCTTTTGACATAATTCAACACCCATTTATGATAAAAAAAAAACTCTCCAGAAAGTAGGCATAGAGGGAACTTACCCAACATAAGAAAGGCCAGATATGACAAACCCACAGCCAACGTCATTCTCAATGGTGAAAAACTGAAACCATTTCCTCTAAGATCCGGAACAAGACAAGGTTGCCCACTCTCACCACTATTTTTCAACATAGTTTTGGAAGTTTTAGCCACAGCAATCAGAGACGAAAAAGAAAAGGAATCCAAATTGGAAAAGAAGAAGTAAAACTGTCACTGATTGCAGATGACATGATAGCATACATAGGGAATCCTAAAGATGCTCCCAGAAAACTACTAGAGCTAATCAATGAATTTGGTAAAGTAGCAGGATACAAAATTAATGCACAGAAATCTCTTGCATTCCTATACACTAAGGATGAAAAATCTGAAAGTGAAATTAAGGAAGCACTCCCATTTACCAACCATTGCAACAAAAAGAATAAAATACCAAGGAATAAGCCTACCTAGGAAGACAAAAGACCTGTATGCAGAAAAGTATAAGACACTGATAAAAGAAATTAAAGATGATACAAACAGATGGAGAGATATACCATGTTCTTGGATTGGAAGAATCAACATTGTGAAAATGACTGTAATACCCAAAACAATCTACAGATTCAATGCAATCCCTATTAAACCTCCAATGGCATTTTTCACAGAACTAGAACAAAAAATTTCACAATTTGTATGGAAACACAAAAGGCCCTGAATAGCCAAAGCAATCTTGAGAAAGAAAAACGGAGCTGGAGGAATCAGGCTCCCTGACTTCAGACTATACAACAAAGCTATAGTAATCAAGACAGTAGGTACTGGCACAAAAACAGAAATATAGATCAATGGAACAGGATAGAAAGCCCAGAGATAAACCCATGCACTTATGGTCACCTTATCTTTGATAAAGGAGGCAAGAATATACAATGGAGAAAAGACAGCCTCTTCAATAAGTGGTGCTGAGAAAACTGGACAGCTACATGTAGAAGAATGAAATTAGAACATTCCCTAACACCATACACAAAAATAAACTCAAAATGGATTAAAGACCTAAATGTAAGGCCAGACACTATAAAGCTCTTAGAGGAAAACATAGGCAGAACACTATGACATAAATCACAGCAAGATCCTTTTTGACCCAGCTCCTAGAGAAATGGAAATAAAAACAAAAATAAACAAATGGGACCTAGTGACACTTCAAAGCTTTTGCACAGCAAAGGAACGCATAAACAAGACGAAAAGACAACCCTCAGAATGGGAGAAAATATTTGTAAATGAAGCAACTGACAAAGGATTAATCTCCAAAATATACAAGCAGCTCATTCAGCTCAATATCAAAAAAACAAGCAACCCAATCCAAAACTGGGCAGAAGACCTAAATAGACATTTCTCCAAAGAAGATATACAGATTGCCAACAAACACATGAAAGGATGCTCAACATCACTAATCATTAGAGCAATGCAAATCAAAACGACAATGAGGTATCACCTCACACCAGTCAGAATTGCCATCATCCATAAATCTACAAACAATAAATGCTGGAGAGGGTGTGGAGAAAAGGGAACCCTCTTGCACTGTTGGTGGGAATGTAAATTGATACAGCCACTATGGAGAACAGTATGGAGGTTCCTTAAAAAACTAAAAATAGAACTACCATATGACCCAGCAATCCCACTCCTGGGCATATACCCTGAGAACACCATAATTCAAAAAAAGTCATGTACCACAATATTCATTGCAGCAGTATTTACAATAGCCGGGACATGGAAGCAAACTAAGTGTCCATCGACAGATAAATGGATAAAGAAGATGTGGCACATATATACAGTGGAATATTTCTCAGCCATAAAAAGAAATGAAATTGAGTTATTTGTAGTGAGGTGGATGGACCTAGAGTCTGTCATATAAAGTGAAGTATGTCAGAAAGAGAAAAACAAATAGTGTATGCTAACACATATATATGGAGTCTTAAAAAAAAAATGTTTGAAGAACCTAGGGGCAGGACAGGAATAAAGACACAGACGTAGAGAATGGACTTGAGGACGTGGGAGTGGGGGGATGGGTAAACTGGGACGGAGTAAGAGAGTAGCACTGACATCTATACACTACCAAATGTAAAATAGATAGCTAGTGGGAAGCAGCTGCATAGCACAGGGAGATTAGCTCGGTACTATGTGACCACCTAGAGGGGTGGGATATGGAGGGTAGGAGGGAGACGCAGGAGGAAGGGGATATGGGGATATATGTATACATATAGCTGATTCGCTTTGTTATACAGCAGAAACTAACACAATATTGTAAAGCAATTATACGCCAATAAAGATGTTAAATAAAAATAAATAAAGTTAATGGAAAAATAAAGTCAACTATTATGAATCACTACTTAATTTAACCTATTTTGTTTGCCACTCTGACTCATTTGTCCTTATGCTTGGAGATGTAAAGCATGACTGATAAAATGTATGCTTCAGCTGTGTAAGGTTTCTTTAGGCTACTTGAAAATGATCAGAGCTGTTAATTGCTTTGCTGTTCACTTTAATCCGCTCTTAGAGAATCTTGTCTCTAATATTTCCTGGTAATCTCATTCTTTGCACAGGCAAGAGCTGCTTTTTTTCCATTTGGCTCCTAAATATGCCAGCTTTCATTTAATTTATTTTCCTGCACTATTCAGCTTGGGTTTCCTACATTTTTTTCCGTGACAAACAAGAACATTAAAAAAATTTTTAAAACATATAAAGAAATGTCAAGTTACTTACCTTTCGTCTAATGTTATGAATATTTTTCTTTTCTATTAGGAAAACACTGCATTGGTTATTATGTATTTATTATATTCCAATAGATTTTCCCATCAATAAATTATCCAGATGGGATGAGGTTTTTTTGTAGTTTAGCTCTTTTTAAGAGTCCCCTACCTCTTAAAGGGTGAATGCTTTTTCTCTTTCTTCATATATCAAAACAATTATATGGGTAAAAGTATTATTGGTTATGTTATTTATGTCTAGCCATTATATTTATATATTATATTGTTTTATATTTTATAACTATTGTATTCTACAGCTTCTAAAGACAAAGTAATGCAGAGGAATTTATTCCCCCAAAAAATATTTAGTTATGTGTCTTTAGGCAGATTGCATAAACTCTCTGGTCTTCATTTGCTTCATTTACATATTAATTTGTCATTGGTCTGTTGAGCCCCTTTCCTATGCACTATTAGACTGGGGACATGAAGGTAAATAATCACAGCCACATTAAGATGCTTACATTCTATAGAGAGTTGGGGTGAGTAAGGTATGACGGTAGGTAATTGAAACATCTCAGAGAAGAGAACATCTGGGCTAAGTTTTAAAGAATGAGTAAGAATTAGCTGAGTGAAAAGGACATGGAGATCGAGACAAACGGGTAGTCTGGATAAAGGGTATAGCTTAACCAAAGCCATGAGTGAAAGAAAGAGCCATGTATCTAGGGAAAAACAAGAGGTGAGCAATAACCAGATCAAAAAGTCTGAGGCAGGTCATGTAGGGAGAAAAATTAAAGAGTGATAGAAAGAAATAAAATAATAAAGAGTGTTTACACCATGTTAAGCATTATGGAATTCATTTATTAGGTGATATAGGGGAACTGTTGAAATGTTTTAAGCAAGGGTGTCTTGGGGTTACGTTTGTGTTTTAAATATTTTACTTTAAAATTGATGTAGTGAGTGGATTTGAGAAGTCTAAAAACATTGATGAAATAGTTGTAAATTCAAATATATCCTATTGTCTCCATTAATATGTTTGTGTTCATCAATCAACATGAACTATATCTTTTGGTATAGTAAATGCAGACACTGTATTACTCTGAAAAATGGGGACAATAAAATTTGCATGAGTGGACTGAAGGAAGGAGATTGTACCTTATCATCTTGGAAATTCTAATACCTACAATATATGAATTTAATGGAGAGTCAGTACCTCTCTTACATATTGAATAAATGAATACATTTTTGAGTGTCTATGACATGTTAGATATTGTGCTAGGTCCTTTCATCTAGGTACTAATTTGTACCATAATCCAGTGTTATGATATAGTTTAATTACAGATAATGTAATAGTGGGGATTATGTGCTATGTGTGCTATAATATCTTAGTCTCACAACAGGCCTGTTAAGAAGTTGTAGTTATTACCATTATACTGTTTGTAAAACTGTGATTCAGAGAGCTTTATGCAAGTTTATATAACCAGTACGTAATGGGGATAAACTTAAATGCAAATCTATGTGCCTTCAAATCTCACTCTATTTGTAGAGAATGGGTCCACAGCAAAGTGTGTTTTACTTTCCTTCTGGAGGAAAATGAGAATTAGAGTTCAAATAATTTAAGCAAGGATTAATAGGAGGTGGCAGAGTCAGTCCAACCCAGATCCTCTGATTTTAGGTGCAGTGTTCCTTCCATTGCACCAGACCAGTCTTCCTACCATATCCATGGAGCTCCACTCTGAAAACCAAAGCTCGTCATGAACATCCTCAGACTCTGACGCTCTGATTGCTTTCTGGATTGACAAATAGAAGTTAAGGCTGCACATCTCCCACATCCCTACCCCCTGACCATGATCAAAAAGTGATCATCTAATTTCTAGGTTAGGTCTCAAAATATCCCAGTTGCATTTTATTGACATCTATTTTTTTAAATTGGTAGTGTAATTTGATTTAGCAGACTACGCATTTAACCAAAATGCACCATCTCCCAATCATTTACTATATGCTTATCTCAAACACAAAGAGATTTTTTTAAAATAGGATTTTAGATATTTTATTTCCATTTTATACTAAGGATGTAGAATTTGTTAATTTGGGGTGGGGAGAGGTTTAAGCTACAATTTTTATTACACAATTAAGTTTTTCAGTGTATCAGCCCTATAGATATTAAAAAGTAAATAATAGCCACCCCCAATCTAATAAGGGAAAATAAAATGAAAATATCTTTATTCATTCCACATATAAATCATCTTATTGTCTTCTCTTCATCAAATAAATTCATCTAGAATTAGGCTTTCATGGCCACCAAAGGTACTGTCTATCTCAGTTTCCTTGACTTCTCCGAGATGTTGTCTTTGTCAGTCACACCCTCCTTCAACAGGGGCACTTCTCTTGCTTCAAGGATGCTATACTCTCATGTCCTCATCTTCCTCTATGGCCATTCTCTGCTTATTTTCTTTTAATGAATGTATTTAATTTCATCTTATTTAAATTATTAACTAGTCCTATATATACACCAAAATGCAATTATTAAGTAATCTGCATAAACAGGTATATTTTATGAGCTATTAAAAAATGTATTTCATTATTGAAAATCTCTAGATTGATCCACAGTTGTCCTGGAGACTTCTGCTATTAAAACTAATGCAGTCAGTGTTGAGGACAAGTTGTTTTGCTCAGCTTTGAGTGTCAAAAGAGAAGTATTGTATATATGGTGGGAAGGCCACATTTTCTTGAGAGATAAGTTTCTAAATCCTAAAATTCCTATGAACTTTCATTCCTATGAACTTTCCTATGAACAAAATGCTCAAGATAGTATTTTCCTGGTGGTTTCAATGAAGCCTCACCCCGTCTAAACTGGGGTCTAGAATAAGACATATGAGGTACTGTTGCCCTAGTTGATCTTCATACCAATAGCCAGAAGCATCCAGAGACCCAACAGACAAGTAAATTAATGCTTTATGCCACTAAGTTTATGAGTGGTTTGTTATGTGGCATTATTGTAGCAATAGCTGTATTCAGTTAATACAGAAATTGAAACTTAAAGTCTGAATGTAGGGTTTTATTTTAAGACAACATAGAGTGGTCATCAGATTTGAAGTCACAGAAGCTTTTGGCTGAACATCAATGTAGTAAAAGTTTGAGCAACAGGCAAAAAATAGAGATTTTGTGAGGGAAATATCAATAGATTGGAGTTGAGATGTGCTGTACATACATTAAATTATTTAATCCTCACAGCCAATAGAAGAGAGACCCTTTCAGTCTGCCATAAGGTATACGAGGAGAACTCATGGAAAATTTCTCCAACCGTAGTTGGAAAAATCTGTACCAAATCCTTGACAGAATTCTGGACATTTCTCCTCAATGATTATCCTAGCTGAGCACAGAGAGCACTTAGGAAAAATAAACAATACTAACAAAATCACCATTGCCATTTCTACCCATAGATTTATGTGACATGCAGACAGGGAAAAGAAGGAACCTGCCTGTCAGTAGCTTCAGTTCAGCCCATACTTCCAGTTCTGAAGATATAATACAGTAGCATCTTACCCTTATAAGACAACAAGACAGTTCATCATATATGTGGAATGATTTTAAACGCAATGTTTTTGATTCATTATAATTAGGATAAAAATTGTACACGTATTACTAAGAAAATGTGTAAAATTTTATTGGAAGTTAGTGCTTGCTGAATAACTGTGATTTTCAAATTTTTTCTTTCCTGTGCTCATAATTTTTAAAAAACCACCAAAATATGCATCTAACTTAAAATTGGTATTAAAAATGTTTCTTTTAAGTCTAAATTGGTGGAAAGAATTCAATCTCCAATGTATTATGCATACTAACTTTTGAAAATAAAACTGTCATTTCTTTCATTCTTTATTTACTTATGAGTTTATTTTAATGAGGAAAAAACAGAATTAGTTTTTTTAAGAACCAGATTTTTCAACTGCCAACTGTTTTTCCTCTTTAAATTTTATGTATTTATTTGTTTATTTTGTTTAGAATATGTTGTACCTTCCCTTGTTTCAAAATCAAAATATAAGGAAAACACTGAGAAGTCTTGTTTCTACACCTGTCTCCTATAAGTAACTACTTTTATTAGTTTCTCAGTATAATTCCAGTGTTTTTTAGGCATATACAAGCAAACATAAATATATATTCTTATGCCCTCATCTGTTCTTTTATAAAAGGGATCATACTATATAAAATATACTGATTTTTTTTTTCTTTTAAGAAAGAAAAGTATAGTTTCACATTCTTGTAACAAATTACCATAAATTTAGTGGCTTGAAAAACATAAATGTATTACATTTCAGTTCTGGAGGACAGAAGTCTAAAATCAGTTTACAGATTTAAAATCAAGGTGTTTGCAAGGCTAATTCTTTCTGGGGCTCCCAGGAAGAATCTGTTTCTTACCTCATCCAGCTTCTAGAGACTGCCCTGGAATTTCTTGTCTCGTAGCCAAACCACTCCAATATCTACTTTCATCTTCACATCACCTCCTGTCATCAAATTTCCCTATGGCTCCCTCTTACAAAGACACTTGAGATTACATTTATGGCCCACCTGAATAATCTAGAATAATTTCCCCATATCAAATTATTTATTTTAATTACATTTGCAAATTATCTTTTGACATATAAGCTAATACTCACAGGTTCTGAGGATTAGGATGTAGATATCTGTGGTGAGAGTGTATTATTTAGCCTGACACAGCAATATGTCCTGGAAATCACTCCTATCAATCTTTAGATGTGCAGCTTTTTCACTTTCTTTTTGTAGCTGTATAGTACTCCCATGTATAGCTGTACCATGGTTTATTTAACTAATTTCCTACTGATGGACTTTTTTTTTTTTTTTTTGCTTTCATAGGGAATGCTGCAATAAGTAACTTTATAAATACAACATTTTGGACCTGTACATATAGATATATAACATATTTAAATATAAATACATAAAATAAGTATATAAAGATGTATAAATATGATATAAATATTAATTTTAATACTTAAATATTAAAAGAAACAATTTATGAAAATACGTATACTAATGAGTTGGATCGACTTTTTATAATTAGCTCATGTTTCTGAGGATAAATTATATTACTTATTAGAATGATAGTATTGAGCATCAATTCTATTCTATCTTTCTATATGTGTAAATTCAGAGAAACCTTGTTCATACAAATAGGTGAAAATTAAAGGAGTTACAGGAATATTTTCAAATTCTTTAAACTTCTTTTTAATCATATACTTAAATCATTTAGTGACCTATCATCAAAAACTGATAACTAATCAGATAACTCAATTATATACTCTTTTAACTTTTGTTGAATGCAAATAGTTGGAAACCACTGAGCAGCAAAATATTTATTATTTGTTGTCCATTCATCAGAGTCATTCATTTTTTTCAAAATCAAAAGCAAGAATCTGGGGACTTCCCTGGTGGCGCAGTGGTTAAGTATCTGCTGCCGATGCAGGGGACACAGGTTCGAGCCCTGGTCCAGGAAGATCCCACATGCTGCGGAGCAACTAAGCCCATGTGCCACAACTACTGAGCCTGAGCTCTAAAGCCCGTGAGCCACAACTACTGAGTCTGTGTGCCACAACTGCTGAGCCCATGTGCCACAACTACTGAAGCCCACGTGCCTAGAGCCCGTGCTCTACAACAAAGAGAAGCCACTGCAATGAGAAGCCTGTGCACCACAACAAAGAGTAACCCCCTCTCACTGCAACTAGAGAAAGGCTATGCACAGCAACGAAGACCCAACGCAGCCAAAAAATTAATTAATCAATTTTTTAAAAAAAGCAAGAATTTGAAAATCATTGCTATGTTTTGCTGTTTTGGAGTCCTTCCTAGAATAATGGAAGATGATAAAATATGGGAGGCAAGAAATAAGAGCTAAGTTGGGGAATAAAAATTATGAAGGGAAGTTAGGAAAGGGAGCAAAATTCAACTACATGTTCTTTCTTGGGCAGATCAGTTTTGGTTATGTGTACATAAGACAGCTGAAGATCTGAAAATCATTTCTTTAAAATATTTCTTTTGCATACTCCTTGTGAAGTCTTCATGTACCCACATGATATACATATCCTACCCAATATTGAAGACTATAGCTGTTTACTACTGCAGAATGTATTCGCAAACAACAAAGGCTGTATTTTTATTCTCTTCTTAATGGCATACATAAATTTTAGAAGAACTGAATTAGAGCAAGGGGTCTCTAAAATAATCTCTTTTTAAGAACAAGGATGGTCTCTTCTACTTAGTAGAATTTCAGAATAACTCCTGGTGCTTGCCAAATATATGTAGATAGTAAATGCTTATGGTTTGATTTAAAGAAAATTATCAAGAGTGAATGCAATGCATAAATACCTAGTTCAGATTTGGTCAGCTTGCTGTTCACTTGCCAGTTCCTTCTAAGGGAGTCAAAGTCTTGGCCCTAATAGGAAGCATCTACCCAGTTCAGCTGCCTTTATATAACCACAGCAGGGTGGTAAGTGAGACTATTCCTGCTGTTTTCAATGTCTAGCTGGGGCTCCAAAGCATAGCACAGTGGGTGTTAAGTGCTCACACGTTCTGCAGAGGTGCTAGACCACCTATGCAGAACTTGTTGGAAAGTGGCCCAAATTGGTTCTGCAACATTTAACCCATCACCACCTCCAGCCTATATATAAGAGGAGGCTAGTAAATTAATGGGTGAGGACTGATGAATAAGGATTTCCTTCAGGAAAATTTTATAGTGCTATGCTTTCCTTCTCCCATTTCTTGGGGGCAGAATGTGCTCCTTTTCAACTTAAGCCATGTGACTAGGACTTCAAGGAACCAACCAAAGAGCTTGGAGGTATAGAAAATCATACCTGACTCTTGCTGGAAAAGTAATAGCTAAAGACTGGCTAATATTAGCTGGGAAACAGAACAAAGAGAGAGAGAGATCCATAGGGGATGACTCTTATTTCCAGTGTTTGGTGGAAAAGGACATACATTTTCCCTTAAATTAAGATGATGTATATAATGTAGCCAAGTTTGATCCAGGAAAACATGACCCCAAGAGCAATAGGCTGTGTGGGACATTAACAAGAAGAGAATAACTGAAGACTCAAGAGGTGGTATAGCACTGCGGTAAAGAGTATGAATGTGGTTGATATTAGAAGAACTCTCAAGAGAGAGCTGATATTTAAGCACTGGCCATCAAGAGGGCTACAACTTTCATATTAAAATAATACCAGTCAATTCAAATCCTGTGCTCATTTTTAATCAAATTATTTGTTTTTTCTCTTGAGATATATGAGTTCCTTATATATATATATATATTATTTTTCCAAAGAAGTTATACAAATGGCCAACAGGTACATGAAAAGGTGCTCAACATCACCAGTCATTGGTAAATGTAAATCAAAACCACAATGAATTATCACCTCATAACCTGTTAGGATGGCTAATATAAAAAAGGTAAGTGATAACAGAAGTTGGTGACAGTGTAGAGAAAAGGGAACCCTTAGGGACTTCCCTGGTGATGCAGTGGTTGGGAGTCCGCCTGCCAATGCAGGGGACATGGGTTCTATCCCTGGTCTGGGAAGATTCCCACATGCCGCGGAGCAACTAGGCCCGTGAGCCACAACTGCTGAGCCTGCGCTCTGGAGCCCGCGAGCCACAACTGCTGGGGCCGGCGCACCTAGAGCCCGTACTCCGCAGCAGGAGAGGCCACCGCAATGAGAAGCCCGCGCACCGCAATGAAGAGCAGCCCCAACTAGAGAAAGCCCACGCGCAGCAACGAAGACCCAATGGAGCCAAAAATAAAAATAAATTAATTAATTAATTTTAAAAAAAAAAAGAAAAGGAAACCCTTATACATTGTACAATGTATATTGATACAGCCATAATGGAAAACAGTATGGAGCTTCCTTAAAAAAGCTGAAAGTAGAACTGCCATATGAGGTAACAATCCAACTTCTGGATATATCCGTAGGAAACAAAATGAGTATCTCAGAGAGATATATATATCCCCATGTTCATTATTCACAGTACCCACATGAAAACTAAGTGTGCATCAACAGATAAATGAATAAAGATATATATATAAAAGAGAGATGTATATATAGATTATATCTATATAAAATTCTTCTTTTATATGCATAAATATATATAATGGAATATTATTCACCCAAAAACAAAACAAAGGAAATCTTCCCATTTGGGACAACGCGGATGAAACTAGAAGGCATTATGTTAAGTAAAATAAGCCAGTCAGAGAAAGACAGATACTGTATGGTATCATTTATATGTGGAATCTGAAAAAAACAACTTGTAAAAATAGAATAGAACAGTGGTTACCAGGGGCTGCTGCCAGTATTTTCCACCAATGCAATGTACTCTTAGTAAATGCCAGTAGTTCAAAATATAAAAGAGACTTGCCTCCTGAGAAGAACAAACAAATACTTTCTTCCAGTAAAGTCCTCTCAAGTATCAGTGTAGAAAGGGTTCTTTTTTCTCCTTGATACTATAGTTTTGTTTTGTTTTCTTCAGATTTTCAAGAAACAATGAGATAAAGCTGCTGGTCTTCAGGGATATGTCCAGCTTCAGACTTCAGTGATAAAAATGAGAAGATAGAAGTGGATCATCTACCAGAAGATGCTACTAAGGTAGGAGAACCAGACTAGGAAGAAAATGTAAAGAGCAACTTAGATGGGGAAGCGCTGCCACGCATGAGAAGGCAGTTACTTCTCAGCCTGCTCTGTGATCAGTGCAGGTATAACTAAATTGTCCAAGCATTTGTTCTAGTTGATACCGGATGGGCTGTCCAGATCCTTCATAATAACATGACAGTGGCATCTACTGCCAAAGCATACATATTACAAAAAATCTAAAGAGAGACAGGGCCAATTATGTTGATCAGAAGCCAAATACTGCCTCTACTTATCATCCTCTTTACCCTTACCTTCCTTAAGACCAAAATATTTTTTTCAGGGCAATAACTTAATGATTGTACCTATTTTATGCTAGGCATTCTACTAAGAGTTTTATTTAAAAACTGTATATACGTCTTTATTCCTGTCCTGCCCCTAGTTTCTTCAGAACCATTTTTTAAATTATTTTTATTTTTTTAGATTCCATATATATGTGTTAGCATACGGTATTTGTTTTTCTCTTTCTGACTTACTTCATTCTGTATGACAGACTCTAGACACAGGGAGGGGGAAGGGTAAACTGGAACGAAGTGAGAGAGTAATGTGGACATATATACACTACCGAATGTAAAATAGATAGCTAGTGGGAAGCAGCCACATAGCACAGGGAGATCAGCTCAGTGCTTTGTGACCACCTAGAGGGGTGGGATAGGGAGGGTGGGAGGGAGATGCAAGAGAGAGGGCATATGGGAATATATGTATACGTATAGATGATTCACTTTGTTATACAGCAGAAGCTAACACACCATTGTAGAGCAATTATACTCCAATGAAGATGTTAAAAAACAATTTAAAAAAACTGTATATACACATTATTTTATTCCATATTTACCACACCCTTAAAGAGATGGGTGTTATTATTTCCATTTTTCAGTTGCGTCTCAGAGAGGTAAAACAACTGCAGAATTAAGAATCAAACTCAGGTGCTAGATCCCCAAAAGCATCTTCTTAGCTTCAATACTAGATCGCCTGGTCTCTTGGATTTAAGTGCATGGAGAATTAGTATCTCCCTAGAATCTATATTCATTCTACTGTCATTTTCCTAATTTACATTACTTATTAACTACATAATCCGTGAAACAGAGCAGAAGTATATGGTGAAGTGTTGTTACTTTCTTCAAGGCATGTCTTTGCTTTATTAAAGTTTATCCAATTCTCTAGGCTGCCTAGTCTTAAAATGCAGGTGGCTAAGTTAATTCAAATAACATGTATCAACGAGAGATAAAATGTTATAAAACTGGTTGCTTAGCACAACAAGACTCCTTACAAAGGTAGAGGTAGTCATACACCTATCTATTATCGATTCCTTAACATTTTCTAGAAAATAAAATAGCTGAAACACACAAAATAAGAGATAATATAAATAAAAATTGAAAGGAATAATGAACTGCTTCTGAATTTCTAATGTCAATTTATTGATTTTTAATTAAAATTAATACCTCTAAAATATTGCTGTTTTTAGGGGCTATACATAGTTGCATATAACTTGTATTTCTTTTAAAATGATAAATTAGACATAATTAAAACAATTGTTAAAGAATCCAGACATGACAGTGAAAAATGACTGGGAATTACATAAAGCCAAATCTTTTGTGTATTCAAATAATACTGAATTTTAGGGCCAATGACTACATAAATATAAATTAATAAATGCCCTTTCTGAACTCTATTTCATAATCTTTAAGGGCCAGAGATATCTATCCAACTGAGACTTTGAGGTGTGAAATCGTCAATGGAGAGGAGATGAACAGTGTTTAACATAAAGCTAATGACTCATCAGATTGTTCAAACTTTACTCATTATTCATGGGGTCTTTCCAGATTCAGACCAGAATAGTATATACCATTGATATTTGAAATATAAAGCCAAGCATAGATTTTAAAAGTAGTGTTAGTGATGTTGTTTTTCTCCTATTCCAATTTTCTCTTTTTGAAATTGTGTTGTTATAAATTTGCATTTCAACTTGAATGTCTTCAAATTTACATTGTTACAACATCTACAGATCATCTTTTACATTTAAGGAAGTTCATAGAGTTTGTATATCCTCAGCTAAGAAATCTATGAAAAATGGGGAAGCCTCTAAAAGGTTCATGGAGCATAAGTAGGGAAAAAAATATATCTATCTTGCTTTTTTTTTTTCTCTAATGCTTCCCTTGGAAATATGTTGGAAAGAAAACTATCCCTGTTGCAATATTTATCTCTAGGTTTTATTTTCTTGCTCATATACACAATAAAGTGACTAATATTTATAGAAGCCTGACTTACAATTTGTAGTCCTGATTTCCGTCAGTCGAGTTTTCCACTTAGTATCACATATTGGTATGATGGAATTCAGTCTTATATTTTATAGCCCAATACTCTTCCAAGTGTCTCCATGTTATAAAACTCCCCATCTAAACACCACTCACTGGACCCTAGCAGTTTAGAATTTAGCTGATGTTCAAAAGGTTAACATCATTACCAAGACAAACAACCAAATGAATACCATATTGGAGAGGGTAGGAGAAGCTGTTGAGACTAGAATTTCTGAGATCTTTTAATCACATGCAGCAGGAAAATCTGAGTGGTCAAGAAGTAATTAGTATAGTTTATTCTGCAGCTGGCATGGAAAGTGTTCGCCAAAAGTGAGGTGCCCTTCAGTTCAATAATGCTATTACAAGAGTCTATTTGTATGAGTATCTATTTAAAGTTTTGGTACATTTTCAATAAAAATTAAACCATTTATTCTCGTAAGTGGGTTAAGGTCATACTATTTCATTTAATATGTCTTGATAGGGTATTAAGATACTTCATTTCAAGCATATAATAACCTATTAATCACCATTTTGAACATTATAAGTGTATGTATTTGTTTACATGTATATTAGACACCAATGTTGTTAAATAGGTAAGGTGTGTGTGAACATATGCATATATAAAGATCTTTTAGCAGCTGTTCCTGGCCTCATACCATAGGGAACAGAAACTGGACCTAAAGTGAAAATCTCTCAAACTAGGTCCTGTCACTTATTGCTTCCATTTTCCCAGATGCTTTGCAACCTGAATAGATTTAAGGGTGAAAGAAAAAAAAAATATTTATCAGAGATAAAGATATGGCCATGTTTATAGAGTCAGCTATAGTTCCAACATGACATGAACCAAATTTGTCCAAATATCTTGAATTATTATTATATTTTGATGGGTGTGTTTGGGGAGGGAGTGTTGTTTCATATCTTCCCTTAGGGGACATGAATATTTATTGTAAACCTGTAGTAAGTTTAGATGAGGCAGGAAAGATAAATATTTCTCTTCAGGATATCTTAGGCCAGAAGTAAGAATATAATTGGTTAAATACCATAATCAAACATCCATAAGCAAGTTAAATTCTAACTACCTTTGCACCCTGTACTTTATTCCAACAGCTTTATAATATGTTTCTCATATGGTGGGAACATTCTATTAATGAGGCATGCATCTAGTTGTTGGCTCTTGTCATTACAATTAATATTTTTGACACAGATAATCTCCTTCTTTCTTTCCTTCCTTCCTCTCTCCCTTCAGCCTCTTCTACCTCTCTCCCTCCTTCCTCCTATCTTTCTGTTTAAATAAATAGACATCATAAATTTTTGTGTGTGTGATATTTTTGTTTGTTTATAACCTTCTCTTTTGTATACATTCTTTGTATACATCCAAAGAAAATACATTTACTTCATATATAAAGAAGTGTGTCAATTTTAGATATAACTGAATATTTGTTAAGCAAGGATCTTTTGTAATTCATGCATATTGGAAGATATTGCTTACATATTTCAAACTGGAGATTGTTAAAAGTTATAGTTTATGAAACTGTTATCACTGATACCATCTGGATAATGCTTGGAACTATAAAAAGTCTGAGCACATTCATGAGTTAAGGCTATTTTCTCATTCCAGGAGGTTGTAATGAAACTCCATGTGGAAATGAGTCTATATAGAGAAACAACATTGTTCAAATCTGAAGGGGGATAACAGAAGGCAAGTGAAGTAAGCAGTAGTTTTATGGGATATGAGATGAGGAACAGCTAATAAAATTATGCCTGCATGACTCTGCATGAAAGGAGAGTCAAGGAAGTTGAATGTTAAATTACCAAAGGAAATATTTCAAAGAAAATTACAGACTTAAATGGAGTCAGCCCTTCTCATAATTTAGACCTAGAAGCTTGTGTTTTAAACTCAAGACTTATGACTTTACTTATGAAAGTCAGTTTTCAGAAAGGGTAAGACAGCTATCTGGGTCTCTGAGCTTGAATTAAATGTCCTTTGGGGAACAATTTAAGGAAGAGGTTGAGAAAATGAGGAGATAAGAATCTAATCTTTCACATCAACTAGTTGCATTTTTATCTCATGGCAGACTGGTCCTTAGAATAAAGCTGCAACCTCCATCTCCCAGTGCCAGAGAACAGAATTTCACAAGCTCTTGGGAATTGTGTGGTTAGAGGGACTATTCTCAGGGTGATTTTTCAAAGGTCTCTGAAATAGCATCTCCATTCTGTCTCTTCTTTCTGCGGTAAAAAGAACCACTCTCTATTCTTTTTTCCCCTTGACAAACATTGTCTTTACTTCCAAAATGTATGTTGATAGTCAAATAATATAATAACCTCTCCAAAATAAGTGAGCCAGTCACCTTCACAATGAATCAGTATTCACAACTTTTTTTTTTTTACCACCAAGAATCTCTTTGATCATTTACTCCCCACTTCATGAACTTTGAAATTTGAAATAAATAAAAATGTCCGTATAGAGAATTTACTCACAATGAGTAAGAATTTAGTTCCCATTATTTTCTCCCTGAGATAAGAGTCAACTGAAGATTCTGATAATCATAAGTAGAGTCAAGGGCAAAAAACTCGAGATGATATAGCACCCCTGTGAAGAATATGAAAGCTGAAGACTGATTTTCTATCCTGGCTCTGCAACTTATTAGCCATGTAACCATGGACAATTTATTTAACCTTTCTATGCCTCTCTTCCTCATCTGTGATAGGTGGGAAAAAAATGGTACCCACATAATGTGACTGTGAGGATTAACTGTGCTATATGTATAAAGCACTTAGTATCACTGTGAAAGACCTTGCTATTTTAACTAGCCTATGCAGACTTCAAACAGGTACATGTATGACTCCTATAAAGTTTTATTTTCCATAATCATTAGATCTTTTTGAAAACTAAAAGAAGATTTTGGGGATCTAAGAGATGTCAGATCAGAAATCACTCTGGTAGCATGTACATCCCTGAAGGGGAGGTGCTATAATTGCATTCATTTTCATATCCCTATTCTATGTCACATGGGTTTTTGTACATAAACACTCAATAAATCTTTTGATAAGTTTACATTTTCATGATATTTTTGAGACAAATATTAAGTATATGCATTTATTCTAAAAGATCATGATGAAATTTGGTTATAAAGTTTTATAATATACACTGTTTTAGTTAGTTAACTTCTATCATTTGAACTGGTCACGTGGTAGCAACTTGCATAACTTACAGTTAACACTGGTTTGCCAAATTTCCTAACAGTGACAGCAAGAAGAATGGTCCCAAACTAGAACTTGAGCAAAGCATTTCTTTAATTAAACAATAGAGAAATAATAAAGAAGAGAAACTGGAGAAAAAATTAGGGAAAATAAAGGGCACAGAATGAGCTAAGCTTAAACTATGAGAATACTTAATTAGCTTTTCTTCCTTGATTTATATTGCATATTTGTAAGGCCCTCTGTAAACTCTAAGTGTAACATAAGTAACAGATTTCTTTAATTTTTTACTAGTAATATTTTCATGATGCCTGTCCCCAACCAGGCTACATCTGTAGAAAGGAATCATTGAGACAGGTTTCCAGATTTTAGCTGCACTGGCCAAATGTTTTCTTTCCCAAGGCTGAGAATAGTGGCACTATGAAGCTGGAATCTAAAAGCATTCAGTGCACTGAACCTATTCTTGGTCATAATCAAGCATCCAGGCTTGTGACAAAGGTTGGAAAAGACCAATCAGCTGGAATAGATAGCATTGTGGACAGTTAGATCATGGCATGGTATCTAAGGACACATCAACCAGAACTGATCATGTCAAACAGAATTCTCTAAGTGAAAGCCTTGGAGTCAGCACTTCCTAAAAAATAAACAGCTCAGAATGTGCCTGTGTAAGGACTCTAAGTCTTCTCTTGAATGCTGAAGGGTGGCATTGAAATGTTTAGTGGCTTAGTTAGACTCTGCGTGTTGAACATGTGGATACCTCCAACTCTTTTGTCATATCTGGGCATATTTCTTCTTAGTGTATTTTTTATTTATTTATTTATTTATTTATGGCTGTGTTGGGTCTTCGTTTCTGTGCGAGGACCTTCTCTAGTTGCGGCAAGTGGGGGCCACTCTTAATCACAGTGCGCGGGCCTCTCACTATCGCGGCCTCTCTTGTTGCGGAGCACAGGCTCCAGACGCACAGGCTCAGTAATTGTGACTCACGGGCCCAGTTGCTCCGCGGCATGTGGGATCCTCCCAGACCAGGGCACGAACCCATGTCCCCTGCATTGGCAGGCAGATTCTCAACCACTCCGCCACCAGGGAAGCCCCTTAGTGTATTTTTAATAGCACATTTCTTTTGAGATGCTCCAACAAGTTTGTTAACAAAACTGTGCTCTGCTGTCTCGAAACTACCGATGAACAACATAGGTCAATTTTTAAGTTCATGTTAAGTATAAGGGATGTAAGACACTAAAGGAATATGACGGTGAGGTAGGAAGAAAGGACTCATTAACATAGTGGAAGAATTCTTATCTAACTCTAATCCCCTCTTTATCCTCTGTAATAATTGCATACTCTCTATCACCAGCATCTTTATCTTTAATTGTGCACACACAAACCTCATGCCGCCTTGTTTACTTTAGTTACCTCACTTTCTAATTAATCCAAAGCATTTCTCCACTTCAGTCTTTTTGGGTGGGGGAAAATAAAACTCCAGCAAAATCTTCCATTCAAGAAAGTATCTCTAATGTCTCTTACAAAATTAAAGAATGCCCAGGATTTTTTGAAACAAGACATGCTTATTATATCATGAAGAGAATTTTTGTTTTACTTCTGTTTCTTATGTCAGTACACAATAAAATCTGCTTAGAGTGTGTTTCATTTCCAGTGGAATTATGTTTGAGTACCTTGGGTTGCAAGTGGGGAATTAACAGTATTTTAAATACTTATTTGTAATTTTGTATATGTATTAAATTGGTAATTACTATGGAATTACATATTTTAAATGTAAAAGCATTCTACAACTGAATGTATGTTGAAATAGTATATTAAAAATAGGTCATTCTCAGGAGTATCTAGTAAATGACTCATAAAGTGAGTCTTGCCGGTAAGACATTTCTAAATGGGAATTTAATTTTCTATGAAAGAAAGAACTTACATCTCAGATCTGACAAAGCAATTGGTAGGACCTCTCTAATAGAGAAACCAAAGAGGAACCCACGATGAACTAGGCCAACATCTTTAAATTTTTAATGACTAAATTGCATATTTCCTAAATTTATATAATTATGTTATTATATACTGGTTTATCTGATCATTCACTCAAATAAAAACTATGATTGGAGTTTATTCTATAATACTTAAAAACACCTTGTATGGAAATAATAGCATTACCAAAAGTTAAAAGTTAAATTCTTTGATTTGATTAACATTTAGTATTTTTTCTTTGTTTTATTTTCTGATGTATTTCAAATGCCTTGAACAGTGACTAGCATAAGGTGGATAATAAATATTTGTTAAATGAATGAATGAAATTTTTTTCTCCTAAACTCTTTTCTTTTTAAATCAATGTGTAACTGATTTACAATATTATGTCAGTTCCAGGTTTACAGCATAGTGATTCAATATATTTATAGATTACACTTCAGTTAAAGTTATTATAAAATATTGACCTATATTCACTGTGTAGTACAATATATCCTTGTAGCTTATTTTATAAATAATAGTTTGTATCTTTTAATCCCCTTCCCCTATATTGTCTCTTCCCCCTCCCCCTGTAATCATTAGTTTGTTCTATCTGTGAGCCTCTTTCTGTTTGTTATATTCATTCGTTTTATTTTTTAGATTCCACATATAAGTGATAACATAGAGTTTTTGTCTTTTTCTGTCTCACTTACTTCACTAAGCATAATCCAACATTTAGTATTTTTGTGAGATTTTAAAAATATTTGTTTGTCTCTCTTAAAGATGTATAATTACTAACTTGTCTCATTAAAACAGTGTCTAATACTCAGACCGAGCAATCAGTGTATTTTACCAGGAGGAGAATTGTTCTAGGTGACTGTTGCTCGGTTTTCTCTCTTACAAATCCCAAAAGCCGTATTGATCTTAACCAGTTTCAGATATGAGTTTGTTTGGTCCAGAGGGATTTTCAGTTTTAGTTGCTGGCCCTAGACCAGTCCTTCTCAAACTTTAATGTGCAAATGAATTACTTGGCAACCTTATTAAAATGTAGAATGACTAAGAATATCCAAGACAGGGGCCCGAGATTGTACATTTTTAACTAGCTCCCAGGTATTGCTCATGGTGATGGTCCATACACTACACTTTGAGTTACAAAGTCCTAGGAGATTTCTTCTCTAAGGTTTGAAATGTCATCAGTATTATTTTATAGTTATCTACAACCTAGAATGTTCCCTAGTGCTGGTTCCACACGTCACTTTATCTAAATAAAGATGATTTAGGCCTTCTGAGTACTCCTGCAAAATAATGTGCTTCAACTAGTATGCCTATGGGTACGTTTCACCTTTTGATAATAAGAAAAACTGACTACGAAGCATGAAGATTGGGTAGTATCAGATGAGGACTATAAGTTCTTTAGAAATTTAGTGGTATTAACAAAATAGATATAATATATGCAAGCATAATAGGAACACATGCCAAAATGTCCATTTCATTTATGAAGAAATACTTAATCCCCAAATATTTGGATTATAAACAACATATCTCTAAATAACATATGAGTCAAAATAGAAATCTCTAGAGAAATTTTGAAATATTTTAAACCAAGTGAAAAACGAATATAAAATTTATCAAATTTTGTGTGATGTAACCAAAGCAGTGATCAGAGGGAAATTTATGGCATTGAATGTATATTTTAGAAAAGAAGAAAACTCTAAAATCAGTAGTCTAAGTTTCAACTTATGAAACTAGAAAAAGAAGAGCAAATTAAATCAAAAGTAAGCAGAAGAAAAAAATAATAATTAGAGCAGAAATCAATGAAATTGAAAACTGAAAATCAGTAGAGAAAAATCAAAAACAAAAGCTCATTCTTTGGAAAGATGAATAAAATCAATAAACCTCTAGTCAGGCTAACTAAGACAAAAAGAAGAGAGGACACATTTTAATATCAGAATGAAAGTGGGAACATCAGTACAGATTATATGGGCACTAAAAGAATAATAAATAAATACTATGAGCAATTCTATGCCCACAAATACGATAATCTAGATGAAACTGATCAGTTCCTTGAAAGACACAAAAAGAAATGGACAATCTGAATAGGGTTGTATCTATTAAAGAAACTGAATCAATAATAAATAATCTTCCGAAGAGAAAGCATCAGGCCCAGGTGAGCTCACTGGTATATTCTAATAACATTTAAGGAAGAAATTATACCAATTTTCTACAATCTCTGAGAAGATACAAGAAGAGCGAGTACTTCATAACTCATTCAATGATACCATCATTACCCTAATACCAAAACCAAAGACATTACAAGAAAACTATAGACCAATATATCTCATGAACATATATGCAGAAATTCCCAGCAAAATATTAGAAAATTAAATCCAACAATGTACAGAAAGAATTATATACAACAACCAAGTGGGATTTATCCCAGGTATACAAGGCTGGTTCAACATCTAAAAATCAGTTAATGTAATCTATCACATCAATAGGCTAAAAGATAAAAAATCACATGATCATATCAATAGATGCAGGAAAAGCATTTGACAAAGTACATCACCCATTCATGACTTAAATAACAAACAACAAACAAACAAAACAACCTCTCCATAAGCTGAGAATAGAGGGAAACTTACAACTAACACTGTGGTGAAAAATACAAAGCTTTCTCAATAAGATCACTACTCCTTTTCAACATCATACTGCAAGTTACAGCTAATACAATAGACAAGAAAAGGAAATAAAAGGTACACGGATTGGGAAGGAAGAAACAAAACTGTCTTTGTTCACAGATGACATCATATATGTAGAAAATCCCCCAAAAATGACCAAAAAATTCCTGGAAATAATATGTGATTATAAGATATATAATCCTACATTGCAGGATACAAGGTTAATTTACAAAAGTCATTTGTTTTCCTACATGGTAGCAATGTACAAGTGGAGTTTGACATTTTAAAACCCAATACCATTTATACTGAATATTAGCACTCCAGTAATGAAATACTTAGGTATGTACCTAACAAAAATATGTGCAAGATCTATATGAAGAAAACTACAAAAATCTGACGGAAGATATCAGAGAAAAACTAAAAAAATAGACATTCCATGTTCATGGATAGGAAGACTCAATACTGTCACGATGTCAGTTCTTCTCAACTTGATCTACAGTTTCAATACAATCCCATTCAAAATCCCAGCAAGTTAATTCACAGACAAATTGATCATAAAATTTATAAGGAGAAGCTAAAGACCCAGAATAGTCAACTCAATACTGAAGGAAAAGAATGAATTCTGAAGACTGACACTACCTGATAACAGCACTTAATATAAAGCTACAGTAATCAAGATAGTGTGGTATTGGTGAAAGAATAGACAAATAGATCAATGGGACAGAATAGAGAGCCCAGAAATAGACCCACATGCATTTATGCAGTTGATGCATAAAGATCAACTGATCTTTAGCAAAGAAGCAAAGGGAGTGCAATGGAGCAAAGATAGTCTCTTCAGCAAAAGTGTTGGAACAGTTAAACAGCTACATGCAAATAAGTAAATCTAGACACAGATGTTACACCCTTCACAAAAGTTAACTCAAAATGGATCATAGACCTAAATGTAAAACACAAAACTATAAAACTCATGCAGGATAACATAGGAGAAACCCTAGGTGACCTTGGGTATTGTAATGACTTTTTAGATTCAACACCAGAGATACAGTCCATGAAAGAAATAATTGATAAGCTATAGTTCATTAAAAAAAACACTTCTGCTCTGTGAAAGGCAAATTGGAATAATGAGAACACAAGCCACAGAACTGGATATGAAAAAATTTGCAATAGGCATATCTGATAAAGGACTGTTATGTAAAAAATACAAAGAACTCTTAAAATTCAACAATTAGAAAACAAACTACTGGCTTAAAAATGGATCACAGACCTTCACAGACATCTCACCAAAGAAGATGCATAGAATGCAACTAAGCCTATGAAAGGATGCTCCATATTATATGTCTTCAGGGAAATGCAAATTAAAGCAACAATAAGATACTACTACACACCTATTAGAATGTCTGAAATCTGGACATTGACAACACTAAATTCTAATGAGAATGTGGTGCAATGGGCACTCTTCATACATTGCTGGTGGGAATGAAAAATAGTACAGCCACTTTGGAAGGTAGTTTAGAGGTTTCTTACAAAACTAAACGTACTCTTACCATATGGTCCAGCAATAGTACTCCTTGGTATTTATGCAGAGAGCTGAAAACTGGTCTACACTAAAACCTGTACAGAGATGTTTACGGCAGTTTCATTCAATTGCTAAATTTAATTAAAGCTTTATTTAATTGCCAAAACTTGGAAGCAACCAAGGTGTTCTTCAGTACATGAATGGATAAATAAACTGTGGTTCATCTGGACAATTAATATCATTCAGCACTAAAAAGAACTTACTACTAAATGAAAAAAGCCAGTTTGAAAAGCCTACCTCCTGTATGATCCCATCATTTGACATTCTTGAAAAGGCAAAACTATGGAGAGATTGTAAAGATCAGTGGTTGCCAGAGACTGCAGGGAGTAGAGTGAAGGGATGAACAGGTGGAGCACAGAGGACTTTTAGGGCAGTGAATACACTCTGTATGGTAACATAATGATGAGTACACGTCATACATTTGTCCAAACTCAGAATATACAACACCAAGAGTGAACTATAATGTAAACTAAGGACTTTGGGTAATTATGATATGTCAATGTAGGTTCATCAGTTGTAACCAAGATACCACTCTGGTGAAGGATGTTGATAATGGGGGAGGCTATATATGTGTGGGGACAGGTAGTATATAGAAAATTTCTGTATCTTTCTCTCAATTTTGCTGTAAACATCAAGCTGCTTTCTCAAAAATATATACTGTAGTCTTAATTGGAAAAATACTTAGCTGGTCATGGAATATTTTGTAATGGGATTTGTGACATTTTTACTTATCTTTCATGTTTTCTGTAAAGAATTATTTCTTCTAATGATTTTCCTCATTACAAAATAATTCCCTCACTTCTATAAATGGTGCAAACAACTTTTCTACTTTCCCAGGTTTGCAACATCAGAGGCATGTATATTTTCACATCTTATCTGCCAGACTCTATCAGTGATTCTTGCTTCTATCACACTGGCCCAAGTCATTACCATCAGACACCTGAACCACAGCCAGAGCCCAGAACTGGCGTCCTGCATCTGGTCTACTTTTCTTCCTATTTTACTTGCACAGTGCTTTTTCCTTCACCTTCTTATTTTGCTTGCTTTGATCATTTCTCTCTTTAGCCAAACATTTCTAATGATCTTCTAGATAAATTCTAAAATCCTCCATTTGTCTTTCAGAACCTCAACAATTTGATCCTAAAATACTTCCTCAGATGCATCTTCCTTTCCTGTATATAGACCTTCTCCAGCCCAATGCTCCTTCTCACACACCTTTTGTGGTAGATGGAATAATGTCCCCAGATCCTTCCTCCACGCTCCCCTCCACTACCAAAGATGCTCATAGCCTAATCCCTGGAAACTATGAATATGTTAGGTTATATGGCAAAGGGGAATCAGGTTACTGATGGAATTAAGGTTGCTAGTCAGCTGACATTGAGAGGGGAGATGATTCTGCATTTTGCAAGTATGCCCAATGTAATCACAGGGGTCCTTATAAGTGGCAGAAGGAGGCAGAGGAGAGAGACAGAGTGATGGCAGAATGATGAGGATTCAGCTTGATGTTGTTGGCTTTGTAGATAGAGGAAGGGGACCATAAGCCAAGAAAATCACGTGGCCCTTAGAAGTAGGAAAAGGAAAGGAACAGATGCTCCTCTGGAAGTTCCATAAAGGAACACAACCCTGCTGACACCATGACTTTAGCACAATGAGACGTATTGTGGACTTCTGACTTCCAGAACTCTAAGATAATGAATTTGCATTGTTTTAAGCCTCTAGGTTTGTGGTAATTTGTTACACAAAGTAGCAATAGAAAAATAATGCGTCTTCTATTAAATTCACCCTATTAATTACATACAATGCATTCCACCTTCAGTTATTTGCTGCTTATATGTTCTTGTCTCTTTAATTGTAGTATAAACTAGTGAGAGCATGGAACTAATACTATATTGCTTGAGGGTGTGCTTATATACACTACATTGCTTTGGATATGGCAGATTAAATTGGGCAATATTTTTTTAAAACTTCTGGTAAATATCCATAATAGGGGCCATTTCTCAGAGAGAAAAGATATAGTGACAGTTCCACTATATAGCATTCATATATCAATTTGCATGGTCAAGGGAATTTACCATCTTAAGAGGTCAGTATGAACAGAGTCTCTGAGGGGTTACTACATCAATTTACTAAACTAGGAAACTAAGTCCTAGTGAGGCAAATGGCTTTGTTTGATTAAGTAGTTGCATGAGGAAGAATCTGAATTTATATTTATCATGTGTGTCTGATTCCAAGTTCCTGAACTATCTTGACTTCCAAAATGGTTGCTTACAACAAGATTAAATGAGTCACTCAGTACTGTGCCCAGCTATATGGATTTAATCTACATGTGTTCCTGTAATTCTTAATAGACCCTTAGAAAGCTATAGTGTATCACATTCAGCAGTGCTATGTGGAGAATATCTAGAGAGTGTAAGAATCTCTAAATCAACATCCTAGGGAGAAAAAAGAAGAAAAAAGTAAATGAGAATGGAAAACAACCTGGTTTTTTTTTACAATAAAGAGCTATCTTGATTGCAAATTACAGTGATGAGTAGGCACATATAAGTGCTAAAATTGGATTTTTTTATTGAACTTGAAATTATTTTTTCTTATTTAAAATAAAATTTTGTTCTTTCAATAACACAACTAATTCAGTTATACTTATTGATAGCAAGCACATGTATACTTCCTAAAATCTCAATATTTCAATCTGATTCATTTCCATTTAATGAAGATAATTACAGATGTAACACCTACAAGGTGCAAAAGATGAATCAGTGCTCCTAGAATTTCCTGGAAAGCCATTACCAACACTCCTGCCCAGGCTCCACTGTTACAGCAGAATCTCCAGAAGTGCATCCATACATGAGTGTTTCTTAATAGTTCCCAGTTGGTTCTAATGTGCAGACAAGTTTCAAAAACCACTGGGATAGGAGATAGAAGATATATTCCTTTTATACAGTTAATCTTTTCCTTTTCCCTCAGGTACAAAAAAAAAAAGGAAGAGTTTAGCTATTGCTGAAATTGAAAGATCACCATCTTTCTGGGGATCTGCAAAAATAAAAGGTGATATTGTGCACAACTGCTGTATGATGCATGCTTAAAAAGAATAGTTTTGAGTATCTTGACAAAAAGAAATACAATATTTTCTTGGGGTCTGTTAAGAAATACCAATCATTACCAAACATAATGTGTTCATAATTTTAATTCTGTTCTGTAATACCATAGAAATATTGACCTTCATTATGCATCTGAAACAAATATTTTTTGAAGTAATCTAGTTGTATTCTTTCTGTGTAATCTTGGTTTCAGTGGTGAATTCTGGGTTCAACATTCCCTATGCAAAAATTAAGACCAGGCACAAAAATCTACTTCACGGATCAACTACACATTTACTTAGAAGAAAATCTTCGTGAAATTTCTATACTGGATGCTACATTTTCTTGTCTCTTTTAAAATAAATCTATTTGTTAGAAACAGAGGAATCGTAAATATATTTGTAGGATTTTTCATAAAGAACGTGCAGCACATTAACACATTTTATCTTCATATTCCCACTTTAACATTCAAATTTACTAAGTTAAGATGAATCCAAATAAGAGAACATTAAGCATAGTCAAGGTGGTGACAAATCAGTACTATAAATCTATCGTTCAAGATAAAAGAATTTGAGAAAAAATCCCAGATTTCAACTGTTAGGAAAGCTTTAGTATTGTGTAAAGAAGATATTATAAAAGCTACTTAACATTGAAAGGTCAAAAGGGAATGAACATAACTCTAAGAGTGAATCATAAGCAACAGCCAAAAACTGACCATTAAAGACAATGACAGTCAGAAACAAGTGAGTGGATTAAAGAATCAAATAATGTTCCCATAAATTCTGAATACAGATGTTACCTGGGCACTGAGAAAACTGTGTGTAGATTATAAACTGCTCTATTCGAATAAAGGAGTTGAAATACTGGTTCCTAAAAGTAAATCAGCTGTTTCGACCAAGAATCAGTAGTTCCACTCCTCCCAGATACTGACCTTACAACTAAAAATCCCTTGACATAACACAACAATAAACAGCAAGACACTGAAAAGCAGAAAGTCTAGTAACCTTAGGACTTGTGGATTTAGAAGGTGATGAGTTCTCTGAGTTTCCTTTTAGCCTCCCATATATCTGGAACAGAGCATTGCAGAAGCCTACAACCTGAAACATGAAGTTTTCTTCATGTCTTTTCATAGCTTGATAGCTTTTTTTTTTAGGGCCGAATAATATTCCATTATCTGGGTGTACCACAGCTTATTTATTCATTCCCCTACTGAAGAATATGTTGTGTCCAAGTTTTGGCAATTGTGAATAAAGTCTCTGTAAACATCCACATGCAGGCATTTTGTAGACATACATTTTGAATTCTTTTGGGTAAATACCAAGAAGTATGATTGCTAGATTGTAAAATAAGAGTGTTTAGTTTTGTAAGAAACTGTTAAACTATATTCTGAGATGTCTGGGCCATTTTGTATTCCCAAAAGCAATGAATGAAAATCCCTGTTGCACCAAATGCTGAGTGGAAAAAGTCAACCCCATGATTCCGTTTATATAATATTCTTTAAATGACAAATTATAGAAATGGAGGACAGTTTAATAATTGCCAGGGGTCAGGAATGGAGGTAGAAGTGTATTGTAGGAAGGAGGTGGATGTGGTATAAAAGAGCGACACCAGGGATCCTCATGGCAATGGATGTATTCTGTATCTTGAATGTATCATTTTGTCAATATCTTGGTTGTCCTTTTGTACTATAGTTTTGAAAGACATTACCTTTGAGAGAAACAGCGTCAAAAATGTGAGATTTCTCTGCATTATTTTTTACAGCTGCATATGAACCCACAGTTATCTCAAAATAAAAGATTAATTTAAAAAGTTAATCTGCTGCTCCTCCCTCGGAATGCTATCAGATAAAATTAGCTTTTTCACATAAATTCTTTCATCTCCGTGAAGAAATTTGCACTTATCTAAAAATAAATGTCATCTGTACAAGAGCTTTAACAGTTTACAAAGCAACATCACAAATGTTACCTCATTTAATTTTTCCAACAACCCCATTAGGTTTCATCCTCATTTAATAGATGACAAAACTGAGAATGTGTGACTTGCCCAGGGTGATCTGGCTAGTAAGTAACAGAGGAAGGATTCAGTGTCTACTGTGCACATATGTCTTGCTTCTCTCACAAAGGCAGTCTCTTTGGCTTTCTTTCTCTGCTCAGATACCTAATCCCTATTCTAAGACTTAACTTTTACATCTAGATTTATTGCTCATAGATTTTTACCCTTTCTATGTGGCCAGCTGCTTCTTCTTAGAAATATCCTTACTGCCTACATTTACCATCTGGAACTTCTCAGCTTCAGCCTTCCCATGGCTCTCCCCTGGGTCCGTGAGCCTCTCTAGTTCTCCAGTGAGCCTGGGTCTCAGCCCTGAGTCCTTGTTAGGACTAACACTTCGTGTTCACAGAAGGCCTCTCCCGGGTCAGCAAAGCTCCCTCACCCACACCTGGCTCATATCTTCTTTTCCATCAGGTTATGACAGAAATAAAGTACACATTCCTCCAAACGCATTATTTGCTTCAGCATGTGGACTATAAAGAGTAAGTGGCCCAAGGTATAAAAGTCATTCTAAGCAGTAGCAATTCAACATCTGCAGTCATACCCCCATATGGAACTTGAATTTCCATTTGGTGTGTCAGGCTTCTGACGAATGTTGAAAGTGTTTAAGCATTTGTGAATAATAGTAGGAAGAAATGTAATTGACCCAAAGAGAGGACTCTTTTACCAGTATTTTAAACTCTTATATTTAATGTTATAAATAATATATTTAGTATTCTTCAGAGACTTCCAAATCCTAAAAAGGATACCTTCAGGATTAGATGACATTTGAATAAATCATAACCTTTCTTTAATACATATTACATATATATGTATATATATAATCGATATAACAAGTGACATCGATGAATCAAAAAATGTTGAATCTGTCATTTCTTGACCATAAAATATTCATATAGAGTCATACATGGAAGCTTAGCTTAATACCTTTCTTTGTATTGATGTTAAATTCAAACTCCAAGTGAACACAATCACTCGCAGATTTCTACTTTATTCGTTTACAGTTTATTTAAATTCAACTTGTGCTCATGTATAGCAGCACCCATACTAGTGGATATGGGATCTTCTTGAGTTTAAAACAAAAAAAGTTTTCCTAATTTTTCTACATCTAATATAAACTACAAACTAAGAAACATCTTAGTGACACAGAAGATTGGAATTGGGCCAAAGTATTTGCAAAGTCATGTCTTGACGTCATGTCTTGCCATTTTTGCTGCCAATATTGCTTTATAGCATATGGTCTCATAATTAAATGCTCAGCTTGTCCTCCTATCTCCTTGCCTCTCCACCTCACCCTTTTCTTCTCTCTCTACCGTCTCCTCTCCCCATAGTCTCACCTCTGCATTTCCTGCTATGTCTCCCCTTCCCCACTTGCCTTATCTCCACCCCAGTTTTCACCTTCTCTCCCTTCCTCTTCTGACTCATCCCTACTTCTCTTTACCTCATCACTTCTCTCACATCCACCACCTCCCATTCCATCTCTACCCTTACCCTCCATCTACTTTTTCCATTCCTAAAAGTGTGGCTCTCAAAGTATATCTTATTTAAACATATTTTTATTCAACAATTCAATATCCTCAGCTTGTGTAGAGGGACATGTAGTCCTAATCACCTGTAATGTACAGAAAGAACGAGGATGATCCCACCCACAGGAGATGAGCATTTCTTCAGTTATGAAAGCAAGCATTGTAGATCAGAGCTCTTAGTCGCAACTAGGCATTCACTGCAACGTCACATTTTCTGTACTTGTCAGTAATTCATCACTTTAAAAATGTGTGTCCTTATTCTGCTTTGAATTTTAAATCATAACTATGGTAATATTAATAATAATAACAACAGATTCTTTGTAATAGTATTGCTGTGGGCTATATTGATTGTCCTTTTTACTGGTTAGGTCCCAACTGATATTTCCCCCTACTACTAAAAAATTTATTAAACAGGAGACAGATTTTCTTGGCAAAAAGAATGTTCTCTTTTCCTGATAAAAAGAGTAACATATTTTGGGGTTTTTTTCCACTTGCTTTACAAATTTTCGGCCGGAAGTTTACAAATGAGAGACTAGCAGTTTTATGAAATGTGCTGAAGGTGTAGGTATGTTGTTACCACTGCCACTTAGCAAATGAATAAATATAAGTTAAAAATAAAGTGTAACTACCATACCAAAAAAAATGTCTCTTCTTTCATTCTAAACAAATGTTCTAGTATTACACAAAACGAAAAATTCAGTAGGAGATGGCTGATTAAAACTTTTTTTTACCAAAGAGAAAGAAGAATGAAATGAAAAGTAAAAAGCTTCAATTGTAGTGTACATAAGAGAACATTATGATTTTTTATTTTAAAGAATAATCAAAGAATATGGGTAAAACCACATTGTATGACTTAATAAAGTAGACTTATAGACACATCAGAAAACTTAAGAGTAGAGAATATATAGTGTCTTAAGAAATCTTTTTGAAGAAAACACAGTAGTAAGTGAAGAAAAAATAATTGATATAAAGGAGAACTCTACATATGCATGAAATAATTAGCTTACTGCTCTACTGAATTCCAAAGAACTATGTGCTAGGCCAAATCCTGACCAGTTTGAAATAGCAGTTTAATTTGCTCACACATCATTTTACTGAATTTTACTGGGACAGTTTCCTGAATTTTTACTGTTGTCGTTGTTATTTTTCTGTTTCAGTGGTCTCATTCAGTTTATCAGAGGTGGTTTTAAAAGTACTCTTAGACCAACATAATTGGAAGATTTAAACTTAAGTTTTATTATATTCAATTACTAGAGCCCAGGTGCAAAGGAAGAAAAAATGGTCCTTCATACTTTCTTCCCATTAATATATAAATTACAAGTACATAATGTTCTTTTAATTTGACAGGAAGTCCTGTATGACTTTTAACAAAATATTTACCCACTACAGTGGTTTAAATGCCTTTAATTATGACATGATTTTCTTATATCGGTACTTCCAACCTTGGCTTAACATTGGAGAACGTTAAGGTAAATCTACCTACTTGGGCACCACCCCCAGAATTATGACATTACCAGTTTTATGATTGCCCTAGCCGTTGAAATTGTTTCAAGCTCCCTAGGTGATTTTTATTTGAAACTGTGTTTTAGAAACCCTGCTGTCTATGAACTTTGAAACTTTGGAGCCCAAGAAAAGTAGTTCAGCACTACTTTTTGTTTTTACTCAGTTGCCCATATTACTAACATCTTGCAAGTCCATAGTTTACATTAGGATTCACTTTTTGTGTTGTACCTTCTATAGTTCTGACAAATGTATCACGGCATGTATCCACTATTACAGTACAATATAGAATAGTTACACTGCCCTAAAAGTCCTCTGTGCTGTGCCTATTCATCCCTCCCTTCCTTCAGTACTCCATTTAAAAAAATCCTCATCCCCATTGCCATTTTTCAATGCAAAGATATCCTAGTCTCAGAACAAAAGACAAACCACCAAACCAAATATTTTGGGTAGTGGTGATTACTAGGGAATAGAGAGGGTAAGGAGAGCATATTTTCATTAGGGAATTAGTTCCTCTGTTGGTCCTCAAAATCAGAAAGATGAGATATGTTACAATGTTGATGTGGAGATGCACACATACACACCATTGTATAGAGAGAAGAGGGAATTGTGTTTGCACCAGTATGGAAGAAGAAAAAATAATTTTCCCTCTACCCTTCTAGGTTCTTGGCTGAGACCACCCCCTGTAATAAAAGACAGATTAATAGGAGAAAACAGTTATGAAACAGAAGTTTAATAACAATGTATACCTCCCATATACATGGGAGAAACTCGGGAAAACTAAGTAACTCCCCAAAATGGCCCAAGTCACCACCTTAAATACCATGTCCGGCTAAAGACAAAAGAAGATGTTGGGGGATGGGGGATCCAGTTTTTGGAGGCTATCAGGAAAAGCACAATAAATGAGGGTATGGTTGTTATGCAGATTTAAGTCATTGCCTTCGCCATTGATAAGAAGTTCTAGAGATTTGCTCATTCCTCTCTTTCTGGTACAGAGAGGGAGACAACCTTACGAATGGAGATTTCTCTTAAAAATGTAAATGTTTCTTACAAAAGGTAACTTCTACTAAGCTTTTAGAGCTTTTCCTGTGTTTGCTGTTTCTTAAAAATAATCAGCCTAAAATAATCCTTATGTCAAAGAGGCATATTTGAGGGTGACAAATTCTGCTCCCCTTTACCAGCAATGACCAAAAAGAATCAGTAATAAAACAGTAGTTTTTATATCTTAAAGACTACATATGCTATCCTTTAGAGTATCTGGCTGCCAAAAGTGCTCAATAAATGTTTGTTGAATGAATAAATCTATTTGTAAGACCCAAGATAATTTAACTTCACTATGACATTTTGTTTAAAACATATATTTATAGTCAGAGACAAAACTAGTTATTCAAAAAGAAAATAATAGTTATAATTATTTCCATATTATGAACATTTTCTTTAATCTCTCAAACACATGTGAAATCTGTCTCTGTGTTTTAGTTCATACTCATACACACATTCACTCATACACATGCACTTGCACATGCTATGCACGTACACATACACACATCTGTATATATATGCTTTGTTTGACTTTGCCTTTTCCTTTTTACTTCAATAAATTTACCAAATTGTTAGAAACTCTCTATTTTCCATTATCGTTTATAATTGTTTAACCCTATATAAAGAGGTCAACTGAAATCAAGTCAAAAAAGATTATTTTGGGCAAGGTCACGTTCCTTTTGGGGGACAAAAAGGTCTATTAGGCAGATTACCTCACTGGTGCTGACCGGGAAGTTTCAGACTGACCTATTGAGATTATATTCCTGGGGAAAGTTGAAACTGCAATTAGGTTAGGTAATAAGTCTTGGTTTGGTGATGCAGGCTTAGCACAAGTAACTCCATTTGGGGCCCATTGTTTCTTTTTAACAATTCCCCCCTTTTGATCAGACTCTCAGCTTAATTGAGAGATGTGATAAAAAAATTAAGGCATTAGTGTCACTCTCAGCTACAGCTCTGTAGTTCTCATAGCTTTTGTTGATCTTGTGTGTAGTATTCTCAGGTCATGACATTTTTTGTCTAATCTCTGTAATATTCACAGGTTATGACTTTGGGTTTACAATTTTTTTTTAAAGTAATGTATCATTTTAAAATTTATTTATTTATTTATTTATTTATTTTTGGCTGTGTTGGGTCTTGGTTTCTGTGTGAGGGCTTTCTCTAGTTGTGGCAAGCGGGGGCCACTCTTCATCGCGGTGCGCGGGCCTCTCACTATCGTGACCTCTCTTGTTGCGGAGCACAGGCTCCAGACACGCAGGCTCAGTAGTTGTGGCTCACGGGCCTAGTTGCTCCGCGGCATGTGGGATCTTCCCAGACCAGGGCTCGAACCCGTGTCCCCTGCATTAGCAGGCAGATTCTCAACCACTGCGCCACCAGGGAAGCCCCCTGGGTTTACAATTTTTAAGTCAGTAATTCTCTGCTCCCTTTTTGATGTTCCAGTCTTAAGGATATCATTTTCAGATGGAAATATGCATTTAAAGCTCTTGAGAGAATACAATGCACCAGGGAGATTATGATAGCTATTATAAACAGGATAATTTCCAATGTTTGGAGTGTACTTCAAAGCCATGGTCCCCAATACACAAACCAGTCACAATCAAGTAAATCAAAGAAAGATCCCAGTGAAAGAGTCACCCTTTTAAGCCAAGTGGCTTGCACAGTGATCTTATGTAACTGAGTTTCAGCTCCCCTAAAAGTGTTAATCTAGGTTTCATCAAGTGGTGTTGTCTACAACTCAGACACCTCCCTGCTCAGTTAATAGATAATCAAAGTCTATTCTATTATAAAAACAGTGTTGACCAGAGCATCTAGGGATTTTTGGGGGGAGGCAGCTGTTGTCTTAGCAACAGTTTCTGCAATATCTTCAAGAGTTAAGTAGAGGTTTCTGATCATATTCTCACTTACATTTACTCCTAACCAGTGAAGTATAGCCCTGCCAAAAGGAGCAAATCCTGAGTCATGAATGCCTCCTTGTAAATCCTTTCTAACTCAATGATGTAATTCTAGGGGAGTCAACCAATGAGGTGGCTTTGTTCGTTTTTAGGAAAATTAGAAGCACAGTTAGATAACCTAAGACATTGCCTGGCTATGCACCAGCTATCTGGGCATTAATAAGGAGAATGATAACCACCATAGACAAAGATAAATACTGTTGGGGCACAAACCATTTCCACTAAGCTGGCACTGGTAATTAATTCATTTGTAGAGATTGTTACATTTGCCCACTCAAGCCAGGGGTCATTTAGGTTTTCTCCTAGCCTGAAATAAAAAGTTGTTCTAAATTCCAGAGGTTAACCCCATTAGCAATGGCCAGGGAGATATAATGGTGTTATCATTCCAGGCCAATGCCAGAGTAAAGGAAAGAAACAAAAGAAAAAATGGTTTCATGTTTAATGTATGAATTCTTGATCTGGTGTCTTGGGAGGAAGCAGTCTACCTCAGTGTTAGCTACTTCTCTTCCTAGTCAACTTGATTTGAAGGAGTCCAGCATTTGTATAGGGCCAGTTGTCAGATGGAGCCTTCTTCAGTTGTGAGATATTTATCCATTGTTCAAATCCCTGATGTTTGGCTGCCATCTGGGTAGGGAGGAGGATCTATATAGTCCCTTCCAAGGAGATTCAAGAGCAGTGTTTGTTCTTAATGATTCAAAATCAGGAGGGGGAGAAGAAAATTGGAAATGTTCGTCTGGAGAGTCATAGTCAGATATTTGAGGAAACTAGAAGAATTCAGGATCCAGTTCAGGTTATAGGTATATGACAAAAGAACTAGAATCTAATATGTGCAAAGGTGCAAACAACAAAAAATTTTTTTCTCTATAGTTATCCCAATTTTTCCCAAACATAATCATAGTAAAACTGATTTGTATGCATTAAACTTGGCCTGATTATGTTCATAACTGCAGCAAGAATAGTGATTTACCATATAAGCTCTTTTTAAAACTACTGCTTTGTTAGAACCTTGTAAAAAAGGTATCACGTCAATTTTCCAAGTCCTGTTACAAGGAGAACAGATTATTACGGGGCCTATGCAAATCATTAACTGTATCTGTATTGCCATGAAAAGAATATTCAAGCTTTTCTGAATTTTGGAGGGATCAGGTTGGGCAAAAAAGTAAATGGTTTATCCTTATCTATAAAGGTATGTTTTAACAAATTGCTATAATTCATAGATAGCTTAAGAGAAAAAGTGTTCTTAAATCTGGAAAAAGAAAACATTAAGTAACCAGCAATGTTTCAAACAAAAAAGTAATAAGAATTATAATCATCTTCCTCAGTTCATTCAGCCCCATGTTATTAATTCTTCCTCTGCTTGAATCCAGTTTTCCATTAGGTCTGGAAACCCTTACGCAGTTCAGTTTTATGAGCTTAAAGTTATCAAAAATCTGTACTTGTTGAAATCCTTGTCTTTAATCTCCTTGAAGATGAAGTACTTTTGCAGAAACATTTTTGCAAAACATCAGAATAAAACAATAACTGTCTGTAAATGACAAAAGACTTAAAAATGTCCATTGTTAAAGATCTAATGAGACTTTATTACAATAGAATTGATAAGGAAATTTGGTTATTTCTCTGACATACAAAATTTTAAGATAATAACTGGAAGTATGACTGATAACATTATACCAGGATATATTAGACTTTCAGGAATTTAACACAATTTCTGGAACACTTATACACCTACACAGTTATAACATTAAGAAGCCTTAGTATTACTTCTTATTTGACAATGGTCCCATGTACTTTAGCATATTAAATTATCCTAATTAGTTTAACATCTCTTTTTTTATAAGGAGAGAGAACTAATCTTTTGAGATGTTCCACTGACCCTCTAGAAAATCCCGAAGTTAGTTTGAGGTCAAAAAGTCTTCCTTTAGAATTACATTTTTGGGAAGTTTGTCAAAAATATCAAAAAGATTTTAAAACACTTGGTCAAATAGAAGCATAGGTCACTGTGCAACAATACTTAGTTATCTATTTAACCAAAGTAACACTTCACAGGCAAATATAGAAGGTTACACAGTTCTGAGAAAAACTTAGCTCTTTTAGTATCAAGAGAACTAGGTTTACCTAAGTAATCAAAGACAACATGGAACATAGGTAATTATTTTGACAAGACACAAGATTTTTGTTTTCTAGGCAGATTATTTTAAGATGTAAAGAAAATATTTTGCAATCGCTTATTAAGAGTAGGCCAAAAATCCAATTAAACTTTCTTTGTCTTTTTAATTGAGAGAAAACCAAATTCTGATTTTATACCAGCTTACTTTGATATTGAAACTCATTCACTTAATTAATAAATTTAAATCTACATTTAATTTATTTTTATAAAGATGCTTTTTCATTGTAAATTTCTCAATGTGGTACAAGATATTTTTACTAACAAATACAAAAATATCTTTAATTTCTCTGTAATAAGAGACAAAAATAGACAAATCTATATCTAGTAATTAATGTTTCAGTATTTTATTTGGAAATGATCTAGATATTTAATTATTTAATTTAGCTTAGCAAAACTTTACGGTTTCAGGTTACCAAAAAGATTTGGGGAAACTATTGAAAAAGTTCGCCGATAAGCTTTTTATCCTACTTACAGATCTATTTAATATACTTGTTCTTAACAATTATGTTTAGCCTACCCATGAAAACTTTAAGAGACATTAGACGAAGTCAGCAACCATCCCAAGCTATTTTTCTTGCTGACAAATATTTTTAAGAGATAACATGGACTAATTTGACCTGAGCCTAGGTAGAGTAAAAATATTATATTTAATGCTGGTAAGTAAAGACATGCCTCTTTTAATTAAACCAATAACTTAGACTAGTTTCATTTACTAAACATTATTTTAGATTATGTGAACCTGAAAAACATGTGGGTTAGTTTCTGAGAGTTTAATTTATAAACATGTTTTTTTTCTTTAAACTAATTAAGTAGAGCTCCTTTTAGAGGAACAATTTGTTTTTTGTGTTTTGTTTTGTTTTGTTTTTTAATATATATATATATATTTTTTTTTTTTATAATTCTTTTTATTTTATTTATTTATTTTTGGCTGTGTTGGGTCTTCGCTCCTGTGCGAGGGCTTCCTCCAGTTGCAGCGAGCGGGGGCCACTCCTCATCGCGGTGCGCGGGCCTCTCACTATCGCGGCCTCTCCTGTTGCGGAGCACAGGCTCCAGACGCGCAGGCTCAGCAGTTGTGGCTCACGGGCCCAGTCGCTCCGTGGCATGTGGGATCTTCCCAGACCAGGGCTCGAACCCGTGTCCCCTGCATTGGCAGGCAGACTCTCAACCACTGCGCCACCAGGGAAGCCCGAACAATTTGTTTTTAATATGTATTTATTATTTTCTGTATTTATTTTCTTTATTATTTTTTGGCTGCAGCGGGTCTCAGTTGTGGTGCACCGGCTCTTTGTTGCGCCGCACAAGCTTCTCTCTAGTTCTGGCACATGGGTTTTCTCTCTCTAGTTGTGGCACATGGGCCCCAGGGCGCATGGGCTCTGTAGTTTGTGGCACATGGGCTCTCTCGTTGAGGCGTGCGAGCTTAGTTGCCCTGAGGCAGGTGGGATCTTAGTTCCCCGACCATGGATCAAACCCACATACCCTGCATTGGAAGGCAGATTCTTTACCACTGGACCACCAAGGAAGTCCCTAGAGCTCTTTTTAGAAATCAATTTTGGGAATACCATCTGAAGGTAGAAAATACCACACATCTGTGACACATGTATATAAATACACATAAACATACAGACAGGTGCAGAGACTATAGTTTTATTTTAAAATATTAGCCATGAGTCGAGTATGATAATGCAAAACTCACTAGCTTATGCAAGAATAGCTGGCATAAGTTTACCTGTTCAGATTGCTAAAGATTTTTCTACTATTTGTGGGAAAGTCACGTAAGATTTGTATTTGTCCATGACAAATAATCTTATGGAAGCTGAGAAGCAGTTTGAATTTTTTTTAAAGCCCCTTTTCCTTTCTTTCTTTTTTTCAGTCCTCTTCAGTCTTAGGAATTGGGGATGGTGTAGATAAGAGTTCCTGGAGGAGACTAGGTAAATATTACATCTCAAAGAATGTAAGTTCCACCAAGAAGGACTTCGGTATTCCAAGGCCAGGATTTTAAAAGCCTTTTTAAATAAATAGGGGAAGTTTGAGGATTGGTAAAAAGATATAGGTGGACCTTGAACTGTGTCTTGATCTGCATTTCTGGTTTTGCAGAGATTTGTAAGATAAGGACGGTTGCTTTTAATTCCTCAAAGCATTGGTTTGCAACTTAAATGACATCATAGGTTGATCCATCCATAAATCCTTTTACAAGGGCTTTAGAAGTTTTCTCTTTCCCTCTGGGTACATTTAGCTTAGGGGAGGAGGCCAAAAAAAGTTTCTATCAGGCTCTGAATATTTCCAGTTTAGCCAAATTTCTGATTATACTGTTATTAAATCCTGTCAAATACCTTGTCAGTTTTCAGATGGGACAAACAATAAGTATTTCTGGCAGTATTAAACCACCCTTGGACTCAAAAGACATCCCAAAAAAGGGTGCAAAAGATATTCTATTTCTTTCTTTCTATCAGGTACTACAGACAGAAATCTGGAAGGGCTGATTCTGGTAAAAAAATTCTCACCCTTGGCTGGCTTCTGCCAGTTTTTCCAGAATCCCATCTGTAGCTTCAGTATTTATCAAAATTTGGAAAGGTTTTTTATTAATTTTAGATTCCCCTTGTCTGTTTAAGGGACTAACTTAGCAGTTTACCAGAAAACTCCCTCAGAGTCTTATCATGAGGGTGTCTATAAGGCTGTTAATTGGCAAAATTTTGTTTATGGTCTTGTAGTCTCTTCAGAGTGGACAGACAATTCAGACAAAGGATTACTAGACTGAGTACCCAAGTAAAGGAAGATAAAGGGAAGCATTAGGAGTTGCATAAGTCTTAATGTGTTCAGGTGCCTCTTATGTCTAATTTTTCATTTGCCTTTTGCAATGAATCTTTCAATGAAGCTATTTTGGAGGCTTCTGCATACCAATTAAATTAGTATCCATTCTGTTTGGTTAATTTGGGAACACCTACTTTCTGTACTTCTTAAACACTTTTATCTAATTGGAACATTCCTCATAATGTTATGTTCCTCATAATTGGTAATTATCCAGTTACCTCATGGCATGGTAATTCTAGATTATAAATTCCCCTGAGGGCTGGCAGCAGTTTGGTAGGAGTTCAACTGGAGTTTACGACTGGAGTTCAACCCACATATCTGTCCAGCCATATTTTGGGGCCTCCAACCTGATGGTTGCTGAGCCAAGTTCTCAGGACACAAAATTCTAGGCTGTCTTTATTAAGATTTTGGCCATGTTTTAAAGGTATTTATAGCTTTCAGGACTGAAGTTCTTAGTCATAAAATAAGCAGGGATGCTATAAGATGGCACACTTTACTCTCTGGATTTTAAGGATCCCATTTTTATTATTTTTTTTATTATACATATTTTTTAAAATCTAATTTGGGTCTCTTGGAACCAAGCTAATACATAAGAGGGATTTTTTGCTGGGTTGGGAACTGTGTTATATTTTACAGTATACCTCATTGCATGGAAATTTTCTTGAGATTGGCAGGTGATCTAAGGTCCATGTAAACCATTCTGTGACCTAACATGGGAACTTCGGTGGCAAGTGTTCTAACAGCTCTTAAATGTCCAATCCATGCCCACCAATTTTTCTGCCTTTTTCGACTTCAAGTTTCCCATTAGCAATTAGCCTTTATTTACATAAAACAAACATTCACACCCTAATATATCAGCGTTAACCAAGAGGTGTTACTGCATCCTGGTCTAAAAAGGATGCTGTATGCAACACTAATTCCCTACTGTGGAACCTTGTACTGGGAAAGGATTGAAGATCTCAACAAATGATAACTTCAGACTGGTCTTCACATTAAATGGGGAACTGCACACTGCCCCTAACAGTTCCCACATGGATCTGGGGATAGAATTAAAGACTGGGGAGTCCCACTCAAAACCTTGAAAGTTGTGGTCCAAAATATAGTCTAGGGGCTTGGGTTCCCAGCAGAAACATCTACCAGCTCAAGCTGACCAGCCATGTGAAGCCTGGCCAATTAGATGAGGAAATCAATGCAAAGAAAGTGGAACTCAGAATGGAAAGGACTTTATTTACACCTTTTGCAAATGGTGAGAAAGACAGTGAACTCAGTGGTTCACAGGGTACCATGCCTGTGTTTCTTGTTATCCCTGAATGCTGTCAGAAGTTTGCTTTGAATCCCATCACAGCCACCAAATCTGCTAAAAGACAAAATTCAACTGAGTAAATTAGAAGATCTATCTTTATTAAATAATTCAGATGATTGCAGCATCCCATCCAGCAAATAGAAAGGAGCTCCAAAGAGCTACACAAAAGAAAGATTTTAAAAGTCACAGTGGGTGTGGGACAAGGAAGTCATAAAGGACAAAGGATTATTTTAGGCAAGGTTAACTTCCTTTGGGGGACAAGAAAGCCTATAAGACAGATTACCTCACTTGTGCAGACCAGGAAAATTTAGACTGACCAATTGAGATTACATTCCTGGGGAAGTTTGAGACTACAGTTAGGTTTGGTATTAATCAAGTCTTGGTTTAGTGACATGGGCTTAGCACAAGTGACTCCATTTTGGGCCTGTAGTTTGTTTTTAACAGTATACGTGCTCCATAATTCCCAGTTTCACAAAGAATGTGGTGCATTATATACATTGTACAAAATTTGAGTGTTTTATATTTGGTTTTGAGCTCCTTGAGGACAGGTATTATACTGCAGTTATCTTTGTATCATTTGTACTTAGAAAAATGTCAAGAATATAGCAGATGTTCCATAACATTTATTGAAAGAATGAAGGGATCAATTAATGGTCTATAAGTAATAACATGGGAATGGCAAAATGTGATTATCTTTCTTGATTTTTTTGCCACACAGCTTGCGGGATCTCAGTTCCCCAACCAGGGACTGATCCCGGGCCACGGCAGTGAAAGCCCAGAATCCTAACCACTAGGCCACCAGAGAACTCTATCTTTCATGAATTTAATTTAAAAGACAATTATTTAGTCCAGGAAGAAGGGTGTAGAAGGTGAATCAACACCCAAAAAGATCACCATAGATTTATTATTTATTTGCTCTCAACAATGTTTAACAAAAGACTTGAGATCCCTTAGATGACCAGATAGATGAGCTAGCTAGGAAAAACTTGCAAATGAGTATGGCATTTAGGCTCAGTGACAAAGAGATGGTCAGAAGAAACAACAGCATTCCAAATAGAAGGCGAATACATGCTGGAACAGATGATTATAGAGACCATGAAAAATACCTAATGGAGAGAACTAAGTAAAAACTAAATAATCAAATATTTTAAGACATGAAGTTTATAATGAGTCAATATCAAAATAATCATAATTGGTTGAAGGAAATAATAAATTTATATCTATCCTTTGTTTTTAATCCCTAAGATACCTATATATATGTAATATATGTTATTTTAGCTTTATAAGTAGAGTTTTCATAATTTTAGTGCTCCCTAGATAAACCAATTTATAATTTTTAAAAAACTAATGTTTTGAGTATCATGGACCTGCATTTTCTTATAATCCACACTTGAAGTAAACCTAGTTTCAGACAGTTTTGTGCTTTAATAAAGCAACATTCTGTGTTAAATGCAGTTTACCTAGTATTTTCTTTTTTTATTTATTTTTTTTGGCTGTGTTGGGTCTTCGTTTCTGTGCGAGGGCTTTTCTCTAGTTGCGGCAAGTGGGGGCCACTCTTCATCGCGGTGCGCGGGCCTCTCACTATCGCGGCCCCTCCTGTTGCGGAGCACAGGCTCCAGACGCGCAGGCTCAGTAATTGTGGCTTACGGGCCCAGTTGCTCCGCGGCACGTGGGATCTTCCCAGACCAGGGCCCGAACCCGCATCCCCTGCATTGGCAGGCAGACTGTCAACCACTGCGCCACCAGGGAAGCCCCTACCTAGTATTTTCTAATCTCAATATAAAAATCTTGACTGCATTGAACTGACAGGGACCACTCCGTCTAGATATTTATGACAAAGCACAATGGGTTTTTGTTTTGTTTTGTTTTTTTCCCATGTCACAATGAGATCTTTTCATATTCTGTCATTCAGCTACCATGAGCAGATCCTTGCAGAACAACCATGATACTGTGGTGTTCTGATGTCAAGGCTGAGGGCTTCTCAGAAAAGCCCTGCTGTTACTAAGATGTTTTTTCTCCTTTTTTGTGTGGATTTCTTTGCTTGGATTGTTTTGTGCTCTGTATATTGCTCTTGTCCTATGCTGGCCCTGGTCACTGACAGTTTACATGGAATGGTGTACTTTTGTGTATCAGGGTTTTACTCCTATGCTTTACTCATGTATTTATTCAAAGTTCATTTTAAGTATAGTTTTAATCAGTTTTATTGCCAGAGAGAGTTGCTGCCTCTGGTGTGTTCTACAGGATATCTACTGTTGCTTATTTGCTATTTCTGAAATAATATGTATGTGTGTGTCTAATCTGAGTGTCTTATTGTCCTGAACTATTGTGCTATAGTGATGAAGGTGGAAAAGAAGTTATTTTTTATTATCTTAAACAATGGTCATAATAAATTCCTGAATGTTTCCTTAATAAAAATCCAGAACTGCTATTGGACAGAACATAGTGGTCCTGACATGTTCTATGTTAAACTTTAAATACATTCTCACATTTAAATACATTCTCACAAAGGATCTTGCTATTTAATTATTTCATGCTCTCTGATGTGGAAGATATACTTGCCCAACAACCTTAACAGGTGTTAACGAATCACCTGAATGACAGGTGCCCAAGCTCTAGGCATGGTGATCGGAAATATTGATTCCTTCTATAATTTTAATCACCTTTGACTGATGGAAGTGCCACGATATGCTATATGAAGCAAGGCACAGAACATTCATGAAGAAGGTGGATTGTTACATTATGAGCTTTTAAAAAATACAAAATTCTAAGGGAGTAGACAAAAAGGGAGCAAATGACAACTGAAATATGCAAATGATATGGAGCGGATGGTAGTAGAAAAAAATGGGTAAAGGAAAGGGAAACTTTACATTTTAATTAACCCACAGGATAAAATACCCTTCAGCTTTGGAGGAGATAAAATGTTTATAATAGGACAACCATCCTGGTGAATGTTGAGAGCATTGCTGCTTAAGGAGAAGAATCTTTCTCTGTATTCCCTGGTTTTCCCTATATGAACCAACCCTGGATATGTTTTAAGTAATAAGTTAAGTTGTTAGGGTATGTTTCTGGGTTTTCAATTATTTTAGGAGAAAGCAGCAATCCATGAAGAGTGCTTCTTTACCACCTGCAGTTATTATAGTGAGATTCCAGATCTTTTCGCATTGTCTTGCATAGGAGCAGCCTTCTGGTAGATTATTTCAACCTAGCTTGGACTTGTTAGGAGGAAAGAAAAAAATATATATATACATATGTATATATATACACACACACACACATATATATACACATATGTGTGTGTGTGTATTTTTTTCCACAAAGAAGACACTTCCTTAGGTAGAACTGAGTTTTTCACAATTTTTTATTGTGTTTTGTAACAATTTAGTTGTAATAACATACTTTTTTAAATATAAAAGGCAATAATACCACCACAACCACCACCATCCCCATTTAAAATGCAGTGTTTGGTTGTGAATGGGCAGTCTATAAACTAGTAGCTTAAAATGTTTTAGATTTCATCTGTTAAACAATTATTTTCTGTGATTATATCTGAATACAACCACGGACAGTGATAACATTCTAAAAGTTGTTTGAAACTTGGTGGGATAACATAAGAAACAAAGGATTAAGATGGTTTGAGTAGAATGGGTATTTCTGTCTGTATTGTGATGCACTCTGGTGTACAGTCTTCCTGCTTTCACTCAATAAGTTCTGATCTGAACTTGTCCAGTCAGTAGGATTCTTGGTGGCTTAGGCTTAGTTGGGAATCATATGGCTCAGGGCTATTAAAGTCCTCAGAATTATTTTCCAAGAGTGTTAAGTTCTACCTGCACTCTTTAATAATAATAATAATAATAATAATAATAATAATAATAATAATAAAATGGAGCTACTAATGTAGGGAAGACTCAGGTAACTTCTGACACATGTAACACAAGTCCAAACCATGATTTCTATACTTTGTGGCATTTTAGTTTATCTAAGCTCTAATCAAAACAGCACCCACTGCTTCTTGCCCGAAGGCAACTTATCTTCTTGACAAGTCTCATTTCTATTTACCTATTATCATCCTTCTCTCCAGAAACCTTATAATTATCTTTGACACCTTCTCCTCTCTCACCCTAAAAATCAGTCCTTGCCAACTTTTATAGTTTCTCTCTCTGTCATGTCTCTCTCGCTTACTGTGTTGATTTCCAGTGTTTGTACCCCAGAAAAGAACCTTATTAAGTCTTGTGTGGGTTACTCTGGTCCATTTAATTTATTCTCCTGATAATAGCCAAATTAAATTTCCTAAAATTCAGCTTATATTTTATTACTTCCCAGTTCAAAAAAACTTAAAGGTGTCCCTTCCTTAAATCTCCATGATCTATCCCCAACCTTACTTTCTACCTCATCTTTACTACAGTATTACTAGTTTCCTATACTTCAAGTCATTTAAATGACCTTTCAAAATATGCTCAGAATTCTTAACCTTGTTCTTCTTTCCCCTCTACCTAAAATGCCATTTCTCCTTTTAAGTATCTCTCCTTCTAATCATAACCTTAAACCACAAAAAGTTTTTCAACTTATTAAGGGTAACCTAAAACGTCTCAGATAGCACTCATACTCAAGCTCAAGCTCAAGCCCTTTTAACCCTGCACAAGATTATACTTCTCTTTGGCACTTATTTTATTCCTTCATTATTATATTTTACTTTATTTTGTATTTGTTTACCCCCAGGCTCTCTGTCTCTCCCCTGAGCAGGAAGCAAATTCCTCATGGGAATCTGTTGGTACCATGCAGTTATTTTACATGCAGTAGGATATAAATACATTTTTGTTCTATTCAGTTGAGGGTCTTCTACCAACTTATATTTATCCTTGACAGAAACATTAGCCAGTGTATGTCCCATAGTTTTCTTATCCCTTTTATTCAGAGAAAAAGATAAATCACTTACATTCAGAACCTATTATTTACCATTGAGGTAACTGGGCTTATACAGAGATTTTAATTTGCTGCAAAATGGAAAACTCTCATGTCTGTACTTGTAAAATTACTTTAAAATAACTTTAATTGAAAACATCAATGAAAATAATATGGTGTTTCCACAAAAGGAAAATGATGGTAATCACTCATGATTTTCTAAGGGGAAAACAACATTTAGGAATCTCATTTTCTCCTGATATTTATGTTGATAGAAATGGAGTGAATGCAGTCATGAAATTCTGATTGGATGCTGATTCTTTTGAAATACTGCAATGATGTTATATTTACATTTTGGGAGGTAAAATTCACTTGTTATTTTAATGTTTATTGTTTAATGCACTACTCATAACACAATGAGGTTTAAATTTTAGAAATTAGGAAACTGGGACTCAGAGATATTAAATGATCAGCAGAAATTACAGAAATAGAGACTATCAAAAGTAGAACTGAAACCTTGATCTTCTACTTAAATAATGTATGCTTATACCATGTCCCTCTGGTGCTTTCCATGCAAACCAAATTAATTCATCATGAACTAATAGGAATTATTGGCATAAAACTTGTTGATGTTCTATTGGAAAGTACCTTTAAGTAAATATCTCTGCCCAATGATTCTTGTCCAGTAATTTGAGATTTCATTTTTTCCATGCTGCATTTCTTTATCCATTAATTTTTTTTTTACCAAATGTTTATTGATAACTTACTGTATGCCGGGAACAGTGTGGGTGCTAGCTGGAATGATGAACAATGCAGACATAGAGACTTGCCTGGCAGAGATTATACTTTAGCAAGGAGGACACAGAATAATTTAGTCTATTTTTGGCAATGTGGGCAACTTGCCCATTGAAAAGACTAAAATGCTGGATAATTTTATTTAATATTTCAAATTCCATATTAAATAGAGATGACCATAAATTAAGAATTACCCAGAGACCCAAAATAGAGTAAAAATGGGAAACCAAAGAGATAACTATTCCTGCTATCTGGCTCCTACTTGGGGATATCTGCTGGGCTCGGGTGACTTTGAGGTTACATTTTGAGGAACTCATGAGATACATGGACAAAAGAAAGCCAAGATAATGAGCCTCTTTGGAGACCCAACTTAAAGCAGTTTCCCCAAAAGGCTATACCATCAGAATAAAGGTAAATTAGAAATAAGCCATTCATAAGGGAACATAGTTTTTTTTGTCTGTCTTTAATTAGGGAGGAGAAAGCAAAAATTCCTCATCATTTAAAGCCAAAAGTTAGTCCTTCCATAGGATTACAGCACAAAGGCTTACTCCAGGTGGCCTACAGGAACCATAGAAATGCAAATTAAAAAGACAATATTTCACAGCCATTAAATAATGGAAAACTTAAATCTGTTAACAACAAACACATCAAAAGGATAAAATAGAACTTACAAAATGTAGTAGGAGTGAAAATTGGTACAGCCACTTTGGAGAGCATAAAGTCAGTACTTACTAAAATTAAAGATGTTCATAGTCTATGACACAGCAATTCTGTATCTAGCAATGTATCCTTGGGAAGAAGCCCTATACATGTGAATAAGGCGATTTATGGTAGAATATTTATTGAAGTACTGTTTGGAATAGGAGAAGACAAAATAATCCAACTATTCTAAGGAAATAAACAGTGGCATAAGCACATAATGGAATAATAAAGAACAATAAAACTAAACGAAGAAAATATATAAACAAGGGTAAATCTCAAAAAATACAATATTGAGAAAGAAAAGACAAGTCAAAAAAGGACACAGAAGCAGAAGCAAGAAGAACTACAATCCTGCAGCCTGTGGAACAAAAACCACATTCACAGAAAGATAGACAAGATGAAAAAGCAGAGAGCTATGTACCAGATGAAGGAACAAGATAAAACCCCAGAAGAACAACTAAATGAAGTGGAAATAGGCAACCTTCCAGAAAAAGAATTCAGAATAATGATAGTGAAGATGATCCAGGACCTCATAAAAAGAATGAAGGCAAAGATTCAGAAGATTCAAGTAATGTTTAACCAAGACCTAGAAGAATTCAAGAACAAACACCTAGAAAAATTAAAGAACAAACAAACAGAGATGAACAATAAAATAATTGAAATGAAAAATACACTAGAAGGAATCAATAGCAGAATAACTGAGGCAGAAGAACGGACAAGTGACCTGGAAGACAAAATGGTGGAATTCACTGCCACGGAACAGAATAAAGAAAAAAGAAAGAAAAGAAATGAAGACAGCCTAAGAGACTTCTGGAAAAACATTAAGTGCAACAACATTCGCATTATAGGGATTCCAGAAGGAGAAGAGAGAGAGGAAGGACCTGAGAAAATATTTGAAGAGATTATAGTCAAAAACTTCCCTAATATGGGAAAGGAAATAGCCACTCAAGTCCAGGAAGCACAGAGAGTCCCATACAGGATAAACCCAAGAAGAAACAGGCTGAGACACATAGTAATCAAATTGACAAAAATTAAAGACAAAGAAAAATTATTGAAAGCAACAAGGAAAAAACGACAAATAATATACAAGGGAACTCCCATAAGGTTAACAGCTGATTTCTCAGCAGAAACTCTACAAGCCAGAAGGGAGTGGCATGATATATTTAAAGTGATAAAAGGGAAGAACCTACAACCAAGATTACTCTACCCAGTAAGGATCTCATTCAGATTTGACAGAGAAATCAAAAGCTTTACAGACAAGCAAAAGATAAGAGAATTCAGCACCACCAAACCAGCTCTACAACAAATACTAAAGGAGCTTCTCTAAGTAGGAAACACAAGAGAAGGAAAGGACGTACAAAACCAAACCCATAACAATAAAGAAACCGGTAATAGGTACATACATATCGATAATTACCTTAAACGTGAATGCATTAAATGCTCCAACCAAAAGACACAGGCTCACTGAATGAATACAAAAACAAGACCCATCTATATGCTGTCTACAAGAGACCCACTTCAGACCTAGGGAAACATACAGACTGAAAGTGAGGGGATGGAAAAAGATATCCCATGCAAATGGAAATCAAAAGAAACCTGGAGTAGCAACTCATATCAGATAAAATAAACTTTAAAATAAAGAATGTTACAAGAGGCAAGGAAGGACACTACATAATGATCAAGAGATCAATCCGAGAAGACGATATAACAATTATATATGCACACAACATAGGAGCACCTCAATACGTAAGGCAACTGCTAACAGCTATAAAAGAGGAAATCGACAGTAACACAATAATAGTGTAGGACTTTAACACCTCACTTACACCAATGGACAGATCATCCAAACAGAAAATTCATAAGGAAACACAAGCTTTAAATGACACAATAGACCAGATAGATTTAATTGATATTTATAGGATGTTCCATCCAAAAACAGCAGATTACATTTTCTTCTCAAGTGCACACGGAACATTCTCCATGATAGATCACATCTTGGGTCACAAGTCAAGCCTCAGTAAATTTAAGAAAACTGAAATCATATCAAGCATCTTCTCTGACCACAGCGCTTTGAGATTAGAAATCAAGTACAGGGGAAAAAAAACATAAAAAACACAAACACATGGAGGCTAAACAATATGTTACTAAATAACCAAGAGATAATTGAAGAAATCAAAGAGCAAATCAAAAAATACCTATAGACAAATTACAATGAAAACATGATGATCCAAAACCTATGGGATCCAGCAAAAGCAGTTCTAAGAGGGAAGTTTATAGCAATACAAGCCTACCTCAAGAAACAAGAAAAATCTCATGTAAACAATCTAACCTTACACCTAAAGGAACTAGAGAAAGAAGAAAAACAAAACCCAAAGTCAGCAGAAGGAAAGAAATCATAAAGATCAGAGCAGAAATAAATGAAATAGAAACAAAGAAAACAATAGCAAAGATCAATAAAACTAAAAGCTGGTTCTTTGAGAAGATAAACAAAATTAATAAACCATTAGCCAGACTCATCAAGAAAAAGAGGGAGCGAACTCAAATCAATAAAATTAGAAATGAAAAAAGAGAACTTACCACAGACACCGCAGAAATACAAAGCATCCTAAGAGACTACTACAAGCAACTCTATGCCAATAAAATGGACAACCTGGAAGAAATGGACAAATTCTTAGAAAGGTATAACCTTCCAAGACTGAACCAGGAAGAAATAGAAAATATGAACAGACCAATCACAAGTAATGAAATTGAAACTGTGATTAAAAATCTTCCAACAGAGAAAAGTCCAGGACCAGATGGCTTCACAGGTGAATTCTATCAAACATTTAGAGAAGAGCTAACACCCATCCTTCCCAAACTCTTCCAAAAAATTGGAGAGGAAGGAACACTCCCAACTCATTCTATGAGGCCACCATCACCCTGATACCAAAACCAGACAAAGATACTACAAAAAAGAAAATTACAGACCAATATCACTGATGAATATAGATGCAAAAATCTTCAACAAACTACTAGCAAACAGAATCCAACAACACATTAAAGGATCATACACCATGATCAAGTGGGATTTATCCCAGGGATGAAAGGATTTTTCAATATATGCAAATCAAACAATGTGATACACCATATTAACAAATTGAGTAAAAACCATATGATCATCGCAATAGATGCAGAAAAAGCTTTTGACAAAATTCAACACCCATTTATGATAAACACTCTCCAGAAAGTGGACATAGAGGGAACCTACCTCAACATACTAAAGGCCATATACGACAAACCCGCAGCTAACATCATTCTCAATGGTGAAAAACTGAAAGCATTTCCTCTAAGATCAGGAACAAGACAAGGATGTCCACTCTCGCCGCTGTTATTCAACATAGTTTTGGAAGTCCTAGCCTCAGCAATCACAGAAGAAAAAGAAATAAAAGTAATACAAATTGGAAAAGAAGAAGTAAAACTTTCACTGTTTGCAGACGACATGATACTATACATAGAGAATCCTAAAGATGCCACCAGAAAACTACTAGAGCTAATCAATGAATTTGGTAAAGTTGCACGGTACAAAATTAATGCACAGAAATCTCTGGCATTCCTATACACTAATGATGAAAAATCTGAAAGAGAAATTAAGGAAACACTCCCATTTACCATTGCAACAAAAAAGGGTAAAATACCTAGGAATAAACCTACCTAAGTAGACAAAAGACCTGTATGCAGAAAACTCTAAGACACTGATGAAAGAAATTAAAGATGATACCAACAGATGCAGAGATATACCATGTTCTTGGTTTGGAAGAATTAATATTGTGAAAATGACTCTACTACCCAAAGTAATCTACAGATTCAGTGCAATCCCTATCAAATTACCAATGGCATTTTTTACAGAACTAGAACAAAAAAATCTTAAAATTTGTATGGAGACACAAAAGACCCCGAATAACCTAAGCAGTCTTGAGGGAAAAAAACAGGTCTGGAGGAATCAAGCTCCCCGACTTCAGACTACAAAGCTACAGTAATCAAGACAGTATGGTACTGGCACAAAAACAGATATATAGATCAATGGAACAGGATAGAAAGCCCAGAGATAAACCCACACACCTATGGTCAACTAACCTATGACAAAGGAGGCAAGGATATACAATAGAGAAAAGACAGTCTCTTCAATAATTGGTGCTAGGAAACGTGGACAGCTACATGATGAAGAATGAAATTAGAACACTCCCTAACACCATACACGAAAATAAACTCAAAATGGATTAGAGACCTAAATGTAAGACTGGACATTATAAAAGTCTTAGAGGAAAACATAGGAAGAACACTCTTTGACATAAATCACAGCCAGATCTTTTTTGATTCACCTCCTAGAGTAATGGAAATAAAAACAAAAATAAGCAAATGAGACCTAGTGAAACTTAAAAGCTTTGAACAGCAAAGTAAACTACAAACAAGACGAGAAGAGAACCCTCAGAATGGGAGAAAATATTTGCAAATGAAGCAATGGACAGAGGATTAATCTCCAAAATATATAAACAACTCGTGCAGCTCAATACTAAAAAACAAACAACCCAATCCAAAAGTGGGCAGAAGTCCTAAATAGACATTTCTCCAAAGAAGACATACAGATGGCCAAGAAGCACATGAAAAGCTGCTCAACATCACTAATTATTAGACAAATGAAAATCAAAACTACAATGAGGTATCACCTCACACCAGTTAGAATGGGCATCATCAGAAAGTCTACAAACAACAAATGCTGGAGAGGGTGTGGAGAAAAGGGAACCCTCTTGCACTGTTTGTGGGAATGTAGATTGATACAGCCACTATGGAGAACAGTATGGAGGTTCCTTAAAAAACTAAAAATAGATTTACCATATGACCCAGCAATCTCACTACTGAGCATTTCCCCAGAGGAAACCATAATTCAAAAAGACACATGCACCCCAATGTTCATTGCAGCACTATTTACAATAGCCAGGTCATGGATGCAACCTAAATGCCCATCGACAGACAAATGGATAAAGAAGATGTGGTACATATCTATATAATGCAATATTACTCAGCCTTAAAAGGAACGAAATGGGGTCATTTGTAGAGACGTAGATTGATCTAGAGACTGTCATACAGAGTGAAGTAAGTCAGAAAGAGAAAAATAAATATCGTATATTAACGCATATATGTGGAACCAGAAAAATGGTACAGATGAACCAGTTTGCAGGACGTAAGTAGAGACACAGATGTAGAGAACAAACGTATGGACACAAGGCAGGGAAAGTGGCGGGGAGTGGGGGGGTGGTGGTGGTGGTGTGATCAATTGGGAGATTGGGATTGACATGTATACATTAATATGTATAAAATGGATAACTAATAGGAACCTGCTGTATAAAAAAAAATTTTTAAAAAGGACACAGAGTTCATCTTATATGTAATAAATACATTATTTACGAACACATACATATGAGTAAAATTATAAAATACATTAGTGACAATACACAACAAATTCAGGACTGGGGAAGGAGGGACAGAAAAAGGATAAAAAGGGAAGTATTTATAGGATATATTTTCTATATAAAATGAAAAATGTTATTCAAAGGTGCAGAAATGTTACCATTTGCTAATATTACCATATCATTTTGGTATATTCTGAATATTTGAAATATTATTACATGAGAAACTGAAAAACATCCGTAAACTGAAACTCAACACGTTAAATGATTGAGGGAGAAAAATTGTATGACTATTTCAATCAATGCAATAAAATAAGTCTTTGAGATTTGATCTCTATTTGTGATTTTAAATCTCCTAGCAAATTAGATATAGATGGAATTTTCTTTACTCTGTGAAAGGGATCTAGTAAAGCACTATTGCAAATTTCATATTTCATCATAAAATTTACTCTCTGAAGTCAGTAATAAAGTACATTGCATGCTATCATACCATCTATTCAAAATTATGTCTGCCCAAAGACTAACGTTATTAGGAATACAAATAAAAGATAAAAATTTTATTATTTGCAGGTATTCAATTAAATTTAAAGACAATTCTTAAAAAGAGCATAGTCAGGTTGATGGTTATAAGATCAGCATACAAGTATCAATAGTATTTCTATACAGCAGCAACACCTTATTCAAAACTGCAATAAAAAAGACCCTATTTTCAAAAGCAAAAATTACTCTGTAGTTCTGAGGAATGATTAATGGTTATAGTACATTAAAAATGTTTATCTTATGAGTAATCAGTTTAATGCAGATCAATCCAACAAAGAGATATAATTTGACATCCATAAATACGCACACATTTAAAGTTTAGTAATAGTAATATTGGCAAGAATGGAGGATATACTTTCATATTGGAATTTTAATATCAAGTTTTTGTTTTATTATTAATACATTTTATTTTTTAGAGTAGTTTTAGGTCCACAGTAAATTGAGCGAAAAGTGAAGAGAGCTCACATATACACTCTCCCCGGCATGCACAACCTCCCCCATTAGCAAAATCCCACAAAAGTGTGGTACATTTGTTACAACATTGAACCTACATTAACTCATCCTTATCACCCAAAGTCTATAGTTTAATTAGGGTTCATTCTATGTATTGTGTATCATAGAGATTTTAACAAATGTATAATAATATCCACCATTGTAGTACCATACAGAATAGTTTCACTGCCCTAAAAATCCTCTGTGCTCAGCCTGTTCATTCATCATTCCCCCCAACCACTGTTCTTCTATTTGAAAAGAGTGAAAAGAATTACTCTTCTCTTAGGTTAAGCTGACAAAGCTTCAATGGGAACCCTCACAAATCGGGACCCCATTTTTTCCCACAATTTACTAAATTTATACTATATTTTTAGATGAGTGAATTCATTTTTTTCTATAGTTATTTCATTATTTGAAAATACTCTTTCTAACAAGTGATGCATTTGTTATGCTTATCTTTCATATTTATGCTGGAAAATTCGAATAAGGAGTGAAATGGAAAATACCTGGCAAACCTTTATTTTGTTTATTTTTAAACACAAATTGCTATTTGGCTATAATTTTAGTAATATAATTCTGAACTTTATTTCTTTTTGGCAAGACAGTTGATGGAAGATAGAGGCTAATTGGAGTGTAAGGGTGATGAATGGTTGTGATAATGACATGAATGTCAGTCCATAAACAGTATCTTTTTGATCATCACGATCTTTCTTGCAGACTATTCAATTTGGGATGTTGTATTCTCTAATAAAAAGGATATTGTAATAGGAGTCAAAAGACTATTTATTCTTCTGTTAGTTTGCTGTTAGACCTTACCTGTCTATATGCACATATTCTCATGTTTAATGTCCTAACCCTTAACAACAAAGTAATAACTTGGTCTCAAGGGTGTCCCGAAAATTTAGCACCTCCAAAGAATATCAGGTTCTTGGACTTATGGTGAAATACGAAGAGCAAGTAATTCATGTAAAATGAACTGGTGGAAGCAATGTGTCAAGCTGTGGATTTCTTTAGCCCGATGTTGTAGAAAACAAATAAGTTAAAAAAACATTCTGCTAATACTATTGATTGAAGATATTGGACCATCTCGGAGAGTACTTGAGGAGCTGGGAGATGACAACTATCAGTGAAATATCAGCGTTAAATAATCCCATGGATAACTCCTCCTGTACACAAAGTTTTCAGTCTTTTAAGGCAACATGCTCTTCTGCCAGAGAACTTGAAAAATGGTGACAGAAAACCCAGTTACTAGCTTTGACCAACTACAAGCTCCTGTTTCCCATCTTTAAAATAGAGAGAGCTCTTTGTACATAGTAAAGATTCAGTATCTGTGAAAGAACACATGAATTACCTGAATCAATCAGTTCTTGGAATCCTTCATAACAGTGAGTGATGAAGGTATCTCCAGCTCCAGTTTAATGAGTGTACCAGAAAGCCTTACAGATCACCACTAATTTCCAAGGGCAATAGTCTATCTTGTTTCTTTCTTTTTAAAACTTTTTTTCCAAAATCCTTTAATCTCAAAACGTGGATTGTGGCAGTGATTTGCAAGTCTGTTCAAAGTTGCTAGGAAAATGAAGTTACTCTTCGTGGTAGGGCAAACGTTAAAAAGAAATAGATATAAAGGAAGAACAGATTTATTGAACCACTATGGCTGATGAAACATTTCTTGAGAGCATAGAAAGACAGGCCATGAGACAGATACTGTTGTACAGACCGTGTATAATAGTAATTAGATTCTGCAGGAAACTTAGCAGAATCTGAGAATTAGCTTTACAATACAATGAAATTTCAGAGTAAAAATAGTATAGCATCTGCCTTTTCAGCCTCATCTTAGATATATTCCTTCATTCTACAATATATTCCTTAGCTTCTACCATCCATTGAGTTATTCAAACTGGCTTGCTCTTTCCCAGTTCTAGTTCTTGTATTTTGTGCAACCTGCCAGTGAGGGTGTTTTTCTCATGCCTTACATCACACATATTCATTCTTCAAATCTCAAATGTCATTTCCTTCAAAAAGGCAATTACTGGTCCTTCCCATTGTTTCAATTCAATCTAAATTAGTTCCTCTATATTTTATAGTATCCTATATAACTGTAAAATCCTTGCCAAAATATAATTATATATTAATTATTGTGACCTCTATATTTCTGAACTATTGTAAAATCCACAAAGGCAGGAAGCATGTCTCTTTTGTTCATTTCATATCCTCATTATCTAGCATAATTCTTCTCACATGGAAGATGTTCAATGCATATTTAGGGAAGGAAGGAAGGGAAGGAGGATGGGATTTTCTGTATGTCATCATATAAATTATATATTTGCATTTGAGTACAAAAAAAATAAAGAAAATTTTAGCCTTAATGTAACAACAGATGTTTATATGGAAAAAATGTTTGTGAAACATATGGATCATATGAAATAATTATTATAATTTCAAATAAAATTTAGTAATTCAAAGTAAAGGGATAACAGATATTCATGCATTTAAAAGTTGTTCTTAGCCCGTCATGTACATTAATTTTTACTTTTAAAGTGATTCTCCCAAAGTATTCAACCAAAAATGGGGATATTTATGCATACAAATCAAATAGAAGATACTTTATCTTTTCTGTATCATTTGAAAATAAAGTGTGCCTATATCTAGGTTGTTATAACAAGCATTTTAAAATCTATTGTTAACCATTCCCTTTCTGCTTTTCTAAAATTAGTATTAACTTTAAAATTTAAACTAGTTTTTATAACAGCCTGAAATTTAGCCTCCAAGGTCTTATGAAAAGATCATATCTTTCTAATAAAGGTTAAGATCTGAAATACACTTCTGGAAACTGATACTATAGATTAGTTAATTATAATAGTTATTTGATTATGTCTCTAGACAATAGCTCATCAGCAAATGCAACTAGACACATTTACAGCAACATTGTCCTCACTGTTAGTCAGGAAGGTATAACGCAGATGAGGTGAGGAAGAAACCTTGGGCTTTAGTCAAGAGAATCAAGTTAGCTGATGCTAACTTGCATGTCTATGCAACTTTGAGCAAAAAGAGTTAACCTTTGTGTTAGTTCTCTCAACAATAAAATAAAACACCTGGACAAGATGGAACCCCTAAGTCCCTTTCAGTTCTAAAACTTCTACATGTGCCTTTATTTTGAAGTTCGTGATGATGACATTTTACTATCCTGGAAGACATAGTGAAGCATCACCACTCCCTCTACAGCTCTATTATTTTCAAGTCAATTTTCACAGATAAAACCGTGGGGTATATTCATATTTTAGGGCCCTATCCCAATAAACCCTGGGGAGAACTACAAAAGAGCATAGGCTCTCCTGATTTGTCCCCTTAATTCTCAGATGAGAAAACTGAAGCTAAACATGGTACATGCCCAGCATCACACATTGAGTGTACAACGCACCTGAGACGGGAACCCATGGATGTTGACTTTTATTCCAATGAGACTCTCAGTTACATTACTGCCTGGTTTTATATGATTTGTGCCATTCCTTGCAGGGGATTCTCAATTTCTTAATATGAATTACTTTTAGTCCTCTAAAGCTCTATGAGTAGAAGGAATTATTACAACCTTGAAATGTGGGGAAGTGCATAATAAGTATGTAAAAAGATACTGAAATTAGTAGTAATTATGAAATGCACCCTGTCCACAAAAAATTTATACTATCCACAAAAAGTAATTACCTAAAAATGATTAGGTTAAAATTATAAGTATGTAATTTGTGGATTTACACTTTTACATTAATTACATGGAATACTCATTGACTATATCCATATTTCTTATTTCTGTAAATTGCCTGTATTTGCTGCATCTAATTGAATTTATTGAAATAATTAAATTCTCGTTTTTTAACCTAAATTACATGTATTTACGTACTATTATGAAAAGAATACTTTTTTTTCACTAACCTGCCTTTCCAGGTTATTTTGGGATGTCTTAAATTCCATTACAATATTCTTTTCTTATTTTAATGTGCTAATGTTTGCATTCATTTTCATTTAACTTCATTATATAATTTAGATTTTTAGTGTTACAATTTAACATAGTGTCTAAATCTTTTCTGTACAATTCCTCAAAATGCTTTCCTATTTATTACCTCACATTCTTCATCTGTCCCTATCTTAGTCAACCAAACAATATAACTCTATCCCAAATAAATTTTAATAAAACAACTCACAAAAAATATGTCCAAATGTTTGAATTTAGTGAACATTATTAATTTTTATTACATTCCTAAAATTAATTTTTAAAAAGCCCTCCAAAACCAAAATGCTATCTTTTTAAAAAATATTTATTTATTTATTTGGTTACACCAGGTCTTAGTCATGGCAGGTGGGCTCCTTAGTTGCAGCATGTGAACTCTTAGTTGCAGCATGCATGTGGGATCTGGTTCCCTGACCAGAGATCGAACCCTGGCCCCCTCCATTGGGAGCGTGGAGTCTTATTCACTGCACAACCAGGCAAGTCCCTCAAAATGCTATATTGCCTACTTTCAAAGCAACCTTGAAAACATTTTCCCTTTCTTTTTTTTAAAAGTGAAAGCAATTTGTAATGATTTATAAGAATAAATTGGGCTTATTTTCTCCTGAGATGAGCTGAAATAAAAAAGAAGATGATTTTTTCTGATTTGGTTTTCTTTTGTTCATTTGTATTAATGAGTTCTTTTAATATTACTTAGTAATATTTTGTACAAAATTATATTGCATATTTATACCGTGCCTTGTTCTTAAAGGGATTGAGATGACTACCCTAATTTTTTATTCCTTTTCCCTTAATGATGAAAGTGTATAGCGTAAGCTCTAAAATCTATATCACGTATGGAACCATTTTTTATTCTTTAGTAATTTATTAGGCATATACTATGTACCAACACTGAGCTAGATGTTGACATCATTTTGGGCAAAATGGACATAATCTTCACCTTAACTAGGGAGGGGAGGAACACAGAAAAGGAGAAATAAAAGATTAAAATACAGCATGAAAGTACAGTACTCTTCTAGCACCCCACATAGTGTGGTCCAGACATGCTTCCAAAGAAGATAATGTCTAAATTGATCCTAATAGATGCATAGTAATTCCCCAGTTAATTTTGAGGTGATAAAACATACAAGATTGTTGTAAGTAAAGAGAACAAGAAATGCAACACACTTGATAAAATGGAAGATATTTTTTTGTGGCTAAAGTATGAGAGAGGCAGTGTGAAAAAGGACACTGGAAAGGAATGCAGAGATTAATTATGAAAACTCTTGTAAGGTGACCATCTTAAAGAGTTGTGGCTTTGTTATAAAGATAGCAAGAAGCCTTTCAAGTGTATAACCATAGAGGTGACATGTTCAGAATTGAGTTTAATAAGATCTAGTTGTCACAAGTTAAATACATTATTGGGGTGGGGTTAGACAAGAATAGAGGGAGGCATTAAGACCGGTTATATGATTGTTGAATTAATATAGACAGGAGACAGTGATAATATAGACCAGGATAGTGATAGTGAAGGGGAGAAGATGCTTAAGAGGGTCAAACTTTAGTCATTTCCACTGTTGTCTATGCTAAGAATGACTATAGTTCAGTATAATTGTTTAGTTCGGTCAATTCAATGCCAGAAAGTCAGTCAAACCTATTCTTTGAGTGATAAAAATGGCCAACTAAAATAGTATAAATAACCAAGTACAACCAAGTAAGTGAGCTGATTACATCAGTACAAAGGGCTGACTACTCTTGTGAAGGGACTAGTCATGTCACTTCAAATAACTAATCAGTTTTATGTAAATGGACAGATTAAATTAGCAAAATGCCCATCCAGTGTATGCCATGAAGGCAAAGTCTACTTCTCATTGGCATCTTAAATTTGCTCACAGTTTTTATGAATTTTTTACAGGGTATGGTCATGCCTGGTCTTTCTCCCCAAAGGCAAGAAGGTCAAGAGGATGGACATGCTGTGCTGAGCAGTACAGCAGCTAGACAGGGACTGGGAGTGTGATGGAGGGAAAGCATTTGTCAAATGTTGTAATGAAAATTAAAATAGGGAATCCAATAAGAACCCAGAAGATGAACAAAGATTAGACTAGCTATTCAGTCAAAGCTGAAAAGTGGTAAATGAGAAAAATATATGCTATTCTTTTTAAAGATTTGGTTCTGAAGGTAAAGAGTTGTAGATCACTACCTTGAATAATGGCAGGTTATAAGAAGGTTTTGGTCTTTGTTAGTTGTAGAGATTAGTTGTATTTTGTGGTCCCAGGGGAAGGAACCAGAAGGAAAGGCTGAAGATAAAAGAAGGCTTGATATATAATAAGTGGATTACAGTTCTGAATGAGACTACAAAGAGCAAGGAGTAAGAGCACAGAGCATTAGCTATGGTATGGAAATTTCCCCTGAACCTGAAGGAAGGGAAGCAAAAATGATGAGCATGGAGATAAATTTAGAAGAGTTAAGGGAAATTGAGGGAGTTTATACTTCATGACACTGGCAGAGACTATATATACCCAACCTGTGTCAACAAATTAACCATTTGTACTAACGTTTAGTCAAAAACCAGAGACTCATTATACAGAAGTGGTGTTGTCTTCTGGTGAGAAAGAGGCTTCTCAAATTTGGTAGCGATGAGAGAAACAAATAATTTTAGCAGCTAGTACAAAGTCTTTTTGAATGAAGAGGGCTAAAATAAATAATTTTGAAGTACCATTTATGTATTATTTTCTGTTTAAATATTACTAATTAATTTATTACATGATAGGAAAACAAAGATAATTTACATAAATTATTCCAAAATGTCTTCACCTCCACAAAGTGTAGAATATCCAAAGGGTCACAAAGGACTATAATATATGCTCCAATTTAATCTCTATTAGCGTTAATGGTCCAGCTTGATGTGAGAATGTGAATGAGCCAGTCAGTACTATTTTTTTTTTTTATGAAGAGAAGGAAGTATTGTAACTGAGGAAATAGATATTGGAGTTGGATCAGGTGGGCGAGAAAGTCTGGAGGGGAGGAACATAAGTTGCTACTAGAGAATGGCTGAAGTAAACTAACTTGGAGACCTTGGTTGTACAAGAAGAAAAATAAAGCCATAAAGTGTATGGGAATATCCATAAGGATGTCAAATATACTTAATAGGAGTGACAAAAATATAGGTAGAAGAAAGGAAATATCCAAAAGAAAAAATAGACCTAATTCCCATAAACCAATACAAAAAATTAGGGAATTTATTTGTTTACATCATAACAAGGAGAGATTTATTGACTTTATCCATGCAAATGACAGGGATGAAAATAACTGGAACTCACATTGATGTCATTTGTGCTTAGTCCAGATTTAGCACCATCTCCTTTCACTGGTCTCTTACTCCCATTCTCAGCTTCTAATAGTTCTAACTTAATATGTTCTTCTGACCATTAACCTTGACTACTGGTTCCTCATCAACATGGATAATAACATTGTACTAATCAAGCAAGAAGTTAGACAGAAAAGAAACTTGCCCCAAATTCTCGAAGACATAAGAAAATAACCTCAAGGCAATACTTGATAATAAACATGAATGTCAAGAGGATAGCCAAACTGGATTTATTCATTCAGTAATTATCAATTTGTTTCTACTGTGTGCATAGTACTGTTCTAGGCACAATATCAGCCAGAGACATCTGGCTATACCAGAAAGCAAAGAAACTCTAAAAACTAATAAGTATTATCAAAAGAACATAGGAGCCAACTGAAAGTATTTCCCATTGGCCAAAGGTAGGAATAATTGAACATCAAAAATAATAATGAATGCAGCTGAGTGTAACAAATTGAATATACAGGAAGCCACTGCTCCTGATATTCAAAAAAAAAAGAGAAAGTCCCTCTTCACTCTCTCAAAAACAACAACAGCAACAATAACAACTCATTTTACAGGAGGGGAAATAAGTAGGGTACCAATTTTTTTCATGTCAATTAATAATTGAAAGAAAATGATTAGACGTTTATTCTGCTCTTCCTTTAAGAACTCCATTTTATTGTAGTCTGTCTTAGTCATTTCATGCTGCTATAACAAATTATCATAGACTAGATGTCTTTTTTTTTTATACAGCAGGTTCTTATTAGTCATCAATTTTATACACATCAGTGTATACATGTAAATCCCAATCGCCCAATTCATCACGTCACCACCCCCACCCCCACCCCTCGATGCTTTCACCCCTTGGTGTCCATACGTTTGTTCTCTACATCTGTGTCTCACTTTCTGCCCTGCAAACCGGTTCATCTGTACCATTTTTCTAGGTTCCACATATATGCGTTAATATACGATATTAGTTTTTCTTTTTCTGACTTACTTCACTCTGTATGACAGTCTCTAGATCCATCCATGTCTCAATAAATGACCAAGTTTTGTTCCTTTTTATGGCTGAGTAATATTCCATTGTATATATGTACCACAACTCCTTTATCCATTCGTCTGTCGATGGGCATTTAGGTTGCTTCCATGACCTGGCTATTGTAAATAGTGCTGCAATGAACATTGGGGTGCATGTGTTTTTTTGAGTTATGGTTTTCTCTCGGTATATGCCCAGTAGTGGGATTGCTGGATCATATAGTAATTTTATTTTTAGTTTTTTAAGGAACCTCCATACTGTTCTCCATAGTAGCTATATCAATTTACATTCCCACCAACAGAGCAAGAGGGTTCCCTTTTCTCCACACCCTCTCCAGCATTTGTTGTTTGTAGATTTTCTGATGATGCCCATTCTAACTGCTGTGAGGTGGTACCTCATTGTACTTTTGATTTGCATTTCTCTAATAATTAGTGATATCGAACAGCTTTTCATGTGCTTCTTGACCATCTGTATGTCGTCTTTGGAGAAATGTCTATTTATAGGTCTTCTGCCCATTTTTGGACTGGGTTGTTTGTTTTTTTAACATTGAGCTGTATGAGCTGTTTATATATTTTGGTGATTAATCCTTTGTCTGTTGATTCATTTGCAAATATTTTCTCCCATTCTGAGGGTTGTCTTTCCATCTTGTTTATGGTTTCCTTTGCTGTGCAAAAGCTTTGAAGTTTCATTAGGTCCCATTTGTTTATTTTTGTTTTTATTTCCATTACTCTAGGAGGTGGATCAAAAAAGATCTTGCTGTGATTTATGTCAAAGAGTGTTCTTCCTATGTTTTCCTCTAAGAGTTTTATAGTGTCTGGTCTTACATTTAGCTCTCTAATCCATTTTGAGTTTATTTTTGTGTATGGTGTTAGGGAGTGTTCTAATTTCATTCTTTTACATGTAGCTGTCCAGTTTTCCCAGCACCACTTATTGAAGAGACTGTCTTTTCTCCATTGTATATCCTTGCCTCTTTTGTCATAGATTAGTTGACCATAGGTGCATGGGTTTATCTCTGGGCTTTCTATCTTGTTCCATTGATCTATGTTTCTGTTTTTGTGCCAGTACCATATTGCCTTGATTACTGTAACTTTGTAGTATAGTCTGAAGTCAGGGAGTCTGATTCCTCCAGCTCCGTTTTTTTCCCACAAGACTGCTCTGGCTATTTGGAGTCTTTTGTGTCTCCATACAAATTTTAAGATGATTTGTTCTAATTCTGTAAAAAATGCCATTGGTAATTTGATAGGGATTGCATTGAATCTGTAGATTGCTTTGGGTAGTACAGTCATTTTCACAATATTGATTCTTCCAATCCAAGAACATGATATATCTCTCCATCTGCTGGTATCTTCTTTAATTTCTTTCATCAGTGTCTTATAGTTTTCTGCATACAGGTCTTTTGTCTTCCTAGGTAAGTTTATTCCTAGGTATTTTATTCTTTTTGTTGCAATGGTAAATAGGAGTGTTTCCTTAATTTCTCTTTCAGATTTTTCATCATTAGTGTATAGGAATGCCAGAGATTTCTGTGCATTAATTTTGTATCCTGCAACTTTACCAAATTCATTGATTAGCTCTAGTAGTTTTCTGGTGACATGTTTAGGATTCTCTATGTATAGTATCATGTCATCTGCAAAGAGTGACAGTTTTACTTCTTCTTTTCCAATTTGTATTCCTTTTATTTCTTTTTCTTCTCTGATTACCGTGGCTAGGACTTCCAAAACTATGTTGAACAATAGTGGTGAGAGTGGACATCCTTGTCTTGTTCCTGGTCGTAGAGGAAATGCTTTCAGTTTTTCACCATTGAGAATGATGTTAGCTGTGGGTTTGTCGTATATGGCCTTTAGTATGTTGAGGTAGGTTCCCTCTATGCCCACTTTCTGAAGAGTTTTTATCATAAATGGGTGTTGAATTTGTCAAAAGCTTTTTCTGCATCTATTGTGATGATCATATGGTGTTTATTCTTCAATTTGTTAATATGGTGTATCACATTGATTGATTTGCGTGTATTGAAGAATCCTTGCATCCCTGGGATAAATCCCACTTGATCATGGTGTATGATCCTTTTAATGTGTTGTTGGATTCTGTTTGCTAGTATTTTGTTCAGGATTTTTGCATCTGTATTCATCAGTGATATTGGTCTGTAATTTTCTTTTATTGTAGTATCTTTGTCAGGTTTTGGTATCAGGGTGATGGTGGCCTCATAGAATGAGTTTGGGAGTGTTCCTTCCTCTGCAACTTTTTGGAAGAGTTTGAGAAGGATGGGAGTTAGCTCTTCTCTAAATGTTTGATAGAATTCACCTGTGAAGCCGTCTCGTCCTGGACTTTTGTTTGTAGGAAGATTTTTAATCATAGTTTCAATTTCATTACTTGTGATTGGTCTTTTCATATTTTCTATTTCTTCCTGGTTCAGTCTTGGAAGGTTATACCTTTCTAAGATTTTGTCCATTTCTTCCAGGTTGTCCATTTTGTTGGCATAGAGTTGCTTGTAGTAGTCTCTTAGGATGCTTTGTATTTCTGTGGTGTCTGTTGTAACTTCTCCTTTTTCATTTCTAATTTTATTGATTTGATTCCTCTCCCTCTTTTTCTTGATGAGTCTGGCTAATGGTTTATCAATTTTGTTTATCTTCTCAAAGAACCAGTCTTTAGTTTTAGTTTCCTATTGTTTTCTTTGTTTCTATTTCATTTATTTCTGCTCTGATCTTTATGATTTCTTTCCTTCTGCTAACTTTGGGTTTTGTTTGTTCTTCTTTCTCTAGTTCCTTTAGGTGTAACATTAGATTGTTTATTTGAGATGTTTCTTCTTTCTTGAGGTAGGCTTGTATAGCTTTAAACTTCCCTCTTAGAACTGCTTTTGCTTCATCGCATAGGTTTTGGATCGTCGTGTTTTCATTGTCATTTGTCTCTAGGTATTTTTTGATTTCCTCTTTGATTGCATCAGTGACCTCTTGGTTATTTAGTAACGTATTGTTTAGCCTCCATGTGTTTGTGTTTTTTACATTTTTTTCCCTGTAATTAATTTCTAATCTCATAGTGTTGTGGTCAGAAAAGATGCTTGATATGATTTCAATTTTCTTAAATTTACTGAGGCTTGATTTGTGACCCAAGATGTGATCTATCCTGGAGAATGTTCTGTGCGCACTTGAGAAGAAAGTGTGGTCTGCTGTTTTTGGATGGAATGTCCTATAAATATCAATTAAATCTACCTGGTCTATTGTTTCATTTAAAGCTTCTGTTTCCTTATTTATTTTCATTTTGGATGATCTGTCCATTGGTGTAAGTGAGGTGTTAAAGTCCCCCGCTATTACTGTGTTACTGTCGATTTCCTCTTTTATAGCTGTTAGCAGTTGCCTTCTGTATTGAGGTGCTCCTATGTTGGGTGCATATATATTTATAATTGTTTTATCTTCTTCTTTGATTGATCCCTTGATCATTATGCAGTGTCCTTCCTTTTCTCTTGTAACATTCTTTATTTTAAAGTCTATTTTATCTGATACGAGTATTGCTACCCCAGCTTTCTTTTGATTTTCATTTGCGTGGAATATCTTTTTCCATCCCCTCACTTTCAGTCTGTATGTGTCCCTAGGTCTGAAGTGGGTCTCTTTTAGACAGCCTATATATGGGTCTTGTTTTTGTATCCATTCAGCAAGCCTGTGTCTTTTGGTTGGAGCATTTAATCCATTCACGTTTGAGGTAATTATCGATATGTATGTTCCTATGAGCATTTTCTTAATTGTTTTGGGTTTGTTTTTGTAGGTCCTTTTCTTCTCTAGTGTTTCCTACTTAGAGAAGTTCCTTTAGCATTTGTTATACAGCTGGTTTGGTGGTGCTGAATTCTCTTAGCTTTTGCTTGTCTGTATAGCTTTTGATTTCTCCATCGAATTTGAATGAGATCCTTACCGGGTAGAGTAATCTTGGTTGTAGTTCTTTCCTTTCATCACTTTAAGTGTGTCATGCCACTCCCTTCTGGCTTGTAGAGTTTCTGCTGAGAAATCAGCTGTTAACCTTATGGGAGTTCCCTTTTATGTTATTTGTCATTTTTCCCTTGCTCCTTTCAATAATTTTTCTTTGTCTTTAATTTTTTGCCAATTTGATTAGTATGTGTCTCGGCGTGTTTCTCCTTGGGTTTATCATGTATGGGACTGTCTGCGCTTCCTGGACTTGGGTGGCTATTTCCTTTCCCATGTTAGGGAAGTTTTCGACTATAATCTCTTCAAATACTTTCTCTGGTCCTTTCTCTCTGTCTTCTCCTTCTGGGTCCCCTATAATGCAAATGTTGTTATGTTTAATGTTGTCCCAGAGGTCTCTTAGGCTGTCTTCATTTCTTTTCATTCTTTTTTCTTTATTCTGTTCTGCAGCAGTGAATTCCACCATTCTGTCTTCAGGTCACTTATCTGTTCTTCTGCCTCAGTTATTCTGCTATTGATTCCTTCTAGTATAGTTTTCATTTCAGTTACTGTATTGTTTATCTCTGTTTGTTTGTTCTTTAATTCTTCTAGGTCTTTGTTAAACATTTCTTGCATCTTCTCGATCTTTGCCTCCATTCTTTTTCCCAGGTCCTGGATCATCTTCACTATCATTATTCTGAATTCTTTTTCTGGAAGGTTGCCTATCTCCACTTCACTTAGTTGTTTTTCTGGGGTTTTATCTTGTTCCTTCATCTGGCACATAGCCCTCTGCCTTTTCATCTTGTCTATCTTTCTGTGAATGCGGTTTTTGTTCCACAGGCTGCAGGATTGTAGTTCTTCTTGCTTCTGCTGTCTGCCCTCTGGTGGATGCGGCTATCTAAGAGGCTTGTGCAAGTTTCCTAGACTAGATGTCTTAAACAACAAGCATTTGTTTTTCATAGTTCAGAAGTTTGTGAGGTTCAGTATTAAAGTGCTGGCAAATCTAGTGAGGTCTGGTGAGGGTCCATTTCCTCATTTGCAAATTGCCATCTTCTTCTTGTAGCCTCACATAGCAGAGAGCAGAGAGGTTGTTCTTTAGCATCTTCTTATAAAGGCACTAATTCCATTCCTGAGGGTTCTACCCTCATGAGCTAATCACCTCCCAAAGGCTCCACATTCAAATATCATCACACTGGGGATTAGATTTCAGCACATGATTTTGGACAGGGGGGTACACTCAGACTGTAGCATAGCCAACTAGCTCTAGTTTCCTTAGTTGAAGAAAGATAGTGTTTCTTTTCATGGAATTTAATATAAATGTGGAAGAAATTATAAAATTAGAAAACCATTTTGTAACTCCTAATGAAACAACTGATTCAGATATTAATTATCAATTCATTAGTATACTATGTGAAAGGTTAATTTGGATCTTTACATGGAGCAACCAGGTTGTCACCAACTGAGCCCCTGTGATGTGACTAAAAATGAGGTTAAGAGATAGGCAGAGGCCTATCTCCCTATCTTCCATTTGGTAGGCAGAGTTTAACATCATTAAAAAACAGGGCAACCAGACAGTCTTTCTTACTCTGATACAGTAAAAGGCACACAACCAGAGTTGTTAAGTTGTCTTGTCAAAAGTTTATCTGAATTTATTCAAGTCTCTAGAGCTAATCCCCACTTACTGGAAATAAAGAGAATAGAGGAACATTAAACAACACCCAAAAGGAAGTAACCAGAGTAAACTAGAATGTGAATCATTTATCTTAGTTCTTCAGGATACTAGGTAGGTTTCTGTGGTAAAACAAATGCATGGGGAACAGAAGGAGACAACGTTGCTCTAGAGAGAAAAAACAAAGCTAAACTAAATATAATGTATAAACCTCACTTGTATTACTTGAACAAACTACTACAAAAAAAGATATTGTGGCACAACTGAAGAAATTTAATTCTTTATAGAATGGGTATAAAATGATAATAGATAAGAAGTATTAATTTATAAGCATGATAGTGTAATCTTTATGTAAGAAAATGTCTATGTTTTTTAGAGATGTATACTGAGATAGATGAGAGTAACATGCTGTCTACAATTTCTTTTAAAATTCTTCAGCAAAAAAAGAAAAAAAAGCAAAAAACAAAGAAAAAGCTTAGATGAAGCAGATGCAGCAAATCTTGATATAAGTGGTTGGTATATGGGAGTGTTGTACTACTCCCATTACTTTTGTGCATACCACATTTTAAAATATCCATAATATGTTTTAAAAGCTCTTAAAAAAATCCAGGTGAGGAATGAATATGCCTTGCACATGAATAGTTGTAATGGAAGGTGGATAGACTTAGAAAATATTTAGAAGATAGATAACAGAGTTGCTGAAGGAATTGATAGTTGTGAATGGTGGAGGGAAAACTGTAGAATTGGATTTGTATGATACTAAACGTGGAGGAGTATATAAATACTGATTTTTGGAACAATGGTCTAAAGAAAGCAGTATCTGATATCCAAAAGGACACTCGTTTAAATTCTAACGCCTAGTGCACAGGGCATAGGAGTCTAAGCCGGCTCTCCCCTTCTACCCAGCTCAGCCACTACCATGGCTTTGGTTCTCACTTACTCAACAGCAGGTCTCAGATCTACCTCATCATTCTGAGTTTCAGGCTACCTCCGGACAGCACCAGTTAGATCACTCAGAGAATTCTCAAGCTTGACCTATCAGAAACTGGTGTATTATCTTTTCCATTCTCCATCTTGACCCCAAGTCTACTCCTCCTCTTGTATTTCCTGTTAATGACTTAATCATCTGCCCAGTTATTCAACATATAAACCCAAGTTGATCTTGTCTCTCTCCTTTGCCTTACTTGTCTCATACAGTCTGAATGTCCTGTACCTCCAAAATATCTCTGACATTTGTCCTCTCCTTTCTACTCCCACTGCTTTTACCCTAATTGATTTCAGAATTGTCTCATTATGTTGGAAAGGCTTTTAAACGTCTTAGTTATTTCTGTTTCTTCTTTCCCACATGACTATCAGCATTATCTTTCTAAAACCTATGACACAAGGTCAATTAGAGCACTGTCAGGGCCCAGCTTGCCTTTCCAACCTCATCTCTTGCCACACCTGCTTATGTGCACTAGGTTGTTCTCATGTGTTCCAGTTAGCCAGTCCCAGAAGACAGTATGTTCTTTTCTTCCCCTGAAGCTTTGCTTAAGGTCTCTCTTTATTCCATTAATTTGTAGTAATCTGTAGTCATCCTTCAAGCCCTTTATGAATCTTTGCTGATCCCACCCTCCACTCCCAGCCAAAGGATCAATTCCTAGCCCTTGCCTCTCTACTCCTACAGAGGTCTCAGTAGAAGCACTACCATCTTCTACTGCTGAGTTAGCAGAGTTCATACCTCTCTCCTATACTGTGGACAAATTGAAGACAAAGAGTGTGTCCTACTCAATTTTACTGCCTTATCACTCAATGTCAGACATATATTAAACATCCAGTGACTATTGCTTGAATTGGGTTATAATATATATTTTCTTCTGAAAATAAGTATGATGAGTTATGATTGGTAACCTAAGAATGAAACGTGGATAAACCGTCCTCCTTTTACTGTATTTAATTAAATAAACATACGGCTTAGCCATCAGAGACTGAAATCAAACAGTGCATGCTAAACTTCATTGGGCTCACTTGAGAATCCTGTCCTGATCTCTTTTCAAACTTATTAAAAAGATGCTTTCTCAGTTGCTTTTTTACTAGTATAATTCTCTTTTCTGTACATCTGCCTAAACTTGCTAACACAAGTATCTGGTAGGAGAGATTATATAGGCAATGTGCCTTTTCTCTGTTTGATAAGTTAATAGGTCACTAGCACAACTACTGTAGGTGAGGGGAGGTGGTTTGTGTATCTTCTTGTAAGTCCTGCCCCTTGGTGACTGTTCATTGACCAGTTAGGAATAAGGCAATAATATTAGGTTCTAGACAGAGAAAAGCAGGATACTGATTTTATCCCTATCCACATAGAAGTCAAATTGTATCTCATCACTTCACAGGAAAGCACAGTATTTCTCAGAACTTAGCTCAAGTTACCATTTCTGAGGAAACCATTTTTGATAGATTTTGTAGGTCTTCTTTTATACTTATGCTTAGCTATGGTGTCCAGACTTCGGGGCCTCTTTTCATGTGTCTCTATTATTGTAGGGTAGCAGAACTGGAAAGATAGCATAAGCCTGCATGCCAGTATGAGTTTTATCCCTAAGTCTGATCTGAATCATGTCCAGATGTTATTGCTTACCAGAGAGATACAAGGAAATAGACTCTTGCTCCATTGCCTTCTCAGTAGCAGTTAAATAGGGAAGGGAAGGAGACTATGGGAGGGTAAGAAATATGGAAAGAAGATACTTGAAAACTGCTTTTGAGCTTTATCATGTTGATGATGGAAGGATGAAAAAAACAATGTACTTAGAAATCCCAAGTACATAGAAATCCCCAGACAAACTTTACCAGTGCATTACGTGTGTCACATCAGATTACATTATGGGTTTTACCCATTCAGCTGGGTTGTTTCTTCTTCTTTGACTGTCATTCATTGTAATGCCAAAAAGAAATAATGAAATGGACAATATGGTATGGGTTTATTTGGTATTGAATCTGATGTGTTTCATATTTCCTCTTAGACTACCTAAGTCAGTTTCTATGAACTATGGAAGCATCCCCAAAATATGGATCACTGCCCACAAAAAGACAATTAAAAATTAAATTTATCAAAAACAGTTAATCAGATTCACTGACAGTTCCATATTAATTGTTGCTGAAGTCACTGCCTGTAAAGAACAAAGGAGCTTGCAAATTATCTTCAGCCTTTTTGTTAAACAATGGAGTATTTTTCTTTTCTATTTTGAATCTTAGAGGAGTAGAGCTCAAGTGACTTGTGGTAATGATTTCATTTTTTTCAGAAAAGAAAAAAAAAGTTCTTTATCCAGCTGCCTTCAGGAACAAATAATTAGAAATGGATATAAAGTAATGAAGATGGTCTGAGGAAACATTCTTAAATGTCAAATTGGGGAATATATTTTCTTGAAAAGGTTCTGGAGGAAGCTGAATGGGTACAGTGCAACATTTAATCATCACTGTTATACAAATACTAGACAAGAATGCTAAAAAATGAAACCAGTTGATTGCACATGATGGTAAATTTTTAGATGATTTTTCAGCATTATAAAACAATACCTCTGCAATAAAGAATCATAAGGAAAATTGCTTAGTATAGTCCTGCCCTTGTAAGACTTGAAACTTTTGGTGTTGTCACAAAGAATGAAGCTGTAATCACATTCCTGGGCATTTGTAGTATCTTTATGGATGTCAAAAATTGACCCATAAACACAACTAATAAATTAATTCTCTTGAGAAATGGTAGTTTATGGAATTTACATCCTTATTCTAAGGAGATAATCCTAAGTGATCCTGGAGATGTGTTTATATGGCAAACTTAGAAATACCATTAAAGATGGTCAGGAGCTAAGTGAATTATTTGTGACTTTCTCCCAAGAGCACATTGAAGAACAGAAAACATGCTAAAAAAAAGAAATTCCACCTGTACATTTTAGTACTGGACTCTAACACCAGGGTGTTTTGTTCCAAGCTTAATCTCCAGAGAGTGGCGGAATATTTCAAAAAGACTTTGCTAACTTGTGGCTTCAGTCTCTAAATTTCCTTTAGCTCTCCTTAAATGCAGTCTTAGGGTGTGTTTGCATGCATTATCTACAGCTATTTACTTTGGCATTTTGCAGAAAGTCCCAGTGAAAGAGTTGCCCCTTTATCCTGCTGATGTGTGTTTTAATATTGAGGCCTTTGCAGGAAGTGGATTGTCAGCTTTTACAGAAGATCCTGTTAGAGCAATCAAAACCATTAGCGGACAAGTTATTTTCTCTCAGCATTCACACTTAGAGAACATTAGGCTATTTTCCAGAAGCTGCCAGATCTCTTTTTAGAGTTTCAAGACCTTTTATTTTTAAATTAAATATAAAACCCTGACATATCTTATTGATAGCAATGCTCTTTCTCTATTAAAAACTGATTTGCTGAAATTGCTTTTAAGTTTTTAACAGAAAGATTTTACATAAAATTTTCAGTTACCATGCAGTCTATGAAAGAATTAGAAGTAATTTTACATTTATATTTAGTTATATAATATCAGTAATATATTTCATTCATAGAAGGCTCTAATACTGATTTGTGACTAAATAAAATAAACTAAGGTCTACAAAAACTATGAAATTATTTTTTTTAATTTAATATTTATTTTATATTGGAGTATAGTTGATTTACAATATTGTGTTAGTTTCACGTATACAGCAAAGTTATTCAGTTATACATATATCCATTCTTTTTCAGAATCTTTTCCCGTACAGGTTATTACAGGATATGGAGTAGAGTTCCCTGTGCTACGCAGTAGGTCCTTGTTGATTAGCTATTTTATATATAGCCGTGTGTATATGTTAATCCCAAACTCCTAATTTATCCCTCCCCCCCACCTTTCCCCTTTGCAGAGCACAGAATCTTAAAAGGGAAAGTTCAGGGTAGGCTTTTTGGAGGAGGTGCCATTCTTTCTAAGGATAGTAGAACCTCCTGGGGTGGCAGGAGGGAGCAGTGTGTCAAAGTTTGAGAAATATAAGAAAATATGGCAAAACTAAGGTACACTAGTGGAACTCCGGGTTTGGGAAAGAAATGAGAGTTGATACTGGAAACCTAGTGGGGACAAACAGAAAGGGGCCTTGCAAAAACTATGAAATTATTTTATATGTATTTTCATCACTCTTTTTTTTGTTAGTAACTAACAATGTAGTATCTAAAATTATGTGCCTACAAAAAATTTGAGTTAAGAACAAAAGGATTTATTATCAAAATAACATACCTATGAAGAGTGGTTGCCAAAATTAAACACTAATATATACATATGTTTTAAAATAGGACTGGATTAGCCTCTATGAATTTCTGTCATTAATTGTGTTGGGAAATGGGCCAAATTCTTTGTACATGAACAGCTCATATTCAAATACATGGGAACTGCTCCTTAGAATTCTAGGCCATAATTTATCCCACTGCCTACAAGCAGCACAGTTTATAAAAGTAGTCCTGTAGAAGGGCCTTTCCTTGTATTCCAGAGAAGTAAACATTGGTGTAATTAAAAAATTACAGCTATTGATGTTCACAGACAGAAATTGTAAACATAAGTTTGCCTCACTCACGTTGGTTCTTAAAAATTCATAATCCTCTAAGCTTTCCTACATGGTAAGACATTTTGTTGGAATGTGGAGAAAAAGAAACATTGGAAAGTTTTAAAAGATTTTTGTTTTTTCAAATAAACTGTTACTTTTTTTTACATGACTATTCAACTTTTACTATGAAACATTGGGAAGTTCTTAGATTTTTTTAGTTTATTTTTGTAACAGTATGGTAATAGACACTCTTAAAAGCTATGTAAGCTACCCTGTTATTAATAAAATAATAATAATAGGTATAATTTAGTGCTTATCATGTACTAGGCAATGTTCCAAGTATTTTGTTTACATTATTTTGTTAAATATCAGCCAGTTGTTCACTAGGCAAGCTATAGGAAGGCAGCATATAAATCATAAAGCATCTACATGAATGAATTGCCTGTGCATCCAAACTTTCAGGTGGTTCTAATTGTTCCTCGGGCTGTTAAAGCGTGTAACAGTAAATGATGAACACGTTTCTGGGATGTTCCGGGGTGGGACTAAATTCACATATTCTCTCCCATTTTAAGATCATGTTTAAGATGGCAGAATATCCCAGCCTTAGATCCACTGGTCTAGATTTATGCTTTTTAAAGAAGATTCCCAGAATTAAGGCCAGAAAAGTAGAAGTGACTTTTTGAGATAGGAAATAAAGTCAGGCTTTTATTGGATAACTCCAAGTAAACTTAAAGCTTCTTAGGATCTCTGAGATCATTCCAAGGAGTTTTTAGTTAAGTAACAAGCTTATAACAGATAGAATTTTCTTGAGAAAGAGTTATTTTAAAGTTTTGTGCTCCAGGTAAGTTTATCGTTGCGGGAACGACATTGCTGAATTATTTTTCTCTTGGATAACCTATCCTGGACCCCTCCTTATGTGTTCTGATTTGCCTTTTCTTCTAGGAAACACAAAGTAGAGAGCTGCTTTCATCACAGCAACAATTCTTAAGCTTGGTTTTTCTAAAGTAACTTTTGATTTTTGTCCTTGTGTTTAATTACTTATATCTGTGCTTCTTTGTTTTATTTCAAATACCTTTAACATATAGGAAATAATAGTTATAATTTTAAAGCACCTTACATATTTCTATCACATATATTAATTAATTTGATTCTTGTGTTGAATGAGTATGCCCATTCTTATTTTGTTACAGAAGAAAATGAATATTTGAAAATTAATAACTTTGCAAAATAGCATAGGTAATAAGTCAACCCAAATATTTTTATTTTAAATGCACTTTGCTTTTTGCTACATTACTCTCCTCTCCATACTAATTAATTAAAAAATATTTTATCTAAGAGTTACAAGTGTCATATTCATAGTTCAGGAGGTACTTTAATCCCAATCACCTGAGAGTGGTTTTTGGATGTATAAATCAAGATTTAGAATATGCATAGGACTGAAAGGACCCCGTGAAAGCTCACCTTGGGAAATTCAGAAAATAACCTATAAATATGATGCTTAATTAAATTATATTTTTTAGCATTTGAAATAGACACACATGCAATCATAGTCTAGCCACACACTTGCCAGGTAAAATAGAGAAATAAATGATAATGTAGTTTGACATTCTTGAATTAAGTTCCCAAGAATCTAAAGTGTTATTTGTCACCATTTAAATTGACTTAGATTCACATTTAATAATTAATGCTGATGTCTCTTTTATTGTAGATTTTAATTATTGAAGCCCTATATGGTAGTTAAGCATATTAATTCCTCCCAAAGCATCCATTATGGCTTTTAGTCAATTGCTCTTTCCCATTTCCCCCTTTAAGATATTTTTTCTCCTTTTTTGATATCCTATGTCAAATGTGATCCCAACTGGAGCACACAAATTTCAGTTCTTTGGTAGTTAAACATGTCTTTCACTGCTTTTCATCTCAATGTCTCTGTTAGCTCCAAGCATAAGTGAGAGAATTGTTCTGCCTTTAGGATCATGCCATATTCACACTCAGTCTTAGAACTTGTCTTCAGCTGTTTTTTTTTCTTCATTTCATAAAAATAAGGAACCTAACAAAATAATTTCTAAGTCTCTCTCAGCTCTAAAGTTCTATAACCCTATGATTTATCCATCAAGAACCTAGAATCTACATGCGTTTGAGAAGTAATTGAACTTCAAACTAAAAGTCATGTTGAATTTTTATCAAAAGATGTACATGTTTTAAAATTTTTCTGTACAAAGTAGATTGATTTTACTATTAGTATGAATCTTTCTTTGGCTTAGAAAATGTCTCACTTGTACATTAGGAAACAAAACCACCTGACTATAACCCACATATAGGACTGGAAAATGCACTATGTCCTGAAGGCTGATCTGATAATTTCTCAACATCCCCATCTGCATCTGCCCCTCTCGATCACTTCACATTTTCATATATATCCTATTTTTCATTTATAACCCTCATTTCTTTTTTCCCAAACTTACTAACATTAATGTCTACTTCTCACCTAGACTTCAAGCTTCTAAAATAATGTAAATGTTTCCTTTTGAAGGATAAATAAAAGAAAGTTGTTCAGCAAACAATAACCACAATTTATCATTAAAAACATATACCATTCATGCCCAAATATATATTAACCTTTCTTTCCAGTGACTCTATTATATAAATGTATTTCATCTCACAGTATTTTTATCCTTAATCTTATATCCTTTATAAAGAACTAATATTGTGTGTTATACATGTCAAAATCCAGGATTAAGATGTATTGGATTCTATAAATTCCAGTTCTTGAATATTTTGTGTATATAGTAATGCACATGAGAATTGCTCTGATTTAACAAGCAGTATGATTCAGTTGTACACGGGAGAAATTGACTGTAACCAAAAAATAACTTTTTTCTACTTTAGCTATGAATAGCTATATATTCATATAGATATGAATATAGGAAATTTACAGTTACCAATATTAAGCTCTTCAATCACAAAACATAGGAAAAGCACAAAAAACTTTCTTGGTTTTGAGAATAATTATATGAGGGCTATAATTACACATTATTACATATAGCTCTAAACGAAATATAGAGGAGATTCTCCAAAATATAGAGTATACGTAGGCTATTTTGAAAAAGCTGCCCATAAAATGTGCTATCATTTTCCTTTTCTTTTTCCCCCTTGATTTCTGGTAAAAAGAGAGTGCTGAATTAACGGACTTCTGTGTTCTTGGCTCACTGTCATCATTTGTCTAAGAAAAGTTCCCGTATTGATCAAACTACTTCCTACTCCCATTATCCTCCCCTCTACCTTCCAAAGACCACCATTCTAATGGGTTTATACATACACTTTCTTTTTGTCTTTGTATAATATTTAGTGCTTGTGTGCATAAAAGTATCTTAAATTTGCACAAGTAACATTGTATTTTATTATTTTATTGATTTATTTTACAGTTTGTCCCTTAGCTTTATTTTTATTTTTTTAGATTTTACTTGACTTTAAGGTGTACAATGTGATGATTTTATATGTATATATATTTTGAAATGATTACCACAAGTTAATTAACACATCCATCACCTCACATAGCTACCATTTGTGTGTGTGTGTGGTACGAATACTTGATATCGAATGTCTTTGCAAATTTCAAGTATACAATACAGTATCATTAATAGTCATCATGCTGTACGTTACATCCCCAGAATGTACTCATCTTGTCATTGACAGTTTGTACCTTTGATCAACATCTTCCTATTTCCCCTACCCCACTGCCCCTAGCAACTATCACTCTACTCTCTGGTTCAATGAGTTCAACTTTTTTATATTCCTCATATAAGTAAGATAATACAGTATTTTTCTTTCTCTGTATGGATTATTTCACTGTGAATAATATCCTCCTGGTTCATTCATGTTTGTAAATTGCAGGATTTCCTTCTTTTTTATGGTTGAATTATACCCCATTGTATTATTGTAAATATACATACATAAATATAGATATAGATAAGTAGATGTATCTCACATTTTCTTTCTCCATTCATCCAACGATGGACACTTAGGTTGTTTCCATAGCTTGGGTATTCTGAATAATGCTGCAGTGAACATGAGAGTACAGATATCTCTTCCATATACTGATTTCATTTCCTTTGAATATATACCCAGAATTAAGATTGCTGGATCATTTCGTAGTTCTATTTTTAATTTTTTGAGGAACCTCCATACTGTTTTCCATAATGGCTGTACCAATTTACATTCTAACCAACAGTGTACAAGAATTCCCTTTTCCCACACCCTTGCCACACTTGTTACCTCATATTTTTGATAGCAGCCATCCTGACAGGTGTGAGGTAATATCTCCTCACTGTTTTGACTTGCATTTCTCTGATGATTAATAATGTTGAGCACCTATTCATATACATGGAATGTATATTGGTCTTTGTATGTCCTCTGGAAAAGTGTCTATTCTGGTTTTCTGTCCATTTTTATTTGGGTTATTTGAGTGTTTTGTTTTGTTTTTTGTTTTTGCTATTGAGTTGTGTTACATATATTTTGGTTATTAACCCCTTACCAGATACATGGTTTGCAAATATTTTCTCCCATTCCATAGGTTGCCTTTTAATTTTGTTGATGGTTTCCTTTTCTACACAGAAGCTTTTTAGTTTGATGTAGTCCCACTTGTTTATTTTTGCTTTTGTTGCCTTTGCTTTTGATGTCATATTCAAAGAATCCTTGCCAAGACCAATGTCAAGGGCTGTTTCCAAGTCTGTAGTCACAACTGTGATTGGCAAGTCTGCTACCTGGGCATGGGCCTGCCTTCTCAAAATGGCTATCCTTGGTTTTGAGCCCCACCAGGTTTCTTAATCTCCTACCTAGATCCCAAAGCTCTCACAAGGGTACTTTTCTCCTTGGATAGCTTCCAGTTTCTTGATGAGGACGGGGATATGAGTGGGGAACCTCCTATTCCACCATCTAGCTGTTGTCACTCCTGTTTATTCTGTTTCTTCCTTTATTCACTCACCACTATGATTAGAAGGCCTCTATATTGCTGCATGTCCATCTTGTTAGTTGCTTAACCATCCTCTCAGGAACAAGCACCTACACTATATCTAAATGTACACCATCACAGAAAACTCTGTAATGAGCATTCTTGTTCCTGTTCTCCTATGGAACTGTCTGCAAATCACTCTGGATACATAAAATATTAAACCATTCTTTCTAAATAAAGAGGAAAGTATTTTTAAAATGTAGAGTCTATCTCAGCAAAGGACACACTAACATTCTAGAATACATGCTTAAAGCAATATAAAACATTGTTAATCTGCTAATAGCATAAATCACAGTATATTAATTCCATCTGCTTCCTATGTGAAGGGGAAAATGTACGTTGATTTCATTGGTGTCAGAACTTATAAAGAGGAATCCCCAAGAGTCTTTTTGCAATAAATATCCAGGAATAAATTTTAAGAAAAAACATGTTAGACCAATATGTGGAAACCTATAAAAATTTATTGAAGAGCATAAAAGATAATTGGAATAAATTGAGAGTCAAAACATGGTTCTGGATGAGAAGAGTCAGTGTTTTGATGACATCAGTTTCCTTCCAATTATTCTATAAATCTACAAAAACAAATACAAAATGTCAACAAAATATTTTATGGAACTTGTGAAGTTGCTTCCAAAGTTCACCTTGAAGGGGAAATATCTAATAGTAGTCAAGAACTTATGAAGAAAGAAAAATAGTGAGGGATGACTTATGCTACCAAAATTCAAATATGACAGCTACAATTATAATGTAAAGCTTAGGGTAATTACAATGACAACACATTTGTGAGGAAATACACGAGTCTGTGTATCAAAGTAGAGAGTCTAGAAACACACTAATGTATATATGGGAATTTATTATAATGTAGATACATCAATAGATGGTATTTAAAATCAATAGGGAAAAAAGAATCCTAGGAAAACTTAATATCCATTTAGACAAAAATTCATAAAATGTTATGTTTATTTCAATCTCTGTCTCTCATTTAGGCAAAGATAATTCCAGATAGTTTAAAGACATATATATATATATATATTTAAATATATAAAGTTAGGTTAAAGATATAGATATAGATTTATTTTTAAAGCCATGAATTTACTAAAAGAACCTGTAGACTAGTAGCTAAGTATCTTGGGATAGTGAGAGTTTACCTAATCAAAATGAAGAATCCAGAAGTTATAAAAGTCAGAAATAGATGCCTACAAAAAAATTTAAAAAATTATAAGGACAAAAGATGGCATATGCAGGAGAGAGAGAGAGGGAGAAAAAGAGAGATTGAAGAAAAGCAGGGATAAATAGCTGTCAGAGATAAAATAAAACTTGGTATCCATCATAAATCTCATAAATTCATCATAGATCTCATAAATCAATAAAAAAATTAAACAACCTAATAGAAAAAATGGGCAAATATATTAACGGGCAATTCCTAGAAGAATAATTTTAAATTGCAAAAAATATATAAGTACATGCTTAACCTCACTAGTAATCAAGTAAATACAAATTTATTTCTTGACCATCAGACTTGCCAAAAAAACAAAAAAAACCCTTAGAATTTGATAATGTGAAGAGTTGTCAGGGTGTGGGAGAATGAGCATCTAGCTCTGTTTTGAACTGCAAACTGTCTTTATCAAAATGTATTATGGGCAATCTCTTTGGACTGCAGAATCTCCAGTGACTTTCAGAGGCTAGAAAATAGTCACACATATGTGCATGTACACATGCACATGGATGTTCTTCACAGTATTGTTTGTAATATTGGGAAAAAGTGGAAACAATCTATATGTCATTATTAATACAAAAGTTAAGAAATTATGTGATTTTATGGTGTGGAGTACTATAAAGATTTCTTGCGTCAGTGAAATAGCATTGTGTATCTAGTATTGAATTATCTTTAAGATATTTTGAAAAATATAATAAAGCTAGTCACAGAACAACGTATGTAGTAGGATTCCATTTTATGTAAAATGGAGACACAACATGCTGTGTGTATGTACATGCACATGTGTGTTTGAACATACAGAAACATTTCTAGAAATAAATGAACTTTATTCGATAATTGTTACCTAAATTGAAAGGGTGAGATTAAGGTGGTAGTGAGGGATGTGTATGTATGTGTTGGAGGGGAGGATTTTACTTTCTATTTTATGTATCATTTTGAATTTTTTAAAACTTTAAGCATTCACCACATTTAACGTAATTTTCAGGGACAATTTAGAAAGTGATCGTTCAAAGCAGTAGCTTTTTACCATTGCTGGCATTCAAAGACATCTTTGAATAAATAGAAGAATAAACAAGAATATTTTGGATATTATGTAAAGCAGATAGTGTTACTCTTTGTCTCAAATATAAGGGTTTATTTTTGAGTTGCTGGAGTCAGATACGAGTCTCAGATCTCAATCTGGCATTTTAGTTGTTTGTTTAACCTGCATGTCCTGACTGTAGGAAAAGCTGCCTGGTTGTTTCTCGGATGGATGAAGAAAGGTCAGCTACACTCCCTCTCCATCTGTGTTAGAGCCAGAGCCATAGAAAGGACACGGGGCAGCCAGGGGGCTCAGGGCTTTTGTGTGCAGCAGCAGGAACTCATGCCCACGAATTTATTGTGTTTGGTCTGAAAGTGCAGAGAGAAACATCAAATTGCCTGAATAGAGGGAACATTTTTATTGAACCATCTACTGAGCTAAATTAATTGAGCAATGGAACATGACAGTTCAATAGGTGAGATTATCAAAAGAAAACTGCCCCCCTAGGGCAAAAGCCCCAGATGGGTGCCTGAGCTTTTCTGAGAGTAGTGATTGCTTCATGATAAAAATATAATTGCCCCCTATTGTTACATTGCCCTTTAATGAATCCCATCCAGCACCTAAATATGACAAATAGGGAGGGATGGTGTGCAAGAGGGTTGACAGTTACATCTGATTTTAAACCATATGAGGCTACACAGCTTTGAAGAGAAGCCGTCCTTTGTCTTGTAAAATCAAAGAATTCTTTCTTGGTTGTTTCAGTAAGACTTTTGATTAACACTAAACTTGAAAATGTATTTTATTTCAAATGATCCAAATAAGTTAATTTAATCACAGTAAAACAGTAAGCCAAACACTGTTTTTGTGAGAAAAATGTACAGTATTAAATAGAAGGAGCTTTGCAATTTATTTAATCATTCCTTTATTAATTGACCAAAACTTTTAGTGCTTATTAAAAGGTCAGACAAAATGATAGGAGCTGTCATTTGAGAGAATCACAGTTCTTATTTGGTGCACAAAATATCTTAATTTTTAATATTTAAACAGCTTAACTTTCTAATTAGTTACGATGCTCCCAGCTGGAAGGAATTGAAAGCTGAGCTCAAATTGGCTTAAACAACAATGGCATTTATTGGTTCACACATCTGGAAGTCCAGAGGTAGGGCAAGCTTCAGGGTTGATTTAACCTAATGTTTCCAGTGCTGTTTCTTTATGATTCTCTAGACCAACACTATCCAATGGAACTTTCTGCAATAACGGAAATGTTCTATATTAGCACAATATGATGGTAGCCACTGGTCACATGTGGCTATTGAGCATGTAAAAAGTACTACTGTAATTTAGGAAATTAATTTTCAATTTTATTTAATTTTCAGTAATTTAAATTTAGGTAACCTCATAGGCCATTGTATTGAACAGTGCAGCTGTACACTATGTCACCTCACTCACAGGGTGACAACATCATCCATAGACTTATAGTATGTTGGTTGCAGCTAATTAGACATAAAATCATTCAGACCAAAAGAAGGAATAATTATGAGAGTTTACTCAGAAGAACAGATATCTTCTTTTCACATTACATTGACTAAAATTAGATCACAAGCTCATTCCTGAACTGATCACTGGTAGAAAGGTGATATAATCATTAGTCCCCTTGAGTTCATTCTTGTTTAGAGGAAAAGGGTTGGCTTCCTCATCGATAGGCTGGATGGGGATGGATGACACTTGAATAATATTGGTATATGTATAATAGTGGGAGGAAAAAGGGATTGGATACTGAGAGGGCAGCAAACCATTTTCTATTTTTTTAAAATTTTTGGCTGCGTTGGGTCTTCGTTGCTGCGTGCGGGCTTTCTTCAGTTGCAGCAAGCGGGGGCGAGTCTTCGTTGTGGTGCGCAGGCTTCTCATTGCGGTGGCTTCTCTTGTTGCAGAGCACAGGCTCTAGAAGTGCGGACTTCAGTAGTGGCAGCACGCAGGCTCAGTAGTTGCAGCTCGCGAGCTTAGTTGCTCTGCGGCATATGGGATCTTTGCAGACCAGGGATCGAGTCTATGTCCCCTGCATTGACAGGCAGATTCTTAACCACCATGCCACCAGGGAAGTCCCCATTTTTTTTTTTAATTGAGGTATAGTAAATTTACAATGTTGTGTTAGTTTCATGTGTACAGCAGGGTGATTCATATATATATATATACATGTGTTTATGAATCTGAAAAAGAATATATATGTGTATATATTCTTTTTCCTATTCTTTTCCCTTATAGGATATTACAAGATACTGAGTATAGTTCCCTGTGCTATATAGTAGGTCCTTGCTGGTCATCTGTTTTATATTTAGTAGTGTGTATATGTTAATCCCAAACTCCTAATTTATCCCTACCCCCTGACTTTCCCCTGGGTAACCATAAGTTTGTTTTCTATGTCTGTGGGTCTATTTCTGTTTTGTATATAAGTTCAATTGTATCATTTTTTTTAGATTCCACATATAAATGGTATCATATGATATTTGTCTTTCTGTGTCTGGCTAACTTCACTTAGTATGATAAGCTGTAGGTCCATCCATGTTGCTGCAAATGGCATTGTTTCATTCTTTTTTATGGCTGAGTAATATTCCATTGTGTGTGTGTGTGTGTGTGTGTGTGTGTAATCTTCTTTATCCATTCATTTGTCGATGGACATTTAGGTTGCTTCCATGTCTTGGGTATTGTTAATAGTGCAGCAATGAACATTGGGGTACATGAATTTTCTTGAATTAGAGTTTTCTATGGATATATGCCCAGGAGTGGTATTTCAGGATCATATGGTAGCTCTATTTTTAGTTTTTTAAGGAACCTACATACTGCTCTCCATAGTAGCTATACCAATTTACATTCCCACCAACAGTGTAGGAGGGTTCCTTTTTCTCTACCCCCTCTCCAGCATTAAATATTTGTAGACTTTTTAATGATGGCCATTCTGACTGGTGTGAGGTGATACCCATTGTTTTGATTTGCATTTCTTTAATAATTAGCAATATTGAGCATCTTTTCATGTGCATGTTGGCCATCTGTAGGCCTTCTTTGGAGAAATGTCTGTTCAGATCTCCTGTCCATTTTTTGATTGGGTTGTTTGTTTTTTTGATATTGAGCTGTATGAGCTGTTTGTATATTTTGGAGATTAATCCCTTGTCTGTTGCATCGTTTGCAAATATTTTCACCCATTCTGTAGGTTGTCTTTTTGTTTTGTTTATGGTTTTCTTTGCTGTGCAAAAGCTTTTAAGTTTAATTAGGTCCCATTTGTTTATTTTTGTTTTTGTTTTCATTACTCTAGGAGATGGATCCAAAAAGATATTACTGTGATTTATGTCAAAAAATGCTCTGCCTATGCCTTCCTCTAGGAGTTTTACAGTATCCAGTTTTACATTTAGGTCTTTAATTCATTTTGAGTTTATTTTTGTATATCGTGTTAGAAAATGTTCTAATTTCATTCCTTTACATGTAGCTGTCCAGTTTTCCCACTACCACTTACTAAAGAGACTGTCTTTTCTCCATTGTATAGTCTTGGCTCCTTTGTCATAGATTAATTGACCATAGGTCTGTGGGTTTATCTTGGGGCTTTCTATCCTGTTTCCTTGATCTATATGTCTGCTTTTGCACCAGTACCATACTGTTTTGATGACTGTAGCTTTGTAGTATAGTTTAAAGTCAGGGACCCTGATTCCTCTAGCTCTGTTTTTCTTTCTCAATATAGTAAGTCCCCTACATACGAACCTTCAAGTTGCGAACTTTCAAAGATGCAAACTTGCGTTACTAATGAAGACCTGATGGAATTGGAGGCCCAGAGAAAGGGCGAAGAGAAATAAGAGGAAAAGAAGTAACTGAAGAACCAAAGAGGTTCATGACACAGGAAATGGCAAGGGGATTTTCTTTATTTGAGGAAGCACTGTTAGTTTTTGAGACACAGGACCCAAGTGTAGAAGGGTACATGAAGGTTGCCGCAGCCGTTCAGAATGCAATCCAGTGCTACCGTTTCATCTATGATGAGGAAAAAAAGAGCTACTACCCAGAAATCACTGGATTGTTTTTTTAAGAGGGTGGATAGAATTGAATCCAGCAAGGAACCAAAACCTATGCCATCAACATCAGGTGTGAGTGAAATTGCAGCTTGCCTTCCGTCTCCTATTGCTGACGATCCTTCAGCTCTACCATCTCCCACCTCTTCTTCCTCCTCCAGTCAGTAACTCTTCTTGCCTGTTCAATCGATGCCAGCTGCTGTATGCCAGCTGTTGTACTGTACTACTATACTTTTCAAGGTACTGTACTGTGAGATTAAAAGTGGTTTTTTTTGTGTTTGTTTTTCATGTACTATTTGTGTGAAAAGTATTATAAAACTATTAGGGTACAGTATATATAGCATAGCCGATTCTGTTAGTTGGGTACCTAGGCTAACTTTGTTGGACTTATGAACAAATTGGACTTATGGACTTATGAATGTGCTCTTGGAATGGAATTCATTCATGTGTAGGGGACTTACTGTATTGCTTTGGCTATTTGGGGTCTTCTGTGTTTCCATACAAATTAAAATTTCTTTTTCTTCTAGTTCTGTGAAAAATGCCATTGGTAATTTGAAAAGGATTTCATTGAAGCTGCAGATTACCTTGTCTAGTATATTTATTTTGACAATATTGATTCTTCCAATCCAAGAATGCGGTGTATCTTTCCATTTCTTTGTGTCATCTTTGATTATTTTCATCAGTGTCTTATAGTTTTCAGCATACAGGTCTTTTGCCTACTTAGGTAGGTTTATTCCTAGGTACTTTATTCTTTCTGATGTGATGGCGAATGGGATTGTTTTCTTAATCTATCTTTCTGATCTTTCACTGTTACTATATAGAAATGCAAGATTTCTGTGTATTAATTTTGTATCCTTCAACTTTACCAAATTCATTAATGAGTTCTAGTAGTTTTCTGGTAGTGTCTTTTAGATTTTCTATGTATAGTATCATGTCAACTGCAAACAGTAACAGTTTTATTTCTTCTTCTCCAGTTTGAATTCCTTTTATTTCTTTTTCTTCTATGATTGCTGTGGCTAGGACTTCCAAAGCTATGTTGAATAAAAGTAGTGAGAGTGGATGTCCTAGTCTTGTTCCTGACCTTAGAGGAAATTCTTTCAGCTTTTCACCATTTAGTATGATGTTAGCTGTGGATTTGTCATATGGGGAACTTTAACACACCACTTACATCAATGGACAGATCATCCAGACAGAAAATCAATAGTGAAACCTAGGCTTTAAATGACACATTAGAGCAGATGGACTTAACTGATATTTATAGAGCGTTCCATCTGAAAGCAGCAGAATACACATTGTTTTCAAGTGCACATGTAATATTCTCCAGGATAGATCACATGATGGGTCACAAAGCAAGCATTGGTAAATTTAAGAAAACTGAAATTATATCAAGTATCTTTTCTGACCACAATGCTATGAGATTAGAAGTCAATTACAATAAAAAAAAAAACTGCAAAAAACACAAACACATGGAGGCTAAACAATATGCTACTAAACAACCAATGGTCGTTGAAGAAATCAAAGAGGAAATCAAAAAATACTTAAAGAAAAATGAAAACAAATACATGATGATTCAAAACCTATGTGACACACCTACTCACACTTTAAACTGCATTTTGCACCAACTAGTCAGAGGCAAGTGTCTGTGTTCTAGTTTCTATCACAGGCTCATACGTAAACTCCTTATTCTATCACTCTGCCAAAAGTTACTGGGACAAAATTGTCCTTAAAAATTTTCTGACACATACTCAGTAGGGTTGCTAATAGTGACAGCAAGTTGCCCTCTTCTATGGTCCAATTGTGTTCCCTGGTAATCAAAAAGAAAATATCTGGGACTGAATTCACAAAAGTCACTAAAAATTCTTATCACAGTCTCATAAAGCTCCTACTGTTCTGTTTTGATGTAGCTGTACTTAGCTTTTCACAGTTTTTCACCATGCTTTCTATCAACTCAAATATTTCAAATTCATGGGATTCTGTTGGCATAGAACTCCTTGCCATCCTCTAGGTCTCAAATTAGACAACTCTTCCAGGAAGTCTTTGATCCATCCAAGTCTGGGTTAGGTGCCCTGTTTTGTGCTTCTATATCATTCCATTCTTCCCATATCTTAGTCCTTTTCATACTCGATTTTTTCACTCTATTTACTTGTCTTAATCTTCTATTAGACTGAAAAGTCTACAAGGGCAGAGAGTTGATCTTGTTCACTTGAAAATTCTTCATGTCTATCCCTAATATCAAAAGCATTTAATAACTATTTTGAATTAACAAATGATACATGCTGAATAAATGAACTGGCTAATAAATGAACAGCTAGGTAGCCCTACACCCATCATATTACATCACATAATGTGCATCTTTCTAATCCTAAAAATGTATTAGTCTACACACATGCACTCATATATTTGCTATATTTTAATAGTCATCAAATTCTGAAAATGTATTTTTTTTCTAAATTAAAGATGACTTGCTAATTAGTTCGCAGTTTTTGGTTCATCAACAATAACAAGAATCTCTTGGCTTAGAAGTTTGATGGGACTTTGATCTTTCAAGAATCTAAAGAATTTAATTTTCAGCATCTGTATGCAGAAGAGTGGAAGCATTTCTTTCCAGATAGCTTATCTCATGTGAAAGACTGAAACTCATTTGAGAAGTAGAAGAGCCATTGACACAGAACCTGAATGACCAGATATAAAAATTCTACAGTGACTCTTACTCTGTTTTTATTCAATATAAGCATGCCTTTTCATCATGGTTTGCTTTGTACTTACTGCAAAAGCCCAGTCCTTAGCCTCTCTCTGCATCATCAATTAAAAGCTTTAAGGAGTTAAGACACAATACAACAAAATAAGCTATGACATATTTTTGCTTATTATGCAAATCTGCTGGGATATATGGAGTTAGGTATTTCTAGCAGAAGAAAACAACAACTCTTAAAGTTCTTCCTCTATGGAGAGGAAAGTTCACTTCTTACATGCAGAAGTAAGAATAGGTATCCTCCACCTTTATATATATATATATATATATATATATAACTCAATCTTAGAGACTATTTTAGCCCTTTATTCTCATAGAAAATATGTTGGAGGCACATTGAAGACAATAGCTAATAAGCATCTAGGAACATAACCAAAAAAGCTTATATTTGGCTATAGAGTTCAGAAAAGGTGCTGATGTAACAAATTTGTTCTTCCCCCTATGGAAGCCCATAGAGAAGTTACACTACAAATTTAAGGCAACTATTTTTGAGTTATGGGGTAACACACATGTCCTGATGCTTAATATGTATGTTAAAAAAAAAAATCCAAGAAAAATTTTTTTTATTTTGCCCACATTTATACAACACAGGCTACAAATTCAGCCTTAGAGACAAAATGATTAAAATATAGATTATTTAGAACCAAAAAAGGGTAATTTATGAAAAGGTACTAACATTGATCTCAGTAAGATTACGTAGGGTAGCTTTGCCTTAAATAACAGAAAAGGGGAACACTAAAAATGAAGCCATCACTTATAAAATTCAGTGCTTCTTTATTTATAAAAGCAGTCATTTATTTATTCATTCAACAAATACTTATTACACAATTGTAATGTTCCAGACATGGAATGATCTCTGTCCACTAGCAGGTCGTGGTCTGGTAGAGGGAACAGCCATTAGCAAATATTAATTGTATCATGGAATCCATATTACTTGATAGAAGTGTGTACCAAGTGCATGCATTTGGAATGAATTGTAATGACTAATATTAACTTTCAAGCTGGGGAAGAGGGAGCATTTTTGTATAGAACTCGAGGGTTGTATGAGTTTGGCAGGAGTAGGTGAACGGAAGAAGTCTCTTAAGGAAGAAGATTAGTAAAAGCATGAAGGCACACACTGCATGATATACTTAGGAAATAAAGGAGAAATACAGTAAGTCCCCTACATACGAACCTTAAAATTGTGAACTTTCAAAGATGCGAACATGCTTTCCATCAAAGTCAGTCGTGAGAGCAATTGCAGCTTGCCCTCCATCTCCTATTGCTGACGATCCTTCAGCTCTACCATCTCCCACCTCTTCTCCCTCCTCCAGTCAGTAACTCTTCTTGCCTATTCACTTGATGCCAGCCCCTGTATGCCAGCTGTTGTACTACTATACTTTTCAAGGTACTGTACTGTAATATTAAAAATGTTTTCATTTTTTGTGTTTGCTTGGTTTTTATGTATTATTTGTGTGAAAAGTATTGTAAACCTATTAGAGTACAGTACTATATAGCCGATTCTGTTAGTTGGGTACTTAGGCTAACTTTGTTGGACTTTCAAACAAATTGGATTTATGAATGTGCTCTTGGAACAGAACTCGTTTGTATGTAGGGGACTTACAATATGCAGAAAGATATACTTGAAGAAAATTGCTAGAAGATGAATCTGAAAAGATACTTGGGACCAGAATGTGAAGAACTTAATATAATCTATGGACCTTGAACTCATTCTATGGATAATAAGGTATGTTTTTGTGCAGGATGTGACAGGATAAAGTGTACATTTAAAAAATTTTTTCTGGCAAAAAGGAAAACAAAGATATGAAGTGGGAAGATATTGGAAAAAAAGGATGGGTAGTTAGGAAGTTACTTTGATACTGTCAGAGGCAATGAGAAGCATTTGTTTGAAGGTATACCAGAGGGGATTAAACAGGAATACAGACACAGAGGACATTTGGGAGGTAAGCAGTCTTTGTTGATTGCATGCAGTTACAGTAGTAGGAAAAGAGCCAGGGATGGTTAAGACATTTGGTTGAGTGGTAAAGATTTCATACAAAAATAGGAAATCTGCAAGAAAAGTATAGTTGAATAGAAAAGAAGTTTAATTTTAGACGTGCTGAATCTGCCATATTTGTGGGACCTCTAGATGGAGTTGCTCAGTGAGCTATGAATATATTGATCTGGAGCTCAGGAAGACAGAGCCAAAGACATAGAAACTGGAGTGATAAAGATGAGGGTTTATTCTCTGACAGTGAATGAGATTTTCTAGAGAGAGAGTATGAAATGAAAAGGGAAGACCTAGAGTGCAAGCTACACTCTGGAGTTCGCCCAACTAACAAAGTAATTAAGTAATAAACAAGGAGTGGCTGTAGAGTCTGAGAGGACAGTCGGAATGAGTAAGGTTTGTTTTCAAAACTGAGTAGAGAGAAATCTGCAGGACCAGTTGTTACCAAGAAAATAAGTGTGATTAAATAGGGGGAAAAAAAAAAGAACTACAGCCCCTGGTTGTAGGTAAAGGGAGGTGTCTCATGACTTTAGTGATAATTTTCCTATTCAGGTGATGAAGACAGAAGCTAGAATGCAGTGAGTTAGATTGTTGGTCACTATTCTAAGAAGGCTGACAGTATAGGTAAAGGGAGGAGACAGAGGTGGGTGGAGTCGCAGAAAGTCTGTAGATATCACTGTGAATAAAGGAGGTATACCTGTAATAAATACTGAAATGTCAAACCTGAGCTAGAATATCACTTTCAGCATTGTTATATGTTTCTATTTTCACCAGTTATGTCAACCTCTCCTTCACGTCCTCCATCTAATAATTGGAAACAAAAAATATCGAATGAATAAATACCTGTAAGTAGGCTAGTATTTAATATTTTAGCATTACGCTCTCAAATGTGCACCGCCTATGACAACATTTAATTACATATCCGAGACATTGGTTTTGGGAAGTAGGCTATCAACAGTACTTATCCAAGATCATTAGCATCATTGTCACAGTGATAATATGAAATAAATGGGATATGGTTTTATTCTGAAGAGACCTCATTTTGCCTTTCCTTTTCTTCCACTAGCTGGCTACATCATTTAATTACTGAGGATACTACAAAAATACTGTCTGTGAGTTATGCCATAATTGCCTCCCAACTCCTTTGAGAATCAGTTATATTTTTCCCTGAAATTAAAATTGAAACTGAAATGTAAGAGAAATGACTCATATATAAGATCAAAACCCTGTGGTCTGTTTTTCTATTCTGAATACATCTGTCACCTTTAAAATGAAATAGTTTCTTTCCACTTGAACTTGTACTTACATCTTTTAAATATTCTGAGTCTGAATTGGACTTGAGTTCTAAAAGCTTATGTTATCTATGTGGTTACAGATGTTGGCATCTGGTCTCACTGAGGGTACTGGTCTGGTTTAGCTTATTTTTTTCAATCCGTTTCCAATCTGAGTCAGTGTAGGCCTGGGTTTAGAGAAATCTTAAGCCTAATCAAGGCGAAGACTTTAAATCATACCCTACACTGGTAGTATGATCATGGCTCTGAGAGCTGAAGTGGATCTTATCCCATAATGTTACCCAAAGTTCCAGGAATGAATTCACTTTTACTTTCTGTTCTTTCAGAGGATGAGTACTTTAAGTGGCATGTGCAGTTTATATTTTAGCGAAGAAATGGGAACCAAAGTTAAGAATAAATTTGCTGTCTGTTAATCTGGGATAATGCCCATCAGAGCTCACCGTCTTGATGTTCCATTCTTAAAACTTCTATTCATCCTTCTTAAGCAACTCAGTCTCCAGGACAAGCCTACTGGCATCCTTGGCTTTGCAGAAGACTGAATCTTTGATCTTGTGGTATAATCCAAAGCACACACACTCTAATACCCCTAAGCTTCAAAATATTGCTGTTTTCACTGAATAATAGAGTTTAGATGTTTAGTTTTTTTCAGTTTAAATTTTTTTGACTTATTTATGATAAATTGGATATCATATATCTTATTATATCACATAAATAAACCTGATAATGCACTAGTAGAATGTAAAAATATCACTTTAGATTCATACAAATGTATCTTTATACCTGCCTGACTGAGCTATTAGGTATAGCAACTATGGTATGCAGCTTCTGACATGGCTCCCAGTGATCACTTCCTCCTATTGTTCATGCCGTTGTATAATCTCTGTTCCTCAAGTATGGGCTGGATCTAGTGATTTTCTTCTAGTGAACAGAATATGGCAAATGTGATGGTTATCACATCTGTGGTTAGGTTATAAAAGACCCTGACCTCTGGTTTGTTAGTAGATGCTCTCTCTTTTCCCGTCTTTGATGAAACAGCTGCTATATTGGAGAGGTCCTCATGGCAAGGAACTGAGGGTGACCCTTGGACAATAGCCCATAGGGAACTGAGGCCCTCCTTCCAACAGCCAGGAGGAACTGAGCTCTGTCAACAACACGTGAGTAAGCTTGGAAGTAGTTCCTTCCTCAATAGAGCCTTCAGATGAGGCTCCAGATCTTAACTACATCCTTGTAAAAGACTGTGAAGCGTAAGGCCCAATTAAGCTGTTCTCAGATTCCTGACCCACAGAAACTCTAAGATAATAAATGTGAGTTGTTTTAAGTGGCTGAGTTTCAGGATAATTTGTCAAATAACAATTGATAACTACGTCAACATTCGTCCAAACAGCAGTTACGTAAGAATATCCAAATGCCTAATAAAAAACTCAGAAAGTAAGCAAGAAAAGTTTCTTAAGCAGGTAATAATCCTACACTTTATTCTTTAACAATAATCTCAGGTCCTCATTCAATTCTTATTTACTTTTACTTTAGGGGTAATTCAAATATCCAAATATTCAGATTTCCCAACAAATAACATTAAAATTAAATGGAGGTAGAAACTTCAAAATGCAGCCAAGTCATCAGCCATTAGACATGACTCTGGGAAGTTCAATAGGAAGGAAGGAAAAAAAAAAATTTTGAGACTAAATTTTAACATCAGATGATTTAATGTACGGAAAACTAAAGTTTAAAATTATTTGAGAGGATTAATGTATTTAAAACATTAAAATAGTTAAGATCTAAATTGTAATCTTGTCTAATTAGAGAAGTTTAAAATAAAATTTGAAATAAATTCAATATCATATATTTTAAATAGTTTGTAAATTAAATAAACTTTGGAAGGATTTATAATGAAAGTATTTACATTGCATTGAAAATAAACTATTTACTTGGAACATTTGCTTTATACAGCAATTCATTCCTGAATGAATCTAGATAAATGAAGTGTTGGTACATTTTAAAAGAATTCTGTTTGGAATAAGTCATTATGTCCATCCCATGCTTGCAAGAATATTTAAACCATCCCAGAAAGAGGAGAGGATGACCTGTGTGTGCAGACCTCCAATGAAGAGATTATAGTTTCATTGGTTACACATTCCATACGCTAATAAACATCACTGTCAGAAAATTCTCATATCTAACATAAATCTCTTTAGTTTCACTTCAAGCCCAAATTGTTGTGTTCTCTGTGTGGAACAGATGGAAGGCAGTTGGTTGCTGAGCTCTGTGAAGATGCCTTAAGAGACTTGAAAACAAGTTTCATGTGCTAGAATCCTTCACATTTATTGATTCACAGTTCAGAGTTTTTAAATACTGGCTATGCCACTGCTCACACCTATCCCAACCCCACACCAGAGGTACTCTTTAATTGCCCCTCACAGTACAGAATCTTGAGAAGGCAGAGAAGTCTTAATACTTTGCGAGTCAAGAAAAACAGCTGTTTTTATAAATTCCGTTCATGGGGACCTATGGCTCTGAAATTCCAAACAAATATATTCTATCTTGCACATGCCATTTGTTCAAATATTTGGAAATCACTATCTAATCACCTTTATTTTCTTTTATGGAGTAAATATCTTAACCTTTCTTCTACCAATTTGTTCACATAACATGAATTTGGGATCTCTTCACTTATTCTTATCTTTTCACTTGGACACAATGTAATGTTATTTCTCTGCTTTTTTGAAATTCCAGTTTCTCTTTTATAAGCATATAACCTTCATACTTTTTCATGGTCTGTGATCTTGATTGATAATAATATTTTTTTGTCTATCTAGCACCAGCTTAAAAGATTTTTCCTGCTTATTTTCAGAACTTGGTATTACAAAAGTGCTAAATTTTTTTTAACTTTCAGATACAAAATAATAGTTACTGAAGTGATTTTCAAACTATATCTCTATCTATGATTTGAGACTACTAGTGTACCTACTTCTGTTTCCTTCAGCTCATAATCACTGAACATGTTTTTGTTTTTTTCCCTGCATATGTGACATCGAGTTAGATATAATACCTCAAACATTATTTGAAACAATATAGAGTTCAAGGGGGTACTTAATTCCATTAGTATGACAATGTATTCATCACGGCAACCAACCAATGAGGCTTACTGGAGGTCCAGCATCCAGAGATTTTATTGTGGCTTCATTATGTAGGCATGGCTGATTAATCGATTGCCCATGTGATTGAACTCAATCTCCAGGTTGATTGATCCCAGGTGACCAAAAGCCCCCACTCTAAGTCATATTGTTGGCATTTCTGACATGGCCAACCCCAAACTAAGACTGCTAGGAGTGGCCAGGCCCACCCTAAGCAAAAACGTTCCCATCCGGTATGACATAGATTACCTACCAGAAGCCACAAGCAAAGGCAAGACCTCTCTTTGGGCAAGCCAAATTCTTTACTACACACTGACAATCTCTTCTTTCTAAGTGGGATGGTAGATCATTAACATTTATTTAATTATTGATATGGTTGAATTTAACTACACCATATTGTTGTTTGTTTTCTACTTGAGCTATCTGATCTGTATTTCTCTTTGTATGACTTCTTTTGTATTAACTGAGTATTAAATTTTAAGATTCCATTTTTTTCTCCATCATTTAGTTTATAAACTACATCTCTTTGTTTTTATTTTTAATGTTTGCCTTAATGTTTACAATGTACATATTTAACTATCACAGCCTTGCTTCAAATATTATAAAATTTTATGTATGATATAAAAACCTCATATCAGTATACATCCATTTTACTCCTCTCGGTCTTTACCAAGTTTCACACAACTGACACCTAATTATGGTAGAGATCTTTTTATACATATTTACTATCTTTGCTCTAAGCAAGACAATTATCTTTTAGAGGTATTACACAATGAAAACAAATTTTTAGATTTACTCATTGTTTATAAGTTCTGGGGATATCTATTTTTTTAATAGTTCCAAATTTCTATCAGGTATCATTTTTTCTTTTGTCTTGAAAACATCCTTTAATCTTTCTTGCAATGCAGGATTGCTGAGTATAAATTCTTTCAACTTTTGTTTAAATGGAAAAACGTTGTTATTTTTATTTTTGAAACATGGTTTTACTGGCTCAAGAATTCTATGATGACTTTTTCTTTCAGTGTTTTAAAGAAACACTGTCTTTCAGCTTGCATTGTTTCTGACAACAAATTTTCTATCATTTTGTTGTTCTTTTGTTAGGGAAGTATCTTATTTCTGACCACCTAAAAATTTTTCTTATTGGTGAATTCACTGTAATCAATTGTGGTATGAATCTTCATTGTTTTCTTTAGGTTTATTCTATGTGGGGTCTATTTATAAAATTTTCTGCTATTTCCTCTCCTTTCTTCTTTTGGTATTTCAGTTATACATATATATTAGCCCACATAAACTTATTCCACAGCTAATACTCTATTCAATTTTCTTCACTCTTTATTTTCTTTGTGTTTCATTTTTGATAGTTTCTATTGCTATACCTTCAAGTTCATAAATCTTTTCTTCTATAATCTCTAATTTGCCCTTAATTTCATCTAGTGTTTTTTTTTTTAAACTCAGACATTATAATTTTCATTTCTAGAAGTTTGATTTGGGTCTTTTTTATACATTTAATATATCTACTTAGTGTTCATTCTTTCCTCTAGCTTCTTAAACATATAGACTAATTCATAATAACTGATCTAATATCCTTGTCTACTAAATTTATCATCTGTGTAGTTTCTAGGTCCTTTTCATTTGTTGATGTTTCTCTTTCTGTTGAGTTGCATTTTCCTGCTTCTTTTCATGGCTGGTAATTTTTGATTGGTTGCCAGATATTATGAATTTTATTCTGTTGGATTTGGGTATATTTGTATTCCTAAAAATATACTTAAGCTTTATGCTTAGATCCTGCTAAGTAACTTGGAAACATTTTGTCCTTTTTGACCTTGTTATACAGACCAAGAGCAGCATTTTGACAAGAGCTAATTTTGCCCTATTACTGAGGCAAAAACATTCTTCAAAGGCTATATGACACTTCGTGAATTATGACATTTTCACCCTTGCTGATGGTAAAAAAAAAAAAAAATGATTTACATACTTATGTTCTAGGGGTTGCATCTGATTCTTTCAGTGGTTATTTTTCCAGCCCTGGTTAATTTTCCCACACACACGAGTTTATCAGTACTCAGCTGATAGACTTGACATCGTCTATAGATCTCTGAAATTCTCTCCGTGCATTTCGTTCATTTTCAGTACTCTGCCATGCAAATTCTAACCATCTTGGCCACCTCAAACTCCAAATTATGTCACTTCAATTTAGGGAGATGGTCTGGCCTTGACTGATTTCCTTGTTTCTCCATTTTGGTCTGAAAATTATCTCTAGGCAGTAAACTGAGGCATAAGTGGCAAGAGGGGCTTGCCAAACATTTTTACTCCCTCTTAGAGATCACTGTTTTTCATTTCCAGAGGTCCAGTGTCTTTAAACCATTGTTTAAAACATATTTCTGATTTTTTCATTGTTTCAGATGTGAGATTAAACCTACTTCTTTTAATTCCATCTTGGCTAGAAGCATAAGTCTTATTTACTTTTCCTATATATGGAAGCAAATTTCTCAATTTTCTACTTTCAGCATTCAAGAAAGTAATAGTCAACATTAGGCAAAGTTTTCATGGGATGATAAGTATTTCCTCTTAAGTTGAATGGAGTGGATGCATAAATTGATTAGTTGGGATTTCATAGTTATTATTTAATTTTTAAATGTTAATTGAAAATATTGATTTACATATAACCTTATGATAAAATCTAATCTTGAGTAAATTGAAATGATGCAGTACTTTTAAATTAATAGGGATTGGGGTAAAGGAATTTTTTTAAGATTAATTTCACAAAAATAAAATAACAAAGAGGAAACAAAAACTAGAAAATATAGTAAATAGTAAAATCAAAATAAAATGAAATCCCATTTTTGAAGTTTTCATAATTCCTATAGTGAGCTAATTTCCTCCAAAAGCAAATTCCTAAATTGAATTTTTAAATGTTAATAATTTAACATGCAAAGATCAAAAATTAAGGGATTGCAAAAGATGAAACCAACAAATAAAAAGAATTAATAGAAAAGTAGAATTTGACTAAACAGATATATTAGACAAAATCAATAAATAAATTATAATGGTCGTAAACATTTATGCCACAAACAATCTAAGAGTTTTATCATACTCAAAGAAAAAAACTAGAAGATTTTATAAATTGTAATAAGCATAAAAGATGTTAATAAATCTCAGACTTTGACAGGATAATGAGAAAAAATTAAAAAGATACAGATGTTTTGAACATAATAATTAATTCTAGTATATTCATCTATTGTTCACCCATGTATTTATCAATCTTTATCTACTTGTCTATTGATGTAGACCATGGAGGTGTTGCCCATAACCCAGATATAGAGCAAGGGGAGGTCAGAGGAGCCTTTTTGTTCCATTTTATTTATTTGTTTGTTTGTTTATTTGTTCAATTAAAGTATAGTTGATTTACAATATTATATTAGTTTCAGGTGTACAACATAGTGATTCAATATTTTATAATTATACTTTATTTAAAGTTATTATAAAATAATGGCTGTATTTCCCTGTGCTCTACAATATATCCTTGTTGCTTATTTATTTTATACATAGTAGTTTATACCTCTTAATCCCCTACCCCTATCTCACCCCTCCCCATTCTCTATCTGTGAGTCTGTATCTATTTTGTTATATACATTCATTTGTTTTAATTTTTAGATTCTACATATAAGTGGTAATGTAGAGTATTTGTCTTTCTCTGTCTGACTTATTTCACCAGACATAATACTCTCTAGGTCCATCCATGTTGTTGTAAATGATGGAATCTCATTCTTTTTTATGGCTGAGTAGTATTCCATTACATATATACATACATATATATATACACACACACACACACACACACATATATATATATATATATATATATATATATAAAATCACATCTTCTTTATCCATTCATCTGTGTTTGGACACTTGGGTTTCTTTCATATCTTGGTTATTGTATTATAAGTAGTGCTGCTATGAACATTGGGTACACATATGTTTTCAAATTAGTGTTTTCATTTTCTTCAGATATATATCTATCAGTGGAATTGCTGGATTATATGGTAGATCCATTTTTAGGTTTTTGAGGAGCCTCCATACTGTTTTCCATACACCAATTTACAACCCCACCAACAGTGTACTAGGGTTACCTTTTCTCCACATCAGAGGAGTCTTTCTGAAGTTGAGCAGACAAAGCTGAGAAAGAAAGTCTCAGACCAGGAGAGTAGCATTTGTTAAGTAAGGCATAGAGTCTCAAGAAAGAATGCCTCATTCAAGGCTGAAAGTACAGAGCTAAATCAGTATAATAGGAAAACTGGATGCTCTCAGCAAAAATGATTCTGAAGAGATAGGTGAGGAGCCAGACCAGAAGGACATTTTATGCCTGCCAGATCTCTTAGATTTTTATCTTGACAGTGAGGAAGCGGCATGTTTGTCATGTGCCTCATGAGGTCTGGTTTCTGCACTAGTTCCAAATCTACCTGATACTCACTAGTTATACAGCCTTATGCAACTACTTAAACTTTCTTGTCCTCAGTCCTTTCATGACTAGAATGGGGGTAAAAATACTCAACTTCAGGTTTGCTGTGAGAGCTATGAGCTATGTAGTGTGAGGCATATTGTAGCTACTCAATAAATATTAGCTAGTTATAATATCTATTGTATATATAATATATATGGTATATAATATAAATTAGCTATAATATTAACTATTTTTTGAAGCAGTTATAATGTTTATTTATATATAATATATGATATTAATATAACTTAGCTATCTATAATATTAACTATTCTTTTTGAAGCAGTTATAATATTTATATATAACATATGATATATATTATAAATTAGCTATCTGTAATATTAACTATTCTTTTTGAAGCAGAATCATGGTAAAATTTTTCCTTTAAAAATTGTTGTATTTTCAATTGTATGAAACACCAGAAATAAGATCAATGAAGATGCATTTGATAATCAAAGTGAGGAATTTTATGGTTCTGAAGTACAGCAGTCTTGGGGGTGATGGGACATGGTATTTGCGGGGTGGGTGGTAAAATGGAAGGAGAATTGTAGGCTAATTCCAAGTTTTCTCCCTTGATTGATTGCCTTAAAAGGGGTTGCATTAGCAGAAGCAGGTTCAGGGGTAATAATAATAGCAGCACTTATATAGCAATTACTTTGCCAGGAATCTAGTAATTGCTTTAAAAGTGTATGTCTCATTCAGTCTTCACAATCAGCATATGTGGTAAGTGCTAGTTCAATCTTAAAATAAAGAAAATGAGCCATAGAGAGATGAATTTATCTATGCAGGGTCATCCAGCTTGTAGATGGCAGGACTGGGATTCAAACCTAGGCAGAAATGTTTCATTAACAATGCTTTAACCATTCTATTGCTTGATTATGAAAATGATATATTATGAAAATGATATGAATGAGGCAATGTTCTAGGTCTTTGTACCAAACATTTAAAATATTGGTCTCAGTTTCCTCATCTGTAAATGGTGATTATAGTAGTAGATAGTTTATAAATATCTTTCATTTATGATTCCATTAACTTTAATAATATTAGGGAAGAGACAATTCAGTGATATACAGATAGTTATCAGCAGAATAAAATTGGAAAGATAAGATTCTAAATCCAATGATTATTTTCATGTTAGGAATGAGGTGTGATGCAATATTTTTAATTGTTCCTTGTTTTGTTCACAGTAAATATGACAGCACAGGTGCGGGTAAGCTTGTCCTTTTCTCTTCTACTCCTTCCTTCCTTGGACCTTTCTCACGTAACATACTGCCACCCTTGAAACAATTTTCACAGCAGAAAAAATGACAGTAATCTTTCTTGAAGATTTTTTTTCCACAAAAACACACACAAAAAAATGTGCTGTGTAGTTACTTTTTCGAAGAGCACAGTAAAATAAAATTAAAGAAACAAATATCCCATGAATTAATGGAATAAAGACCTTCATGGTTACTCCACTACTAATCTCTTCCTTTTCATTGGTATCTGTCTCTTTTCTTTACTCTCTACGATTCATATTTGGGAAGGACAAATAAAGTAAGAGACAGAGAAAGGGACTGCAGAGAAAAGTGAAACTAGCTGTTAGAGGAAGCCAAGTGACAGTAAAGAAGACAAATGGAAAAAGGAAAGCGGAGCTGACAAAATGGAAAAGAAAAAAATGAATAAGAAAAAATGAAAATGAATGGAGTGACAAGAGAAATACTGAGTTATGAGAAACAGTATGCCCCCAATAAATTACAATCTTAAAAATAAGAAAATGTACACAGTGTTAAAGTTTTTTAAAAATAGGTGCTTATGGGACTATTTTATATACCAGGTTTTGATGTTAAGAAGGATTTTAATAACGTCTCTTGAACACCCCAGACTCTGCACCATCAGTGCAAGAATAATTGATGAGAGTGCTATTGTTGCCCAGCCTTAGTATTCATTTAAATGCATACAAGATGATTTGTTATGCAAATGAGATGTAAATTAATCCATTGTGACTTAAAGGCAAGAGACTCTGATGACTCAGTGCTATCACATCCACCTAGGGCAGGCAGTTAGGAAACATAAAAACAGCATTAACTACTGAGTGTGTGTTATAAAAGAGGCCAAGCTGATGGTGATTTGACTGGTCTGGATGCTGTTCAAGGTGGAGTTCTTTTCCAAATGTAATTCTGTCTGTTCTGTTGCATAAACCTACAGTTAATTTATCTTTTTCCATCAAGATCCACATCACACGTAATATAATTGCCTTTGTAAGTAGTCTATCCATCATGACTAATGATGCAAAGATGAACCGATGGCCAAAGGTCTGATGCACTTATCCTTTACAAAATGAAAGGAAAAAACTCTCACTGTTTTCACAATATATAATGTGTCTAATAGATAAAAATGTTTTGAATTCTCAAAATAGTTCAGTTTTTATGAGTATACACTGAACATCTCTAACTTACAAGTTGATTGGATTTCAGTAGCGTATATTAATTCAGAATGTATTTTCCTACAGGAGAAAGTTAAAACTGGAGATCAGGTGCCTAGGCCAGCCCACATAAGCCTTAATTCCTTTAGTCCTCCCATATCATGGGTACCCTTTTTGTGTCAGGCAATATTCCATGTGCTTAGATTACAGCAGTGAACAACAGGGATGAGTCCTTGACCACAGAGAGCAATAAATAAACAAACAAATAAATACATACCATAACCTTAAGTGCTATGAAAAAAGAAATACCAGACAAGGAAGATTCAGAGTCATAGGAGATATAGTTTGGATAGATTTAAAATAGGTTCTGTGAGATACTAAGCAAATACTGAGATAGAGTTTGGGATTCAAGATGTTTATTAGTTATTAACACTTGGGAAATAGAGGAGAAAGAACTAGAAATGGGCCGAGAAAGGAGTCAAATTGTGACACAGTGAAGACAAGGCCTCAGCTAACCCATTGGTGGAACTCTTGAGTGAGTATTGCCCAGTACAAGATCCTCGTAGATTGAAAATCATCAGGCCTTTTTATTTCTGCCTTACTCAGCCAGTGAATGTGGACTGCCACAAGAAAGGCATGAGCTCGAGTGGGCCATTTTCTGCAAAGGAGGCAGACCCTGAAGGAGCTGATGGCTAGAGGCTATCTGCTGATTGTACTCCCCACAGCTGAGCAGCATGTTCTTCCTTGAAATGGGATCTGATGGCACATCTTCATATCTACAATAGGATAGGCAGGGAACATTTTTCTGAAAGGAAATCTGAAAGAAATAAAAAACTGAACTTTGCTAATGTATAAAAATGTGCATTAGAGGTGGAGGGAACAACCATTGCAAAGACCCTGAGATTACGGCATATTTGATGTTTGAGGAACAAGAAGAAGAGTAGCCAGTGTGACTTGAAAAAAGTAAGACAGACAAATATAGGAAGTTGAGTTGAAGATGTGGGCAGGGTCAAAGATTACTGAAATTAATTGTGATGGGAAGGTTTTTAAAAAGGGAATGACCTCACATTTTAAAATATCTCTCTGGGTGCTTAATAGAGAATAGAGTAGAGAGAGAGGAAACAGGGAGATAGGGTTGAAAACTATTACTAACCCACCAAGAGGTACTGAAGGCTTAGACTAGGATGGTGGCTGTTGAAGTGGTGAGAACTAGTTTAATTCAGTTACACTTTGGAATTCAAGCCACCAGAATTTGATGATAAAATGGATGTGGAAGTTTGTGTGTGAGAGAGTCATCAACAATGACACCTAGTTTTTTGGCGAGGAAGCCTAGGTGAAAAGTAGTGCTCCATTTGCAGATGGAGAACACAGGTGATGAGAAATTAGAAATTAAAAGAAATTAGAAATTAAAGTTGTTAGGAATGGCAGATTTGAGTGGCGATGTTGAGGCAGCTAGTGAATATTCAAATAAGATTTCAGGGAGAAGTCACAGCAAAATATACAAATAGTATTTAAAGCCATGGGACAAGACTAGATGATAATACCAAAAGAGTAAATGTTAATAACAAAAATAAGGACATGATGACTAACCCCATGGCTCTGCATCTGTCAGGATGGGTTTGGTTATAGTGCAGTAACAAACAGCTCTCTTATTTCTCACTCATTCTACACACTTAGAATGGGTTAGCTGAGATTTATTTCCACCTTGTCTTTACTCTAGGACCCTGATAAAAGAGATGCCACTAATGTGAAACTTTGATGGTTACCATGGCAGAAAGAAAGAGAATGTGATAAAGCATGTAGAGGCTCAAAGTTTTGCTTATAAGTAACACATGTTGCTTGCACTTACATTTGAATGGCCCAAAGCAAATCACCTACCTGTACCTAATTACAAGTGGGTGGGAAGTGGAATCTTATCATGTATTCTGAAGAAAAGTAAGTTAAAATATTTGTGAACAACCCTAATGACTTCACAGCACTTCAAACTTTTGAGGTAAATAAAAGAAGATGACCTGGCAAAGGATATTGAATAGAAGTGGCTAAATATGTAGGAAGAAAATAAGATGTAAGGTAGAAAAGTATTTAAAGAATAAAAACACAATCTATTTTTATCATACTTCACATCTATGAAACAATAACATTTTTTATAAGAATGTGTGAAGCAGACTTCCAGTTTCTGGTTCCTCATGTGAGGAGCTTCAGAGTCACCATCCTAACACAAGTAAAAAGTTGAACAGACAGAAAAAATCAATGACTCTTCTTGGATCCATAAGAGAGGGGAAGACACAGGGCAAACTACTCCCTCCAAGACTGAAGAAACAGGCAAATACAGGGAGTCACAGCTGACCAGAGCAGAAGCTCAGAGTGGAAACCGAAGTGGGAACCAGTGCTGGGTAGGAAAACCAGAACTGTAATTGACAAATTGTGAAAGGCTGAGTGTGGACAAGTCTGAGAGTTAAAAATTCCAAGGGGATCCAGTCATAGGCAGGTCCTTACAATATTGCGAGATTTACTCCAGAGGCTTGACTAGACTATGTGAAAGAAAGGAGAGAAGGTCAGTGGAGAGCTCAAGGGAGAGACTCCAGGGAGTCTGGAGAGTGATGATGAGGATGTGAGTACAAGGGAGAGGAGACAGGATGTTAATATACTAGACATGACAATCAAAATATTCACTGAGGCAGCATCTCCTAACAAGCAAAAGTTCTGTCTGTCTGAGGCAGCCCATGGGGGCCATATTTGATACAAAGTGACCCTGTACCCATCTTGGCACATCTCACCCAAAGAAAGCTAATTGCACAGGCCAGACAGCACTTACGACTTGGCATGGCACAGAACTAGTAGCTGGCCAATCAGATTATTGAATTAGAAAATTTGGCTTTAAAAGATGAAAAGAATAGAGAAATTAGAAGGTACTGAAGTCAAGAAGTAGGACAGAATTCAGAGGCAGGATAGATACAAGATAACTAATATTTAGAAGGAGAAGCTACTTTTAAACTGAAGCTAATTTCAAACAGTTACAGAAAAGACATATAATGTAAAAGAGAAAAAAACTTTCAAATAGGTAAGGAGGGAATCTGTGCAAAGGCTGAGAATAGATGAATAGGGCTAATGGCAGTAAAAGTGAATATCATGGGGCTCACATGTACCTAGTCCATGTTATGAAGCTTGGCTGAATGGCATTTTCTGTTTTGTGAATCCTGGGAGATCTCTGTTTCCATGCCCTGTGTGTGCTAGAAGTGCCTATATATCCATAGTATACTGTAAGATCCTATCAGAACAGAAGGCTAAGAAAAGGAGTGGTGAAAATCTTCCACTGACTTTGGGATCAGTAGACAAAGGCTGGGGTGGTGGGATATTTCTTGGTCATCATTTTTCTCCTCCGTCCTGCCAGTTGTATCCTTACCTTATTTACATTCTTATTTGCAATTTCACTTAAGACTTAGAAGAAGGCCTAATTGTTATTCTAATTGTTATTTTAGCATGGGATCAAGGACAAGTTGCTCATATTATCACTGCCAAAGTAAAACTCTAGATTCCCTTTTCCCTCACCTAGCTCAGACCCAAGAGGATCTGAATTCCAATGTGAGTTCTGTCTCATAGCTCTATGATTTGAGGCTATCTCCCCATTTGAAAAATAGGGATAATTAATACCTTTTATCTTTCAGTTTGGTTTTGAAGGTTAATAACTGCAACGTGGCACTTAGTACGCATTTGATTCATTTCAGCCATTCATGTTAACACCTAGAAAGCATTTAATTCCTTTCATGTCTCCAAGGCTTGGGAGAAGGAAAGGGATGGGGAATGATGAGTGGCAGATTCTCATTCTGCCAGGGAATCAACTGAAGTTGTTGTTGGGGAGGAAAAATTTCATCCTCTCTCTGAAAAAATGTTCCTCAGAAAGGAATTCTTAATATTCATACATTAAGAATGAAGCATTTAGTGTGTTCAAGTGTAGAACTGCCTGTGTTTCAGACTCTACACAGTCCAAGTAGCTTTTTCTTGACACCTTGTTTGCTCAAGGGTTGAAGTCTTTTAAAAATTACTAAGGAAATAGAATTAACTTTTAGCTTTAACTGAATATCACAGATAATTTTTGCATAGGCAAAAATCAGTTTATTCAGCACTTAAGTAACTGGTTTCCTCTTGAAGAGTTTAGAAGTAATTAATTGAAGAATACAGAGTATTTTTAGCCATCAAACTTTAAATGTGTAGTAGAATAGTAATAAGCAACCTTATGGAAGATCTTATCTTTTTCAGGTGGCACAGTATATTAATTATTCAGGAAGGCACTGACTTATTCAAAATATTGTACTTTTAAGGTTTGCTAACAAGCATGTTCTGCTGTGTATGAGTAAATTGATACTTTGTGTATGATATTTTCCTTCAGAGCCAGGACACTCAAAAATTTCAGTTGTATTTCCTTATACTCATATCTTCTTTGAATAAACCAATCAACAAACAAACATATTCCATAAGCTTGATCACCAAACCTAATCACAAGGCTTGGCCACACGTTTGGCCATCTCCATATATCAAATCCACTTTGGTACAAGTAAGTACCAATCCTGAGGCTATTTAAAAGAGTACAATATGTTCTGGAAAATATTTCTAAAGATGAATTCAAAAATATTTTGGACAATGGAAATGCTGTTGGAATGAATCCTCAAAAAGTGACAACTTTGAAGGAGATGATGTTCATTTTGTTGAAGAAATTCTAATATTTGTTTAAAAACTCACTCTCTTTTATACTCACAGTTCTTATTGAATTAGCAATAACTCTTTCCACAGGCCTGTTCATTTTGACTTCTCAGGCCACCCATGGTTTTATGAGCCTCTCTTGTTGCTGTTGTTGCTGTTGTTTGAACCCAATGTTTAAGGGTAAAAGAGCCTGGTAAAATAAAATTAGGGTAAGACATAGTATAGTATATAGTTATGGTATTCTTCCATTCTCCTGGCATCCATCTTCTGCCTGGCTTTGGCTATAGCTCTGTCATGCTTTCATACCCTTTGCAAATAATTTGGAGTAGGCTGGCATAACCTCTGACTGGTAATAGAGCTGTTGCCTGCTCCTTTGGGACACAGATATTTTATTCTAACTTTTCTGGCTTTCCCAATGTTTGATGGAACAACGGAATCTATGCAATAAAGTTAATGTTTGTATTGCTTGAATTACTTTCATTTCCCAACATAAATAATATTGTAAAATTCTAAGCAAGAATCTAAACATGAATGCCTACATTGTGGTCTGACTATTCTCAGTTTCCCTGCATGGACAAACTTTCACTGTCTCTCTTCCCTTCTCATTTCTTCTACTTCCTCCTCCCCTTCCTTCTCTTCCTTCTTTTTCTTTCTTTTTTTTTTTTTAATTGAGGTATAACTGATAAATAACATCATATTAGTTTCAGGTGTACAACATAATGATTCAACATTTGTATATATTGCAAAATGATCACCACAATAATTCTAGTTAATATCTGTCACCACACATAGTTACAAATCTTTCTCTCTTCCTTCTTCTTCTTCTTCTTATTGTCTCTTTCTCTTTATAATTATGTCACATAGCCACAGCTAGTTGTAAGAGAAAATGAGTATTTAGTTGCTCCAGCCAACAAAATTAGGATCCTGTTGGCAAGAAAGACAGGAATAGATGTTGAACAAAACACTAGTGTGCTGCACATATTATTATGTTCACTATGCTGTAGTTATTCTTACTTGTCTCTCTCCTGAATCAGAAGCCATGACTTAGCGCCTAGATTTATGCTTAGAACATGGTAAGTGTTCCGGAAATGTTGGTAGAATTTTTAAAATGTAAATTCCAACAATTTCATGTGCTTTTTTTTCCTCTGATGTACTTACAAAGCTAACTTTGTAAAGTAACAAACAATAAAAGAAAATCCAGAGAAAACAAACTAAAACCCTGTGCTTTTTGGGAAAAATCTTTGGTTTATTCTACCTTGCTTGGTGTATATTATTTAGCTTCACAGGACGACTATAAAATTTAGCCAAACTATTCATAAATGTTGGAATAGACTTTTATTTTATTTTATTTTATTTTTAATTTTATAGCTACTTTATTTATTTATTTATTTATTTTTGGCTGTTTTGGGTCTTCGTTTCTGTGCGAGGGCTTTCTCTAGTTGCGGCAAGTGGGGGCCACTCTTCATCGCGGTGCGGGGACCGCTCTTCATCGCGGTGCGCGGGCCTTTCACTATCGCGGCCCCTCCCGTTGCGGGGCACAGGCTCCAGACGCGCAGGCTCAGTAGTTGTGGCTCACGGGCCCAGCTGCTCCGTGGCATGTAGGATCTTCCCAGACCAGGGCTCGAACCCGTGTCCCTTGCATTAGCAGGCAGATTCTCAACCACTGCGCCACCAGGGAAGCCCCGGAATAGACTTTTATAAATCACCATTTTTATATAATCCTAAGGAAAGAGCCAATTATAAATGATAAAAAGGAAAAGTAGCTGAAGCATTTCAATGTACAGAGGAATGAATAAGCAAGACTAAGAATACCAAAAGTGAGGACTAGCAATATTTGGAAATAAGAATAGCTGTATAAATTCACCTTCTAAAAGAGCAGATTTGGGGTATATCATACAACATACATAGATGAGTCTATATGTTTCAAATTATGCATTGGAAGACAAACCATTTATCGAGGATCTTGGTGTGTGTGTGAAGATAGAAAAACAAAAGAAAACAACAGTATATTAAAAAATATTTAGAAATCCAAACCTCAGGATTGTTTATAGCCCACCATTCCTTCTACTTATGCCTACAATTAATAAGAAAAGTTTTTATTTTTAATATGGTGTGTGTCTGGGAAAGTCATAAAGTTCAAGGAGATCTACAAGGAGCAATAGCCCTGCCCAGAACTCATGGATGACAGAATTATAAAATGACACTGAATTTCATTAGGTTCCTGCTATTTAGTAAACAACAGAATTATCATACATTTCCTTTCTATTAATAATTGCCAAAGGAGAAAAAAGTTATTTCATTCCATCCAGAGATCTATTTTCTTACCAATTAGGCTTTTTAAAACAACTAATTAAGGCACAAAGTAGTGGTGCTGAATTATTATTTGTGTCTTTTTTTTCTTGTTGTGCAGTAGTTAATAATAACAAAATGTTTTGATTTTACCCAAAGGTAATTATGTTTGAAAAGTATAAGGAAATTTACTTCAATTAGATAAGAGCCCCATTGGAGCTTGGTTAAATGAGAATTTTAAAACATAACATTTTTTCCAACTCCCTAGAATATAAACAACTAAAAAGATGGAAACCAGAGACATTTTCTGGCTTAGCTCCTAAAGGGTAACAGATATCTAGAAATGAAATCTTCAATATTCATTTTGATGTGACCTGAGAACATCTGCTAAGCATGGCATGGCCCACTGTCTTTAGATCTGGCCTCTGCTTTTAACAGGGTAGGAAAGAGACTTAGATAGAAGCAGGGTAGAATAGAGCTATTGGCCTACCCTATTAGCCAAAGCCCAATATCAAAATATATGACACCATATAGAATTGTCAGGGCAAAGATTGACCAAATAGGTGGAGTCCCAGGATAAAGTAGGAGAGTATTTTAACAGGTGGCAGGGAATAGTGAGGACAACAATGGGTCAAAGGATACTTAGACAGTCATGTCAGCAACAAGGTTCCACTGGACCATGATTCCCTTCACTAGCAAGTTCACCTCAGATATATCCATGGTCTCAGATATGAAGAAAGTTATTACTGGAATGAAAACTTATGGAAGGAACCATAGATCAAGCATACTTACGTGATCTGAAGCACCAGGTGTAAACTCCTCTCTGGAAGCAGGAAGAAATATAACTGAACTGATTATGCAAAGGTGATGGAACCTGTCAAACATACTCTATACTTCCCCATGCCAAATCAAGCATGCAAATGATGCATTTTATTTGGCCATGATTCCCTCTCGAACTACCATCATCTTTCTTCTTCCCTACCTCCCCAAACATCTTAATTTGTTGAAATCTAATTTTGACTCTAATTTGTTCTCACTAATATCACCAATGCCTTGAAAATTCTTATGTCCAATGGATCATTTCAGGGTTCACCCTGAAGCATATGTCATTGTAGAATAACCCCACTTTATTTAAATCAACTCTTCTCTGAGCACTCATACACATTTTCTTCTCTGGTTCTCCTTTTCATTCTCATCACCCTTCTTCAATTTCTTCATTGGCCCATCTCCTGGATTTCTAAGGTTCTTCCCAAGGTTTTGACTTTGGAAGTTCTTTTCTATCCCTGTAGGATCTCACTGGGCAATTTTATTTGTTCTTATTTTATGGAGTAACAGTATTTTATTTGAGATTCTTTCTGTCTTAATTAATTTGAGACCTCAAAAGGATAAGAACTAACCAATAGTTGTCAAGTACCTCATATTCTGAAATGAAGTTCTATACAACCTATTTAAAATGGGCAATTTTGTGGTAAAATTCTTGATTAAAAATTGTTACACTATCAACTTCCGGGAGGATATAAAATGTTGAGATTGAAGAGGGAGAAAGAAATAGAGTTTATTTGAAGTGAGCATTTGTTTGAATGCTACTGAATTTCCTCTATTTGATGGAGGAGGGGAAGAATCAGCTTTCCCCTTACCACAAGCATCCAATGCTTAAAATTTGTCTCCTAAAGTTTGCAAGAACACAAGCATATGTTGAATGACTAAGATATTTAAAGACTAGAACTGGCCACCTAGGGTCAGAGCATAAAGAAGTGGCTACAATGGGAACCACCTGTGATTTCTCAGATGCTAAGGAATAGCTGTATATTTCCCAAGGCCCAGAGAGCAAGGCAGTCTCACTGGGAAAGCCTTTAGTGTATCAAAGGCTGAGGTATACATTTGCAGAATCTGAGGAAGATGTAGTAAGTAGCCAGCAGGAAGAGAGCATTGCCTAAGTCAAGGAAGCTATAGTCAGATGCTCTTAGAAGGCTGATCTTCAAGGAATCCATGCAAGTACCCATGAGACTCATCTTGGAACATGATCCAAGCTCTGAAAACACAGATGCCATGTCACTATCAGCAAGTAAGACATATGGCTTCTTCTCCTCCTTTCTCTTCCTTAAATCCTGGGTGAGGGCAGAAAGGGGGAAGAGAAGTGCAAAATGAGTAAATTTAAGAAATCCATCCCAACCTGGGGAGAGGAGGGGCTCTGAGGTTGAATGAAAGCCAGAATTTGAGAAGTATTTAGACTAGTCATTGATATGTAGTGCACTGAGCCTATTCTCGGAAAAAAAAATGATGAAAGTTTTTTTTACTATCAAAGGATGATCTAGAGAGGGATCAGTTGAAAATATCATCCAGTGGGTGGGGAAATAGCTCACTCTGATCGTTTTAAGAGACAGTGAAAAAAAAGAATAAAGTTATTTTCTGCTTGTAAACAATGAAGTCTGGCATTTGGATGTGAGTGATTGCACTAATGACTCTCAGCACTCTGTCTTCAGCCCTCATCTCTCTTAAGACTCATATTTGTAGCTTCCTATGGAATATCTTTACCTGTTAGTCTCTATATTTAGAGGCAACTTAACCTAGCATATTCAAAACCAAATTCTTTTCTATAAATCATGCTTATTTTCCTATATTCTCTCTCAGCAATAAGAACATTATAATCCATCCAGCCTAAAATTTTAACAGCTTCAAATCAATCTGACCCCTTCTTCTCCCATATTCCTGACATTCAATTCAAATACTTCTTTTTTTTTTTTTGCCTTCTGAACAAATTTCATTTCAAATTCTCTTCTTCCTCATCTCCAACCCATTGACTAAATTTTACCAATCAACATTCTTTGCCAAGACTTTTGAAATACTCTCTTATCTGTCTCTCTGCCTTTAATCTGATCATATTTTAATTTATCTTCCAAACTATCTCTCTAGTTTCATCCTTCTAAAACACATGTGATTATTGTATCCTTCTTTGCCTATGCATTTTGCATAAGATCCCTCAACTAGAATTCTTTCTTCTGCTGGAGAACTCTTCAAAATCATTTAGTAAGTCCTCATCAGTTTCTGTGTCATGAGCAGGATGAGTCCTTAACTCTTTCTCAATGACATCACCCTGTATGAACAGCTAATATAACATGATTCATACTGAATTGTAATTATGTGTCATTACTACTCTTCCTTCCTCCAGAGGGTGAGCTCTCTAAGTGCAGGGATCATTTTTGTCATTTTTGTTGTCCCAATTCCTGGTTGTTGGATGAATGAAGCCATTAATGGGCTACCATATGTAGTGCTAGACATTCTTACTTCAGTTTTGGTTCAAACTAGGGTTATTCATAGGAATTGGAGGTTCCTATGATTAATTGGAGGTTAATCATTAGGAATGGGTAGGTAAGAGAGATAATGGAGGATAAAAACCAGACCAATCTGAATAAATTCTTGCATTCAGCAAAACTAAAATACATTCATTCATGTCAATTTTGCTTTTTTCTTTCCAGTAGTTTATCCTTTGGGCAATTTAAACTAGAGTTATTAGTTTAACACATTGTTATAAAATCATTATATTTCTCCATTATTCATTTGATTGTTTAAACATCCTTGCAGTTTGTTAATAGAAATCACTTGCATTATAACCTTGTTGCTTTGCTTTAGTATTCATTCAGTTCTTAAGAATACAGAGGAATGAAGTGTTACATGAATGCTCAATAAGATTAAACAGGCAGCTTGGACTGAGGACCTAAGCTCCTCTATGTCTAGAAGTTGAACAAGGACTGCACCCCGAGAGATGATCCACCACAAAATGCAATAATTCTGCTTATTATCCAAGGATAATAACTCTATAGCTTTCATTTGGGTATCTCTAAGGAAAATTTATTTATGCATTTACTAGAGTTGTCATCTAGGAATGAAGTATTATATTTGGAGAAAGAGAGAAAGAAATTTTCTGTATATCCATATCTATTTCTGTATCTCACACATAAGGAGTTTTAATGAATACATGGATCCCTGATTAAACAATTAGCCCCAACACTAGAGGGTATCCAGAAATACAATTCCTGATATGTGATGAAGTTACCATTTCTACGAATTTCAGTCAGAATTTTGAAATTTCATCTAATGTTCTAATAGAAAGTATATCTCCAAATGGCATACAGTGACAACAATCACTGATGCGTGAAGCAAAATATATGACACTTTCCTATGCAGCACTGTTTCAAATTGCTGTAGGTATAAGTTTAGGTGACAACTGTAACCTAATTAGTCATATACCCTTAACACCAATAATTTTACCTCTGCAAATAAGCTAGTTAAGAACAGATTCTGTCCCCCTATCTTCCAAAACGCCTAGCACAGTGGTAAGAAAAACAAGTCTGAAACAACTGATTGTCTATTAAAATTTTGTAAACATTTTGTGGAAGTATAGTCAAGGATGTGCTTTTCTCTTGGGTGTTACGTTTCTTCTGCCTTCTGTGTTCTGTTAACTGCAATCACAGGCATCTTTGTTGCTTACTTAGAACAGGTGACTGTTGACCCTTATGATTGCAGAGACATTTTCCTGGTTACCACCCCTCTTTTAAAGCGTTACATGGAGGAACATGAAAGCATGGCATTCACAGTTCAAGATTTCAAGGCAATCAGTTCCGTTTGCCTGATTTACTTGAGAATAAAGTAACCATAATAGAAAGCGACCATTTTAGTCAACATTTAAAGTACATATTTTTTAGGTTTAATAACTGATGTGAGCCCTAGCTTTTCAATAATCACCTCCTCATCTCTGTCTCTCCATCTCTTTCTCTCTACCACTCTCCATTCCCTATTCTCTCTTAATTCTGTTTTTCCTACAAAATGTACAAACACACATATTCATGTGCACACACACACATATATATACATCCACAAAATTATCATACCTGGGACTTTTGTATAAACAGTGCCTAATAAAATTCACCAGCAGAGATCATTAGAATTAATACTTTTTAAATTATCAGGTGTAGAAAAGAAGGAACTGATGTGAAGAGAAGTCAAACACTGTAAGAGGTGGAATATTTTTTAGAAAGGAACTATCAGGAAGATACATATAACACTATTCCACAAATCTTTTCTCTTTACAGCATTGAATGTTTTAATGTATTTACTGATTTAATTACAATTATTATGGCTAGTACTTAAGTAAAGCTGTGAAGAAGGTGAAAATAATCTTTTGCATTTCCTATTCTGTATTCTGTGATCCTCACCTCCTTTGAGGGTCTAATAACTTTTGACCAATTTCTGCTCATATCTGCTACTGCCTAGATATTCTCCTTTTCTGCCTGAACCAGGCCTGGCCTTCTACAATGCTATGTATGCTATGAAATTTAGCTCCTGCTAATATCAGTGTGTTTCATTCTTTGATTTTTCTTCTAGTAATCTTAATGGTTAATCTGAATAGACCAGGAATCTCCAACACAAATAAGTACCGTGGGCAAGTATGTAGTATTATAAAGTAATAAAGATATAAGACAACTTAACTTTGAATAGTGAGGACTGAGGCAAATTGGAGACATTGGCCATGTCTAAAATGGAAAGCCATTATTCAGTTACAGCCTAATGGTATCATGTGAAAATGAAAACTTAGTGTTGTGAGATCTTTAGATTTTTTAATACAAGCCAGAAATGTAGGTTTTCATGTGAAAATTCTAATCCTTTTGAAACACTGTTCAGGTGTAAAACAAAATATACCTATAGGCAGAATTTGGACTATGTGTTACTAGCTTGCCACTTCTTTGGTAGGTGATTTTCAAATAAAGGAATAATGGCTAATAGTTGCTTAATTTTTTCTTCTTTAGAGATACTCAGTTTAGTGAAAGAGACTAACACTTTAAGGTAATTACAGTTTTGTAATGAGTGATAAGAATTGTATAAGCAAAAGATCAAGGGAGCCCAGAAGTGAGGGAAGGGGACATTTACCTGCCTGGAGTGTTCTCAGGAAGCATACCCTAGAGGAGGTGAATCTACATTAACAGAAGGTGTTTATGAGGGACAGAAGATAAAGGTTATTTCAGAGAGTTGCTAAGTGGGAAGAGAGTTAAGAAAGCACTGTGTGTGTGTGTGTTTGAGAAGAGACAAAAATTTGAGGTTCTTTCCCCAAAGAAGTGGAATTGGAAATTCCAGACATGAAATCTGGTTTTTGAGGGATATTATTTGGGGCAGGAGGGCCTCCTGGATTCTTCTTAATAATTTCAAAACATAAACTCCTCTCTATTTTTCTCTTTTTCCCTTTCCAGGTGATTTTGATGTGACCTTGCTGCTCCTTTAGATCAAAGGATACTCATCATGTAGTTTTACAACAAATTTTATGGGCATAGAAGTTAAATATTTACATTTGGGAGATGGCAAGGTTACTCTTAGTAGATATTTTATTAAAAGACATGTTATTATTGTTCTAACATTTATACTGTTTTTAAAAGTATATTTATCTTCCTTGCAAGTTCAAGTGAGATAATTGAACATGTGGTTATCTCAGTCACAGGGTGCACACATCTGTGGAAATGTAGTCAGCCAAGCTGGAATCCCTTCAAATTCTTCACTGAAAGCTGTTCACATTGATGAATGGTTCATTCTCCCTATCGAACTGACTGCAGAGGCTAAGAGTATCTATAAATAGAAAAACCCAGACCAAATCATATCATGTCATGTATCATACCAGGAATAATATATACAAATAAGAAATATTATGAAAATAACTAGTACAGGTGGAAGCCACATATATTAGTAAAGAAGGGTATAGAGATAAAAGCAGGAGAGATAAATAAATGTAGAGAGTAGATATTTTGAGCCAAACTTTTCATTGATCATAAAATGTTTTATATTTATATATTCAAAGACTTTTGTATATATACAAACCTATTCACTTTCAAAAAAGCTGTTGCTAGAGTGTATAAACACATCACTAAAAAAATAAGATTTATTCTTCATCTATGGCCTCAGGTAATATGCATGTAGTCAATTTGTTGATTTTATTTAAAAACAACTATTGTTTAGCAATTTGAGAGTTGTTTGCAGGGACTCTTTATCACATACATTTTATGGAGGATAACCTTGATTAGTGATACTGATCTTACTGTATCATATGCATATTTACAAGAAAAGTCAGTTTTAGTTCATCTGCTTGTTTTTCTGTGCTTCTCCCACCACATTCCTATTTTGTGAATGTACTACAAATATATTAATTTAGCCAGTAGACTTCTGTTTTGTTGGGATTTTTTTTCCCCATGGAATTTCCAGCTGATAGATTGATTATTCCCATTCTTGACAAAATCCTAGAATGCTGATCAATACTTGCTGAACAGAATTGAGTGTGCCTCACCAGATAAGGGAAACACATGCACACTCTTTGATGTTTTTCTGTAGTGAAAAATATTTTAAGGTATTGAGTGATTTATACATGTGGGTATGTGTCTCTGGCGATATGATGGTATAATCAGTATTTCCTGTTGAAGACAGAATGCTAACACTGAATGGTTTCAGCTAAGCTACGGAGGAAAGAAAGCAATAGTACCACCATTCCAGAAAAGACGTGAGCCGATCTAGGTGATGATGGTTTGCACTGCATCAACATTTCTGGATGAAACCTCTGTCAGTCTGCTTCATTTTTAATTTAAATACTTGGATAAGGGTGAAGTGAGCAGACTTGTGTGGCCTAATGGAGAACTGCTCTGAGTTTATTTTATTTATCTGTTATTCCAAGATTGCCTCACTTGTTGAATTCCATAGTTTTCATTTATGCAAGAATGACAGGGACAGGGGCAGCAGAGCTAAATTCAAAGAGCCGAAAAAGATAAAAGATCAGAAGCTCAAAATGAAAAGTAGATGATGCCACATAAAATTCAGAGTATTATGGATTAATTTTTTCAGTAACTTGAAAAAAATATTTCTCTTCATGAAGACCCATAAACATAACTCCGTGACTAGAGCAGAGGGAGGAAAGGGGCATTTTCTTGTTATTCTCCATTTCAGCCAAGACAGACATCCTGCTTTAGAAAATTAATAAAATAGTCATTACATTAAACCTTTTTCTCTGAGAATCTTTAACATCACCAGCGTGAATTTTCCTTCTGCACCAAATTCAAATGAAACTTAACTGGAGCAGTTACGTAAGACTGTCACTTTACGAAACATAAGAGCCAGAGAATAATGTAGTTTGCAAATGTAAGGTGTTCTTTCCTCTTTTAATTCCTAGACCAGACATTTGAATGAATCCCAGATGTATTCAGGTAGATGAAATCCCTTCCTCACCAACACACCTCTGAGCCAATCAAAGATTACCAGTTAAAAAAACCCCAGTTCTCTGCATTTCTATTCTTTTACCTTTTGCATCCTAAAAGTGACACTCCAGTTCAATGCTTATAGTTTCATGGCTGTGCATTTTCATTTTGACAATATGATCTACAGATAAGGGACTGGAGTTGTGAGAACTCTGAATATTGATTATTCTGATTTTAAAGCACAAATTGCATTTTAAATAGATCTCAGACTGCTATGTGAGGCGGGTTGGAGTCACAGGTAGTACTGTTCAGATTGTCAGTAGCCTGTTGTCACAGCTGGAGTTGAAACTTGGACAAATAATTGTAAATGTGATCTTCTTAGAACGAGACTGAATGCCAGTGTTGAGTTATTGTTTTAATTTCAAAATCAATGTCACTGTAAACATATAGCATGCTCTTTTTGAACAGAATTAAACATGTAGCATATGATAAGTGGAAAAAGTGTTTACCTATGAAGTTATCTCTGCAATGAAACGTTTTAAGTTATGGGATCATTCTTGAGCATTTATGTGTTTTCTTAGGATTTGATGGAATAACATATTTGTCCTGTTGAGGACCAAGTACTAAAGCTACATAATTTCAGATAGTAATTCAGGAAAGGAGGAGGTAGTGGTTATCATTCTTAGAAAGGTATATGTGAGTTATACTGAGTTACAGTGGTTTGCACTCTACCAACATTTCCAAATGAAACCTCTGTGGCCCAGCATGATTGGAAATACAAGTGTCTTAAAGAAAGTGAGGTGAGAACAAATGGTCTGCAAGAAATGCATGATCTGAGTCTTTTATTTTATTTACTCATTATCCTAGGCACATATTCTACAACATAACTCTATTTATGCATAAAATGTCAGACATAGGAGCTCACATCTTTAGTCTGAAAGATGATTTTTTAATAATACATCTAACACAATCAGCCTCATTTTAAACAATTTAAATTCTTTGAAGATATATAAAACACTTGAGGATGGAAAAAAATGTCATATGAAGAAATTGTTCTTTCTTCTACTCCTTCTCCAAAACTGCTGTTTTTTAAATCTGTAATTCTTAAAGTGTAGTGTGTACCAGGCATACCAGAAGGGGTTGATAAAACACAAATTGCTTGGTCTTAACTCTAGAGTTCCTAAGTCAGTAGAATCGGGACCCAAAAGTTTGCATTTCTCGTGAGTTTCCAGATGTTTCTTCTGCTTTTGATCCAGGGAACATACTTTGAGAACCACCACAGCAGAATAATACCATTTTAATTCAGGTTAGCTTTATGATAGAACCATAGGATTATGTTCACTTTATGCAATTTTTTAAAAGGGGTTATGTGACAGCAGTGGCAGTTACAAGGAATAAATCATCATACAGCTGATTGCTTTGCACATATGTGTACATGTCCATGTTATTCAATAGGAAGAACACTTTCTAGGAGCCAAAATACCTGGGTTCTAATTCTGTTTTATTGTTTGGAAAATTTCTTGGAAAAAGTAGTCAACCACTCTGTCTCAGTTGCCCCAGTATTACAATAGAAACAATAATAATTGTCCTGCTTCAAAGCATAGATCTTGAAGTGACAATATCTTGAAATCTTTTCCAGGTCTATAATCTATATCATGCAAGTAACCTTTACTTACTTTATAATCCATGAATAGCATTTTTCCACTTGGTGAACATTGGTGGCCAAAAAATTGAGACCAAACTATTAAAATTTGCTATTCCTTAAGGTCTTCAGCTGCTTCTATTTATTGATTCTGGGATTATCTCTTCTGTGCTTCAAGAGATGCCTACTAATTATAATATTCCAGAACTGGAAAAACAAATAAATATTCATCATATTCACATCTTTTATCATTTTATAAATGTAATTCCTCCAACTCTACCTCCACTCTTACCCTCAAGTTTTTAGCTCTTTAAATTTCATATCTTTTTGAAAAAACCCACACCTTTTCCTAGTTGTTGTACCTTCTCTTAATCTGTTTCTATACTGCTATTTCTTTCTTAAGGTATGGCATACAGAACTACATTCGACATTCTTATTTAGATGAATTATATTTCATTCAAGGATAAAAGCATATTTACTGGTTAATTTTTCTCTTAACTGCCTTCCCAATAATTGTCATAGCTCTCTTTGGCCTTGTGTTTTTCAGACAATATTTTTAGGAATGATTCCACAAGAGGAAACCATTATCCTGAAGTATAATGTGTGTGTGTGTGTGTGTGTGTATGCCTGTGTGATTTCTACTTGCTAAATGTATTATATTATACTAGTTCACACAGATACTTAGTTGCCATTCTTCTGCTAACTTGCACATGGAACAGTTTTAGTTTGTACTCCTCCACTAGACATATCATTTTCTTTAAATATCTAGTGCTACTTGAAAGTCTCAAAATTTCCCTTAGTGACCTTATTTCAAGTCATTGTAGAGATGCTCAGATAGGTCCTGGTAGATTACCAGGTAGGTGATACCTTGTGTATTAGTCAAAATTTTCCAGAGAAACAGAACCGAGAGTGGGTGGGAGGGGGGAGGATACAGAAAGAGAGAGAAAATTAAAGAGAGATTGTAAGTAATTGGCTCGTGATTATGGAAGCTGGCGAGTCCAAAATCTGCAGAACTGATGTCCCATTTTGAGTCTGAAGGCTGGAAGGCTGCTATAACCAGGAAGAGCAGATATTCCAGTTAGAAGGCTGTCTCACAGAAGACTTCTCTCTTACTCATGGGGAAGTCAGCCTTTTGTTCTATTCAGAGCTTCAGCTGATTAGATGAGGCCTGCTCACATTGTGGAGGGCTATCAGTTTTACTAAGTCTACTGATTTAAATGTTAACCTTATTCAAAAGTTTTCTGACAGAAACATCCAGAATACTGTTTGACCAACTATCTGGATAACCCATGGCCCAGCCAAGTTCACATATAAAATTAATCATTACTCCTTGGTATCATTACCTCAGCATTGGAAAAAGCCTATCTCACCACAGCCTTTTTTTTTTTTTTTGCCTGCAAGTCACTCTCTCTTCTAAAATATTTGATCTTCGTACTCAATGTTGATCAACCATTTTTAATAACCATAACTACGTAACTTTTTATTATTTATATTCTGAGTAAAGTATATCAGCTGCTTCTTTCTTGTAAAGTTCTGTCAAATAATCCTAATAATTGATAGGAATAATTTTTCTTTAGAGAATACCATATTGCCTTTTCACTAAATTGCTATGCACATTTAAGTGTAGAACCATCTTGACTTCGTAGATCATCTTGACAAGCATTCCATTCCTCCTATCTGCTTGATTTATATAATTTTTATATAGCCATAGGGAAGAAAATTTTGGCTTCCCTAGCAACACAACTTTCAGATGTCCAAATATGAAGGTGACATTTAGAACATTTTATCCACATTTTGTATTTCTCTGGGTAACCATCGCAATAGCTATTAGCTTGTACCAGTCCTCTGGCTGAGTATGGATTTGGGTGATGTATTGTGACAAGTGATTTGAATAACGAGTTACTTTAGTCATGGTAATTGCTTAATTTAAATTGGTTTTTAATTAGATCTAGAACAGTGGTCCCTAAACAAGCTGATCATCAAAATCACATGGGAACTTGTTAAAAATACAGAGTCACAGGCTCCACCTGTGGATGTCTGTTTCACAGTCTCTAATATTGGGGCCCCCAAATCCATACTTTAAAAATGTTACTCACCTAATTATGACAGTAAATAATGATGTGAAGAATACATGGAATTACAAAGTTTTTAAAATTCCTAGACGTTTTTTAATTTTGAGGATTATTTGGAACTAAACATTCAGCTAACTTTTTTTTTATAATAAAAATTGAAATAAAGAATCCATTGATTATTTTGTCAGATTCTTTTAATTCCAAGGGTCAGCTTTTCCACCACCATCATTGTATAGTACTAGTGATTCTTGACCTGGCATCTTACTCTATTTTCTTAAGAAAAGCTTTTATTAATTTTTTTTGGAATATCGAGCACAGTGTTTCTTAAAGTCATTTTTAGTTGGTCTTAGGTTTTTTAAACCTGATTTGCCTTACTTTGTGGACTTTCTTGTTTTGCCTTACTTTGTGGATTCTCTTGTTTTGCTCCCTTGGCCAATAGTACCATTAAAAATGCCATTCGCCCCGCTCACCCACAATGGCCTCTTTTGCCTTCCAGTTAGCCATACAGGGATTTTGTTTGAGCACCTGGATTTCTTGATCCTTGGCACACATTTTGCCTGGGCTTCTAATAAGGTGTTTTAAACAGTCTCCAGGTTTCTGGTAGATTATTTGCTTTTTTTTTTCCCCCAACTCCTTTACATTTTTTTCTAATATCCACATTTTGATGTAGGTCCCTTTTATAAAATTGAGTTAGCATGTGTTCGATGTTTCTTGGCTTCCCCACTTTCAGCAGAATGTGAAACTTAATCATATACTGATCACTAATATATTAGTGGTTTGTATAATTTCTGATTCACTTCCTGTCTTTTATGCAGAACTCATTCAGTGTATTTCCTTTCCTTATGGATTCTAAAATTACTTGATCTAAGAAGCAGTTATTTATTCCCCCCAAAATGTTTCTTTCATATCTCTCCTTAATGAGAATATCCATGAATCTAGATGTGAATAATTAAAATTCTATTTGATTACCATCTGTCCTAATTTTGAGTATGCACACTTAGGGTTAATACTTTTAGCACTATTTATATTTGAACATCAGATGACGAGAACTGTAGGAATCAGAATTCTCAGTTGATGGCACATTGTCTTCATTTATCTCTCTCTTAATTGACTTAGTTGATCATTTCTCTTCCTTCCACAACCCTTTATCTTCCTTCTCTAGACAGGTTATGATGTTAAGAAGTTTAACATATTTTTTTGTGTATTGATGTTTTTGCAGAACATGTATTATTTTGGGTGTACTTTGTTGTGTATTGTACTTGTTACATATTTAAAGAGTATTTTGATAGATATTTCACTCTGCTCCTTGCTTTTATTTTTTTAACATCTTTATTGGAGTATAATTGCTTTACAATGTTGTGTTAGTTTCTGCTGTGTAACAAAGTGTATCAGCTATATGTATACATACATCCCCATATCCCCTCCCTCTTGCATCTCCCTCCCACCCTCCCTATCCCACTCCTCTAGGTGGTCACAAAGCACTGCCACTACTGGGCATATACCTTGAGAAAACCACAATTCAAAAAGAGTCATGATGGACTTCCCTGGTGGTGCAGTGGTTGAGAATATGCCTGCCAATGCAGGGGACACGGGTTCGAGCCCTGGTCTGGGAAGATCCCACATGCCGCGGAGCAACTAGGCCCGTGAGTCACAACTACTGAGCCTGCGCGTCTGGAGCCTGTGCTCCTCAACAAGAGAGGCCACGATAGTGAGAGGCCCGCACATTGCGATTAAGAGTGGCCACCGCTTGCCGCAACTAGAGAAAGCCCTCGCACAGAAACGAAGACCCAACACAGCCAAAAAATAAATTAATTAATTAATTAAATTAAAAAAAAAAAAAGCAAGGCACATGCTTTTTTTTTTTAAATGGGAATTATTTATTTATTTATTTATTTATTTATGGCTGTGTTGGGTCTTCGTTTCTGTGCCAGGGCTTTCTCTAGTTGCGGCAAGTGGGGGCCACTCTTCATTGCGGTGCGCGGGCCTCTCACTATCGCGGCCTCTCTTGTTGCGGAGCACAGGCTCCAGACGTGCAGGCTCAGTAGTTGTGGCTCACGGGCCTAGTTGCTCCGCGGCATGTGGGATCTTCCCAGACCAGGGCTCGAACCCGTGTCCCCTGCATTGGCAGGCAGATTCTCAACCACTGCGCCACCAGGGAAGCCCTGTTCCTTGCTTTTTAATCAGTGCTATGTTTTTGGCTAGTGCTGTTCATATGTCTAACCTGTTCCTTCTAACTGCAGTATAGTATCCCATGGCAGAGATCCGTCACTTTTTTCTCGTCCCCTTTCCTAGTGATTGGTGACTCAAATTGCCTCCAGCTCTCCAACATCATTTCGCCCTGGTTTATGGCATCATCCACCACTGATTTCTTGATTGCAATTGGTTTAGCATAGCACAGTTCTCCTCCAAGTTGTTTCACAAGGAAAATTTTCATTTACATCAGTGTTTCTCAACCTCAGCACTATTAAAATTTTGAACTGGATGAATCTTTGTTGTGGGATCTCCTGTGCATTGTAAAATATTTAGCAGCATCTCTGGCGCTACCCATAAGATACCAGTAGCACCCCCAGTTAGGACATAAAAAACATCTCCAGGTGTTATCAAAAGTCTCCTGGGGGAGGAGGGGGTACAAAGTCACCCCTTGTTAAGAACAACTGATGCAGACTTTCTAAGTATTTAGATGCTACTTTTTTTAAATCTTACATATTCTTAGTTGTCCATTGCAGCCTATGACTCAGTGGCACTATGACCTGGCTTCTTTTGCTGCTCATCCACTCTTGTTGTTCCACAATGTCAATTATATATGGTTACTCATTTCTTGGCAAGCATTCCACTCCTCCTATCTGCTTGATTTATATAATTTTTATATAGCCATAAGGAAGAAAATTTTGGCTTCTCTAGCAACACACTTTTCAGTGACTTGTTATTGCACGTTCTTTATATATAATAATTGTTCTTTTCTCTTTTAATATACATACGCCAGGCCTGAGGTTAAACAGAAATTTTAATACTTATCTTTAATTACTTCACTTCCAATCTGTAAATAGTATAAGGAAACAAGTCTATGATTTTATAGTCATATCTTGATTTTAATTATGACCAGTTATCCAATTATTTCACAGATTTGGCTTTAAACTACTTCAGTCTATGTTAAAAATAACACCTAGCCAAAAGGTTCTCAACTAAGTGGCAGATTTATTACCAAAAGAATCCAACTATTCACAGATGCTTTCTCTTCAACTATCATCATATATGAACAAGGAATGTATATATTTAGGGTCTGAATTAATGTTTTCTCTGAGTGACTCCTAAAAAATATGGAATGTTATGGTAAAACCTCCAATTCAAATGGTCTGAAATCATGTAAGTGAAATATTTTTGGAAGCTTAAATGAGCAAAAAGGTCACTGGATTGAGAGTCAAAATATTTTAATTTAATAACTGGTTGGCCCTTATGCATTGTATGTCTTTTGGCTTAAATTCTCTAGTTTCCTTAACTGAGAAATGGCGGAATTTTTAAAAGATAAAATTAAATTAAAATTAATGCAACTCTAAGATATTATCATAAAGAGGAATTATTTTATTATTTGCCAGAATTTTGACAAAATTTTGATCCTCATGTCGAACACACTCCTTCTAGTGGCAGGCTGTGATCTAAAGAATTTCACTTGAACCTCATGAAGCTACTGGCAATATCTGGTGGTGTTGGTTTTAGACTCATCTTTGATCCCAGGTTTGATGCCTGTCCCTCTACTCCTGCCACCGTACTAACTTCCCACTTCTAGTTTGTCACTTGGTTTTCCTCCCTGTATTACCCATCCATTCTTGGGCAACACAAAAGACTTACCTATTTCTGATTTTTGGCCTGAACCCCCCCCCCCAACCTGCCCCATACCCCTCTCTGGTTATCACGTTTTTCTTTTTAAGTATCCCGTTAATGGACCTAGTCAAAACCTCTAGATTCATCATCTTGTAAAGGGAACCAAGAATATATATTGCCTGTAATGATTCAGCTTATAGATGAATAATATTCATTAAAAGAGAAGAAGCAAGTCCAGATAGTATCAGATTCTCAGCTCATGCAATGCCTCTAATTGATATCCTCCACTGGCTTCCCATTTCACTAATAATGAAATTCAGTGTCCTTACTGAACAATGCACTACATAATTTAACCAGTCTATGCCATCTGATCTCATCTCCTACCGCTTGACCCGAGCATATCTCACTCTAGCCACACTGATCTTCTTACTTGCTCTTGAGTGGGTCAAAATAGACCTTGTCAAGTTGCTTTTCTTTCTGCTTGGGATACACTTCTTCCATAGTAAATGTTTATTAAATATGTGTTAAATGAATTAATATAGTTTCCTCTACTTCCATGCCCTTCTTATACCTCTATAACAATTTTTGAGGGCTAAGAAAAAAGGCCAGTGCTCTATTATGTGACTTACAATGCCACTCCACCTAAATGCTGTGTCTATCCCCAGTTACTTAGTGGTTATTCATCAAACCTCTCTCCAAGAATAAAGGCATAACTGGGCATCAAATGAATATTTGCATAAACCTAAGAGGAGATTAGTATGTAATAACATTTTATAGTACTTTGAAATAGAGTATAAGAACTAAAAATACTCATTTATTTTGTACTTAATCTATTTTCCAGTTATGGAAATCAAATAAAGAATCTGTTGAGTTAATAATGTTAAGAATCTGTGAACAATTTATTTTACTGTTAGTTTTGTGAAAGTTAATAAACCAATGTGTTTATTTCTAAAATATAAATCAATATTTATGGAGAATGGATAAAATAATAAATGGAAACATTTATAACATTCAAAGTTGAAACCTACAAATAGGGCTTTTTTCTTTAATAATTACAGGAAATTGGTGGACCCCTGAGAAGCAGGCTAAATTAATTTTGATTTATTCTCTTGATTCATGCTGAACTTTGTTAATGTTATCTAACACATGAGGAAGCTGTGAGATTAATCGTTGCCATAATCAGAAAGCATAATACCAATAGTGCATTGCAGGCTCCCCTAGTGCCATGTAATGTTTCCAGCTAGCCACAGTCTTTCTCTCTGGGAACCAAATGTGCAGAGCCACATCTCCTATGGGATGAAGGTGAGAGAGTACACTTACATATTCCAAATGAGTGTGTATCCATTTTGAACATTTTCATCAATGAGAAAGATGCACACTTCATGATCATTTTTCCTTATGTTTCCATTTCTGCACAAAGTAGTCTGGGAGGAGATCGTTAACCATAGATTCAAATTCTTCATTGCATAAACTACCTAAATAAAGAGCACCAATACCTACATGTTAATAGGCAGTAGTCTTTGAGTCATAAATGCATCTAAACCTCCGTTCTGCCATCATAAGTGACTTTGGGCAAATTATTTCATTGCTCAGAATCTGGTTCATCATCAGTGAAATGGTGGTAGATATTTAACCAACAGTGCTACCTGGGAAGATTACAATTAGGAAACAAATTTAAAGTGCCTACAAGAGTTGTTGACACACAGAGAGCACTCAGAAAAGTTTAGGCCTTGAAAGATCACATCAACCATTATCCAACTGATGATAGATTCAAAGCCAAATGGGCAGTACTACATTGAAGGATTTTTATGTGTGTTATAGTAGTTAGAAATCATGCCTTGATTGACTTTGTATGAATAGGATCTTGTTCTGTGTCTCCCTCATAATTGGTTCTCATTAAAAGCTGATTGCTGAATGATATTCAACTGTCCAAAGTAAATATGGAGGAAAAGGGATAGGGGAGAACAGGGAAGGCTGTTCATATACATGTATTTACCTTTCCATTTATTTACTTGTTGTTGCTGTGCACTAGGAAGCATTTCTATCAGAGAATTCATTGATTCTTTTCATCCTAATACTTGAGGATTTTCTCACCAGCTCCTAATTTCCCAAAAGCTGTGAGTTTAGCAATCTGAACCTTTCCTCCTTGTCTACTACCAGCCAAATTCTGAGATAATTCTCCAACCCCCTGGGTTATGTCCTGGGTGATTACCACAGCACCCCTTTCCTCCAGATTTCCTGCTTCACAAAGCCAGGCAGAGCTCTTTAGAAATTGAAACCTTTGGAGAAATCGTTTCATAATAATTTATTTGTAACAGAATTTTGCTGTTTGCTTCTCTGAAACTGGTTCACTAAGAAGCAGTGTTCAGTATTTTTTCTTTTTCTTTTATTCTTCTCTTTTTCTTTTTTTGCAAACTCTCTGTGTAAGGCACTGGGTGAGATTCTCAGAACATATTGAACCACTTTAAATGGAAAAGTCTATCCTAGACCTGGGTGTTTATCTCCTCCATGACCAATATTCTTTTTCACAGAGGAAGGAAGAGAACCAGGAAAGGAGATCAGCCCTTGCCACACATTACCCATATCAGATACTCTTAAAACAGAGCTTTCAGAACCCATTTGGGGGACACATTGCACCGCACAATTAAATCAAGGGTCACATCCTGTGTTGCTACCAGGGCAGCTGTGGTTCTGCCTTCTGTCTGTAGTGCGTTCACTCCCATTGGTGTGTGAAGAAAGAAGCCTAGACCCTTAACAGCAACAGAGGCAGACACCAAGTAGGATAAAATTATATTTTAATAGGGTGAGGTCTAACAGCAAAAAATGTTTTTTGGCAGGGAGGGGCAGGTGAGGGGGAAGGAAATGATTTACCATTCTCTGTCACTCGGGGGTTGAAATGGGTTTCAGTGATTCACTTGTTATTGCTGTGCACTAGGAAGCCTTTATTTAGCTTCCTATGTGGGGATTTTAGTCTTTTTTCATTTAACACTGACAAGGAGAGAATATTAATTTATGAAAGAATAATATCCTTCATATTATCTCTCAAGGACGTTTTTCTTCCTTTTCAAGAGACCCTGGGCTTTTGCATCAATTTGCTTTACTATGTGCATGTAAGCAGAGAGCTCTAGGAGAGCCTTTGCTTATAGTATCATAAATGATTATCCCTCATTTTTTCCAGTAACATTGATCAGAATATCCACTTCTAAATAGGTTGTCATGTAGTGTATGTCTCTTCTTCAGGCTGGATTTCAAAGTGAGTTTGCTTTATATTTTGTCTCTGAAAATGCCCATTGACTTGAATGCCAATTGGATTAAAAGGGGAAAAAACTCATTTTATGATTTGTACAGCTGTTTCTGAGCCCTGATTCTTATAAAAGGTACCCCGGTGGCATTTCCTTACCACAAGATTGACAGACTGGGGAAAGCTAAACATTTTCTTTTCTAAAGAACTGGTGGAAAACGGACCTATTTTCAGGATTGGCTTGTCCTTGGTGAAAAGTTTGAAACCACTGAGTTGCATCACGGCCATAAAGCAAGAAAGCTGTTCCAAAGTCTTAATTTCTAGCCAGTGTTTAAGCAGCTGCAACAGAAAAAAAAGAATTTCTTCTGACCTTCCAAATCACTCCCAGTAAACTGATTTTGCTGAGAAATTTTACAATACTCATTTACTTTTCATGTCCAAGCAGAGGTTCAATGTCTTTAAAACCCTTTCTCTGAATGTCATATGGTAAATGCAGGATGATTTAGGTGTGTACATAAGCCTTGGTGGTAGGCTTTTGTTTGAGGGAATGTGAAAAAAATTCAGAAAGTAGGAGAATAGGAACTTTAAGTAGGATTTTTTGGGGAAAATGCATATGCACATGTTTCTCAAGGAGCTGACATCATTGAGATTTGGCAGTTGGCGTATCATTTAACCTGGCTCTTTCTTTTTCATGATTTTTCCTGCATTCCTTAGTGGGTTTCATTACCATTTGGAGGCCAGCTCTGCAAGGGATGAAGAGGCATCATCTGCTCCCCAGGGAGGGATGGAGACTAATACAACAGAATTTCTAGTGTATGAGCAAGAGTGCAGAAACACAAGCCTCCTGTGGATTGTGGGAAATTAGAAAGCTTTTCTTTTGAAATTATTTAAACTCCAAATCTAAGGGGAGAAACTCCATAAGACTACATGTTACAATCCAAAAGTAATCTCCCTTTCCAAGAGAAGAAGTCTATGCTATGGTTCTAATTGATAACATGCTTGTACTTTTTCCCACAAACAAATCTTCTTACTCCTAAACCTACTGATTATAGATTATTCTATTCCTGATGGTTTGAAAACCCCACAATTTCTCCCCATATTTACTCAACTGAATAATTTGTTGGTAAAAATTAGGTAAAAAATGCTTAATTTCTTAAAATGTTTTAAACATAGTTTGGTTTTATTTCTGCTTTCTCTACTGATGAACTGCTTAGTGACCTAGAATATTCATCTTAGTTTCTTCATGATTTAATTTTCCTGTCTATGCCTTAGAAATTATAAACAGCTGTATATAAATCTCAACAAAAAAAAATGTATTTTTTTCTCTCTTTTCACTCCTAATGAGTGGTGAATCCAGACCGATAAGAGATGAAAAACAGTGAGAAAAACTTGAAATTGAACTTATTGAACACTTAGAAAATTGTTGATCTAAGAGAGATTAGAAATTGAGGTAGGGATATAGAACATTAAAAGAAAGAGGATTTACTGCTGAGAATAGGGAAAGGGGCGGGAAGTAGCTATAAAATAGTGAGAACTGCTTTCCATAAACCACATAAAAACCCCACCTCATTACCCTATAGACATGGAGTACACACACAGTAAAACCTTTGTAATCTGGCATTTGAGAGGAAATGAGGTGCCAGTTAATGTCACGTTATGCTTAATAAAGACTTAGCTCATGTTGTCTCAGGTGGTATCCTTCTTGGACTTCCCTTATCCTCTCCTTAAAGATTTAGACATAAAAGGCATGAAAGGGCAGTGGTTTCTACATATAAATCATAGTTTGTTTGTTTTTTTTAAAAAGACTGGTACAATGGAGCTCTACCTTCCCACTCCTCACCAGGATGATCACCTGGCACAGTGGTCCTACCACATGCTATGTTCCACTTCATTCAGCATCCTCATCTTTTACTCCTTTGGAAATACCTACTTTTATCTCTTGCTAATAGCAAGGGAAATGAATCAATAAGCATATATATAAACAAGATTCCTTAGACTTGAAACAGAACCCTGACAATGTAAAGAAAGATGAGAAATAAACACTAGAGCTACTCATTCATATGTTTAAGTTCAGCATAGGACAGCTCTCCAACCTCCATGTCCTTGACCATCTAAGTTTTGGTTCAAACCCCATGCAGTATGAAAGTGGATGATAAACATCTAGATCTAACGTACCTCCCCTAGTTCTTTTTACTTTCTGGTCTTCTCTCAGTTACATAGACGTTACAAAATGTCTATAGTCCACTGTCCCCCACAGGTATGCAACTTTCATTCATCAAGCAATTTTTCAGGATCCAGCTTTGTGCTAGAAGCTGGGGATACAAATGAAACATCACTGCTGCCCTTGAGGCGATTGATATGCTGGCTTGAGGAACTGACTCTCAATTTCCTTCACCCAAACATTTGGGCTGGCACTGGTCCTTCAAAATTATCTACCCTGTCACATGACTTTAGATATTTGGTTCTTGAGAACAGTTCTGTACTTAATGTTGAGAGAGTTTTATGTTTGGAATTTGTGCTAAGGGAAAGTGATGATGCTGTGAATTAGAGGTTCTTAAACTTAAATATATGACAGGTTATTTGGCTTTCTAAGACTTTTAAAAAACATGCATTCCTAGCCTTGTTTTGGTCCTACTGAATTAGATTCTCCATATGTGAGGCCAGGGGATTCTGACATGAGAAACTGTACCCAAAGTGATGTTTTCATCAGCGAACTTGGAATCAGGTAAAGACTAGGAGACTCCTACTGGATCTATATTTGTATTTTAATCTATTGAAGAATTGTGTATAAAATATATTAAAAGCCTTGAATGAGGAAATATTGTCCAAGTGTGGAGATATCACATCAATTTTTCTCTTCCTATTTCCTTGACTAATCACAAATTCCCATCATACACTAATATAGTGAAGGGATTTCCTCTGCCAATATATTGCCGTAGATATTTCTGGGAGATGCATAAAGATGCATAAAGACAGACTGCATTTTTTAGTGTATAAATATATATAATCTGATTACACAGTTTTGTAGAATCAGGTTGATCATATGTAAATGTATGCAGTGTATGTTTAGTCAGAGGGTCCCAGGAATATATCCACAGAACTCTGGAACATTTTAGTTCATAAACAGATTTTTTTCCCACTAGTCCCAGTGAAAACACTAAAGGCCCCAAAAGGATACATATGGACTAAATACAAATTTGTACTCCCTGCTGGAATTATTGTTTTTATAATCTATGTGTCCTCAGAAAGTTAATCTTTGCTCCATGGAAGCTTTGGGATTTTTTTAAAAGTTATTACAGGTAGAGTGCCTGAGCCACCTCTGTTCTGCTACTTCCCAGTCTCTGCCTTTCCCATTCTACCGAGCAGAGGGTACCAAGGTAGCAGATGGGCACAGACAGCCTCAGCCGCTGCCTAATCTCTGTGTGGCAAGCTCTGTGGGTCTTAGCCAAAGATGCTCTGACTAACTCTGCCACATTTGATTCTGTGGGTTTAATCATCATATTTTTTCCCTTTTTCACTTTTTCCCTAGTTCCTCAGACCTTTTCGTGCTGAGGTTGGCCTCTCACATCAACCTGCATGAATCATAAACCTCTCAAATTAAAAATGGAAAAGACTAAGTGATTAGTCATCTATTCACTAATAGGAATCCTTTTGTGAGCTTGTGTGTCTGTGTCCTTTACTAAGTTCTGTTTAAAAACATATAAAATAGGCGCCCAGACTTCTGGAGCATAGTGTGCTTATAGCCACCTCTGAGTGAGGAACCCTACTGAGCAAGGCTTCCCAATGAAGTGCAATGACCACTGGATTCAGAGTTGACTTCAGTTCACGTATTCCAGTGACCTTGTAAAAGTCTCTTTGGAGTTTATTTTTTTCAGTGTTAAAATAATAAAGTAGAATCACTAAATCTTTATAATTCTTGTTATTTTATAATTCTATGGTTCCTTCTAAGAAATCTGCCTTCTCTATTTTGACTTAGCTACCCCATGTTTTATTTAGTTATTGTATTTTCCTATATCTTTATTTATCTGAACAAGGATTTTTTTTTTCCCTTCTCAAGGCTGAGTGGTTTCTATTCAAATCTCTGCAGACTGATTGCAAAAGTATCCTGAAAAAAACATAATCATTGACTGACATTTATAAATCTCTGTCAGCATATGAAAGTTAGTTAAAGAAGTCGGATGCATTATCTCATTATCTCATAGGCTTAGCTAATCTCAAAGTTATGGACCATCTCTGGATGTGAGGACTTAATATGGAGGCAAGCTGCAGAGTGAAAAATTAAAACTGATAAGATTGCTATTCTGCCTCAGCCTCCAAATATTCATAAGTTTTGAGCTGAACCTCTTAACAGGAAGCAGGAGTCATTAGGAAGATATGTTTTGTTTTGTTTTTGTTTTTGTTTTTTGGCTGCATTGGGTCTTAGTTGCAGCACACTGGCTCTTTGTTGTGGTGTGTGGGCTTCTCTCTAGTTGTGGCATGCGAGTTTTCTCTCTCTAGTTGTGGCATGCAGGTTTTCTCTCTCTCTAGTTGTGGCACGTGGGCTCCAGGGCGCGTGGGCCCTGTAGTCGTGGCATGTAGGCTTCATTGCCCCGCAGCATGTGGGATCTTAGTTCTCCGACCAGGGATTGAACCCACGTCCCCTGCATTGGAAGGTGGATTCTTTACTACCAGGGAAGTCCCAGGAAGGGACTTTTATATTATATTTGCTTGACAAACATGTGTGAACATGAAACATAGGAAATACCAGGAAATGTTATAATCACCTGTTGTCCAAATTAAAATAAAGAAACCTGGGTTCAGAAATGCTGGTTTTAATTTAATTATATAGGTGTGACCAAGTTTTTCTCACTTAGGAACAAGGTAAGAGGGTGATATGGTGGCATTTTCTAGGTAAAATCAATAGAACAAGCAAAAACATGTATGTAGATTTTTTAAAATAATTCACTGGGCTCTACAAGAATTATTGGTTCATCAATTCCCAAATGAAAAAAGAAAATCCTCAAATGTTTTCAGAATTAAAGAGATGATCAGTATCTTTATTGAATTTTCTCACATTTTCATTATTCTTAGCTTAATCCAGAAAGAGTGAGGTCATGACAAACTCTCTGGGTAGTGAATTCTACCTCTCCAGGTTTGTAGTAAAATAAAATCTTAAAGTAGAAGAGGGGGAAATGAGAACTCATTTTGGTCTGGTTTCCCTTTCTTCAGATATTTGAGATCAAATATATATCTATGAATATAGAAATCTATGAATATATATATACACATATATATGTGAATAATTACATATAACCTCTCCTTTGTAAATATAACATAAACCTAAATTACTATTTTTAATGATTGAATGTTTAATAATAGTTTTTCTTTTCAAAATGATAAGCCAAGTATATAATCCTATTCTTGTTTATTGTAGTAAATGTCAGAGAACTTGTCACTGAAAAAATTAATTTCTTCTTTATTTTTAATATTCGATTAAGTGATTCTTCTCATGGTGAGGAAAAAAAACCCTAGAAAAATAATGATAATTATATCATGAACTGGACAAAGGCTAGTAGAAAAGCCCCATCAGTACCTTTCTGTTTCCCTAGCAGGACAGATTGGGCTGTAGGTGCTGAGGCAGTGAGAGAAAGCCATCTTCATATAGCAGCCAAAAAAAAAAGTGTTAGTTCATTTTTTCTGTTACTTTCAACTCACATATAATGTCATTAGTTATTTTAGAAAATCATATTTCATACCCTTGAGATTATCATTCAGTGCTCTTAGGATAGGGGCAGCAGCATGGAAATGGCATGATTCTTTCCTGAGTAAGTGGCTCCTCTACAGAAATGAGCGCGATGCTTATGTAGCTCAATCCTAGGAGTCTCAATTTCTTCCCCTACAAAACAGTGTGAAAAACTTCACTTCCTCTGGTGGATTACAGTAGGGAGTGTTGTGTAAAGCCTCTTGTTCAGAGCTGGCACATAGTGATGTTAATGATACTGATGGTGGACACCTGCTAGATGCCAGCCATTGGGCCAAGTGCTTTATGTGCATTTTCACACTTAATCCTTTTCACATACCCTGATGTAGGTCTTGCTCTCATTTCTCTTCACTTCACAGAGAGGTTAAGTCACAGAACTCATAAATAACAGAACTGGACTCAGAACCCAGATTTGCTCAATCCCAAGTCTGGACTCTTAACCACCATACAGCACCCGCTTCCTAAATGTCCATAGTAGTTCTTGAAAAATGAGTTATTATTTACTCTTCCCATTTTACCTCAAAAAATAACAGACTGAGTGCAGAGATTCTCGAGAGTAAAGGGGAGACATTATACACATATCCAACCAACATACTCCTCAGTCATCATTAATTTACCAAATAAGCTCTAAAATGGAAAGATTATGGGCTGTCCAACCTTAATGAAAGTGGACAAAGTGAAAACAGATCTCTTTCATGTTTGCGTTAATGCATTTTCTCTCATGTGGTTGGATTTGGAATAGATTCAGAGCCTGGCTTAAGCACAATGTAAACTGGTCATAAAAGCCCACATGAATGTGGCTATTTATTGCTGACATGGTGTTGACCAAATTGTCATATACATTGGCTACCTTATTCAGAGCGTTGGGGAAAACCACTCCATATTCCAAAGTGGTACAACATTTCAGAATGACTATAGTGGGGCTCTTTTTAAATCCTGAAGGCTACCTGATTTGGCAGAATGACCTCAGAAAATTCTAGCAAACTTGAAACAAGGTATAACGATCACTAGAAGATATGGGGTCTATAACTGGCCCCTGTAAATAGAGCATACCTTTCAGATTTAAGGATTTGTGGGTTTAGTTTAGAATATTGATCATGAGGTCTATGTTGTGTTTATTTGCCTCTGGCCCACTTAAACCATTTCTGCCTTTGACTGCTGTTTCTCTCTGGTGATTATTCCTGCTGTTGCTGTCTGTAGAAAGCCCGTGATCCAGTACCTCCTGCCTCTTACATGGTCAGTTGATAATGAAAAGATGTGTTAAAGACACATAAGCTTCCAAGGTTTCTTCCTGGTGTAAGAAAGCTTGAGAGAATTTGAAAAGCTGCAAGAAAATAGACAGTTTATATATTAACAGAAAAAAAGAAGATTTCTCACAGAAGAGTCAATTAAAAAGGAGTCCAAAAATAGATAAATGTATAAAAAAATTAAAAGCTCATCATAGTATTATTATTCTTCAAGAACACCTAAATCAAAGTTAATATGATACTTTTTGCTGCTACCTTGATATTTGAATTTAGTGTTCCTATTCCTAGCATGAAATGATGAGAATGGAATGAAGTAATATAAGGGTATAACTAACCCTGGCAAGGGATAAGATGCAAGGACTTCTACTGAAGAGTGAGGAGATGGTGTAGTTTCACTGAACTCTATAGTTTCAGAAGCAAGACAATTAAAGCAGATGTGCATAGACGTGTGACCTTTTCCTACTCTATGCATTTCTTTCTCCCCTAGTTAATGACTTGCGAATGACCATATCTGGGGGATATCGAGGAGTCATTTAAAAAGGAACAGAAATATTAACCAGAAAAAAAGATAATGGCAAGGGCTATTCACCAAATGTGAACTAAATATTTATGTTCATGTTCTCTATATTATTTTGTGTGAAAAAAAAATCTGTTTCTCTGTTCCTTTTGGATATCTAGGTAGACTACATTTTTCAGGCTCCTTTGCAGTTAAATTCATCCATGGAAATGAGTTTTAGCCATCGGAAATGATGTAGAACACACAGTTTTTTCCTATAAAAGCTTCCTGTGTGAGGTTCTCTATGCTTTATATCCATCTGCCTCACAAACATCTCAGATGATCTAGAGAAGGGCAGAACCGCAAGATCTTACATATCTGAGTCGCTGCTACAAAGATCACCGACAAAACCAGGAACACCACCTTAGACTTTTTTGTGAATTATATTTTGTTAAATTAGTGATATTTTGGAGTTTCTTTAATAACATTTAACCTACCTTGACTAGTATAATCAATTACGGTAAGTCCCTACATACAAACCTTCATGTTGTGAACTTTCAAAGATGCTTTTGCATGTCCAGTCATGTAAGTTAGTTCACATGTCTGGTGTACATTGTCACGTGCGTGCATCCTCTACAAGTGGTTGTGCTTTTGTGTACTTTACTGTACAGTACTGTTGCTGTGCAACATGAGAAGCTTACTAATGAAGACCTGATGGAATTGGAGGCCCAGAGAAAGGACGAATAGAGACAAGAGGAAGAAGAAGTAACTGAAGAACCAAAGAGATTCACAACCCAGGAAATGGCAAGGGGATTTTCTTTATTTGAGGAAGCACTGTTAGTTTTTGAGGCACAGGACCCAAATGCAGAATGGTACATGAAGGTTGCAGCAGCCGTTATAATGCAATCCAGTGCTATCATTTCATCTATGATGAGAAAAAAAGAGCTACTCCCCAGACATTGCTGGATCAGTTTTTCAAGAGGGTAGATGGAATTGAATCCAGCAAGGAACCAGAACCTGTGCCATCAACGTCAGGCGTGAGTGCAGTTGCAGCTTGCCCTCTGTCTCCTATTGCTGACGATCCTTCAGCTCTACCATCTCCCACCTCATCTCCTTCCTCCAGTCAGTAACTCTTCTTGCCTGTTCACTCGATGCCAGCCCCTGTATGCCAGCTGTTGTACTGTACTACTATACTTTTCAGGGTACTGTACTGTGAGATTAAAAGTGTTTATTTTTTGTGTTTGTTTTTCATGTATTATTTGTGTGAAAAGTATTATAAACCTATTAGAGTACAGTACTATATAGCCGATTGTGTTAGTTGGGTACTTAGGCTAACTTTGTTGGACTTATGAACAAACTGGACTTACGAACGAATTGGACATACGAATGTGCTCTCAGAACAGAAGTCGTTCGTATGTAGGGGACTTACTTGTATAGATAAACCAAGCCCCTTTGAAATGCAATAAGTGATAACTAGCTTATAGCTCTTGAAAATGTGCGCTAGAAATGAAAATTATATGCCTTCTCAAATTGTATTTAAGTGTATCCAACAACCTGAACCCCTGCTATACAAGATTAGCTAATCCTTATACAAAAAGTATAGGGGCATCTAAGAATGGGATGTAGTGGCAGTCCAATGCAAAAGTCATATGAATCAGCAGGTGATGCTGGGAAATCTGCTCATGAAAGTAATTACATTTTGTGCATCTGTAGTATGCCAGGCTCTACATGGTATTCTCTGTAGATGTGAACTGATTTTAGTATTCTAGCAACTCCATGAGCTGTTGTTCTCTCCCTATTACAGATGTGAAAACTAATATCTCAGAAATTATTTAATTTGACCACGATTAAGCAATTAGTAAATGTAGTATCCTGGATACTAAGCTGGTTTAGCATGGCAGTTGGGAATATTGTTACTTGGGAGCTATAAAGATATCAGAATTCACTCCTAATATATGAGATCTCAGGACTGTTTGTTCATGAAAGACATTCAGGGAAGCTTATGGGAACTCAGCTGTTGGAGCCAGATTACTTAGTCTTCTGAGATGAAGAGAAGGAAGGCCTGGCTTTCATTGAGGGAGAACATGAGCAGGACTAGGAGGAGAGGTCATCTAGGGCAGGGAACCAGAAGGAAGAGCTCCAAAGAGAAATTTAAGTTATTCTGTAATGGCAGGAGTTTGGAGGTTCTCTAACTCTTAATTTCCCATTGTAGAAAAATCTCAATCTCAAGGTTTTTTTCGGGCTAATGTGGACGAGATGATTTTTTTTCTAGACTTTGGAAACTTGTCTAACTTGGGATATATGTAGATACTTTGCAAATTGCAATGATTTGACATTAATCTAGAGTTACAATGTCAACTGGAGGCACACTGTTTAACTGGGCAGCTTGTGAATTGATAAATGACGCTTTGGCACAGTATAGTAACTTGCCATCATTAAAAAATGGTCAGAAATTGCATAATTTACTCCCAAATAATAATGATGTGAAAACACTACAAAGCCTGATGTGCTCAAGAGGATTTACATAGTAATTGGTGCATTTTTCTCTTGGATTGCCTTGAAATTCTGCCAGTGTTCCCAAAAGAAAAAGAATGAAATATGCAATGTGACTTTAATAGTTTTGATTGGATGTTCTCTGATCAGCCCTCTTTGTAGAAAGAATACAGCTCTCTTTACCATATGCACAGTTCCATTTGGGACTTCATTAGGGCAGTTAATGAGAAAATGCCCTAATTTGGGATATTAACATGTCTGCTGTTTGCTTTTCTGTATCACCTCTGAACAATGGCTTAAAAATATGTATTAAGGACAGGTGCCAGAGAATATTGTTGGGGTGCTTGTATGTGTGTGTCTGTCACAGCAGAGCAGTGAACATTACAAATTAAAGGCAAAGTCATGGCCAAAGTATCCTAGGCCTTAGTTCAGGAGAACTGGGAATAAATTGGAAGGATAAAAATAAATACATAAAGCCCGCACTGGCTTCTTCTCACAAACTTTACTGAACACAAAGAAGATACATAAGAAAAGGACACTCCTGAGTAAATCCAAACTCAGCATCTCTCTTTTGTTTCTCTGAGGGACATGTTCAGGGTGGTTTAGAAGCTCAAGTGAGGTGATAAATCTGCCAGAGCTGAAAAATTTCTAGATTTTTCTTCCTCCTCTTTCTTAGAGGGGCCATAGAATTGCCTAGAAATAACTTGCACTGGTATGCTGGGCTTCACCTGTAAAGGTCAAATAGGAGCCTTGAGCCAGGTCATCCTTTCGCTTCTAGACACTAATTTCCATAATTTCTGTGTATTCCCTCCTCAATTCCTGAAACCCTTCCACTGTACTCTCTGAAATTTAAAGTCCATCATTAGCAAAATGCCCTAGCTCCTCATATCCTTCTTTGACTGTTCCCTTACTCTCTGGCTCCAAGTGAAAACTGAGTCTACCTTGAAGGTGATACTTTCCCTGCAGTTCTCTCAATTCACAGCTTTTTCTCTTCCTCAAGCTCCCCATCCCAGGCTTGAATCTTACTTCTTCCTGCAACACCCCACTAACCCTCCTTGTTGCTCTCACTTATCAACCCTTCATTCATTTCCCCTTGATTCTGAAAGACTCATTGTCACTCTCTCCAAGACTACTCTGCTATAATTCTTGGAGGTTTTAATGTCTGTTTTGATGTTTCTTCTAACACCTGGTCTCTTAGGAATCTCTCCCTTGCTCACTCTGTTTCAGCTACACTGGTGTTCTTTCTATTCTTTAAACATGTCAAGCATTCTCCTGCCTCAGAGCCCCTGCCCTTGATGTTGTTTCTGCCTGGAATACTTTCCTGCTGGTATCTACATTCCTCACTAATATCATATCTTTATTAAAATGACAACTTCTATTGTGACCTTCTATCACCACTGATTAAAATTAATCACCCCTCTCACCATGCTTCCTATTATCTTTTCTGCTTTAGCTTTCTCAATGTAATATACTATACATTTTACTTATTTAATTGTTTATGGACTGATTCTCTCCCAGAATGTAAGCTCCTTGAGGACAGGGATTTATTTTTGTATGTTTTGTTCATTGCTGAATGCTCAGAATCTTTAACAGTGCCTGACACATAACAGTCACTAAAATATATGCTGAATAAATAAATAGTCCTGTTATTCATAAAATGACATCACCTAGGCATAATATATAGGTTTTGAGGCATAACATTTTTCTTGCATGATCACTTGGTGGAAATTCCTACTGTGGCGTAGAACTTATATATGCCCACCTGGTGTCTTTCCATGAGCAGGCCTGGTCATGGCTTACCACAAAAAGATCTGTGGAGAAAATAATTAAATAGGGATCTATATTAATTTTCCAGGACTGCCATAGCAAAATACCACAAACTGAATTGCTTAAACAACAGAAATTTATTGCCTCACAGTTCTGGAGGCTAGACATACAAGATTAAGACGACATTAGTGTTGGTTCTCTCTGGGGGCTGTGAGCAAGAACTTGTTCCGTGCCTCTCTCTTAGTTTCTGCTGGTTTGCTGAGAATCTTTGACGTTCCTTGGTATGTAGCGGCATCACACTGATCTCTGCTTTTGTCTTCACGTGGCATTCATTTTCCCTGTGTGTCTCTGTCTCCAACATTTTCCTTTTTTTATAAGGACACCAGTTATATTGGTTTAGGGCCCATCCTAGTGACATCATTTTTAACTCTATTACCTCTATAAAGACCTTATCTCCAAATAAGGTCACATTCTGAGATACTAGGAGTTAGGACTTCAACAGGTGAATATTGAGAGGACAGAATTCAACCCTTAGCAGCGTTTATATCCCTAATACGGAGTAGTATGCTACCAGAGGGGATGAGTGTTTACTGATATTGAAGGTTTCAGAGACAGTAGTTAACTTAATGATTACAAAAAAAAAAATCCCTGAGTTTAGACTCCCTAACTACCTTACCTATAATTCCCACCATGTTACCATTCCCTCTTGAAGAAAGCTGTAATGAAGATGGTTAGGATACATAATAATTAGTAAGAAACTCAGGTCAAGACTGCATAATTTTATTGATTTCACTTCAAAATTAATTCATCAGAGTGAAAGCAATTTACATACAGAAAATTAATTAGAATACTTTAATCCAATTTAACACAGTTCCCAGAGAAGTCTTGAGAGAGAAAGCAACAGATGTCAGCCTGACCAGGCTGACAAAAGTGAGAGCACCCAAGGGAGACCTCTGGGATGACGGGTAATGAATGGCATGCTCGATTTTTCCAAAGGCACAGACTTTAATTCCTTCAAGCAAATCCAAATATTGAATTTTTTTTTTCAAGGCTGAAAACATATAACAACTTCTGCTACCTCTGAAGTGGTACAGGAATGACTTCTTACGGCTGGGAGTATGTTTTAGCAAAAGCCTAAATATGACAATGAAAATAAGATGAAGTTCACATTACTCACGTAAAATGATATTCACATACGGTGAACAGATTTCTATGGTCAGGAAAAATGAATTCTGATTTTTTTATGGTTAGATGATAATGATCATGCATTTATTGTGCTAGCATTAATTATGTGTCTTCTGTGTATTAGATACAAGTTATTCTCAGATGAGTAAGACACAGTTCCTGCCCTCAAACTGCTCACAATCTAATGAGAGAGTTAGGAAAATTAATCCTTTTAATACAGTGAAATAAGTGACCTAAATAGAGTATTAGGGAAGTATGATAGAAGAGCACTTTTCTTACCCTAAATGTAGGAAATACATGTATTTAGATGTAGGAAATACATCTAAAATGGCTAATTTAAGCTGAGTCACTGAGGAATGCTTACCTGGCCAAAGAAGGGTGGGCTGAGAGTTTGAGGTGGCAGGAGAAGAAAGGCAAAGTCACAGGGGCACAGTGTAGGATAGTGCACACAGAAGGCTGTAATTCAATATGGCTAGAATTTATTTTTATATTTGGCTTAATTCTAAAAACTACAGGAAGCCACTAAAGATTTTAAGGCAAGAGAAAGATGTGATCATATTTGTATTTCAGAAAAAGTGTACCCTGGCATTTATATGGAAAATGAGTTGGAAGGAAGTAAAAAAATAATTAGGAAGATAAAAGCAGAGTGATCCATTTGCAACTATTTTGATAGTGAGGATATTGTCCAAAACAGTAGAGGTAGAAAGGAAGAGATTTATGAGACTTGCACGAGACAGAATCAACAGAACATGAGGAGGGGAAATTAAATGAGAAATACGAAGAAGGTGGCTCCCAATGTTGTACTTTAGATCTTCATTGAGGATTTGCTGAGTTTGGTGTGTTTGTGCTACATCCATATAAAGATTTCTAACTACCCTTGGGTAGGTCTGAAACATTGGGCAGAGACCACGGCTGGAGGTACAGACTTGGGAGTCATCTTCTTAAAGATCGTTGTAGATTTTGCCTAAGAGAACAAAACCATCTACATTTAGAATAAAAAAGTAGGAGAAAGAACACAGTTTTTTTTTTTTTCTTTTCAAGACTGAAAATAAAAAGATGAAGAAAAAAGTAGGAAGAACAGTATTATGAAACAGCCTGTTAACAGAGGGGAAGAATGTTTAACGATATTGAATGCCTCAGAGAAGGAAAGTAACAATGATGAAAACGTTCCCAGAGATTGACCCATAAGAGGTCATTGCAAACCCTGGTAAATGAAGTCTTTCTCAACAAATATCTTAAAGTAATTGAATGTAGTTAGTCTGTGTGCTGATACTTAATTAATGTCTCTGTTAGTAAAATAATAAAAATAATCACTCTCTTCTCTCAAAGCTTATGTTCTAATGTGGATGAAGTAGAGACCCTTGGAAATTTAAAAGGAAAGAAAGTTATGCATATATCTGTAAGAGAACAGAATTTGTTGGGAATAGGTTTGTATTCTTATTTTTGATTTCTGTAGTCCTTTCAAGATTATTTTATGGATTGTAAAGCAGTAGGGGAAGAGGAAGGATGAAGGGAGATGGAATATGATGAGAATTCATGAAGCTATAAGTAATAGAATGTATGTGTGTCATAAGATATAAACAGAACTTTCCAGCAGAGATTTCAAGCTATTTCTCCTCTTCTGTCATCAATTTTCTATTCTTATTTTCTATGTTCCTTTATCTTCTCACCCTTGGCTTTTACTGTCCTCTGACAGCTTCATCGATAAAAGAACACAACTGGATTAGTCGGAACACAATACAATATTGTAGTTTAGGTAAAGCCAAGGTTCCACTGTATATGCAGCGTGGATACAAATGGTGGGAGTCCAGCTAGACCCTACAGACTGAATTTTGGTGAAGTACTTCTTTACAAACTAGTGACAAAGCCTTGCAAAGTAAATTTTTCCAGGTATTGAAATTTACATGTAACTATTTATAAACTTCAATGAGCTTTACAATGTTCGGGACATTGTTAAAGCTGGTTAAAAACAAAGATCTATAAAACACACTACTGTCCTAGAGACACTTACAGACATGTACTGAGATGTTGCTTTTACACTAATAGAAGTTTCCTGTGAAAATATTTCTGGTGTTAAACTTCTGTTAAAATGACAGCTCATATCTAGCCAACTTAGATGTCTCTTTTATGGAATTGCTGTCCCAAAGAGCTGTGAAGTCCCATTTGCCATTGCACCCTCAAACTGGGATATCTTTCATCCACATTCTCCTTTCACCCACTTGATGCAGACTCAGATTCGTAAACTCCACCTACCTCTGGCTACTTGTTGGTTGGATTGATTTATGCTTGAGTCTGTGAGTAGAAGAAGCATGTTTTGACCAGTCCTCTTTCTTTACAAACACATCCTGAGGCTCTCACCTCCATTTCCATATTAAACTTCCAAATCCTTCTTGATAATAAAAGAAGACAGCTAAGAACATACCAGCTTTTTTATAATGGTAGAAAATCTTATTTCAGATCTCTAACACCCACAAATTCACTATTGTAATCTAAGTAAACTTTGTCTTTTCCTACTTCTAGAGGTGGAAGAAGAAAATTGTAGAAGCCATGTTAAGTTTATAAAAGGGGGGAATCAAAGATAGGGTATCCTTGTTTTGTCTAGATTACTCCTGTTATCCCAGCATAATTACTTAATAGCATCCCCTTTCAGTATACAGTGTGTCCCACTCTGGGCAATAAATTATATAGGCAGGCTAATTAAAGTCCTATTCTAAGATCTAAAGAATCGCCAAGAGATTGAGGCTCTCATGAATATGGTGAGAAAAATAGTAGGATCTATTTCTTTTTTTTTTTTTTTTTAAACGAACCTCAGTCACTTTTTTTTTTAAATTATTTATTTATTTATTTATTTTTATTTATGGCTGTGTTGGGTCTTCGTTTCTGTGCGAGGGCTTTCTCTAGTTGCGGCAAGTGGGGGCCACTCTTCATTGCGGTGCGCGGGCCTCTCACTATCGCGGCCTCTCTTGTTGCGGAGCACAGGCTCCAGACGCGCAGGCTCAGTAATTGTAGCTCACGGGCCTAGTTGCTCCCCGGCATGTGGTATCTTCCCAGACCAGGGCTCAAACACGTGTCCCCTGCATTGGCAGGCAGATTCTCAACCACTGTGCCACCAGGGAAGCCCAGTAGGATCTATTTCTAACTAATATCTAATAAATGGTAGGAACAACTTTTTTCAGTTGTTTTTTTTTTTATTGTTAATCTACTTTTTTAAAATGTGTTGTTATGAACAATTTCAAATATAAATATAAGTATATAGAATACTATACTAAACCTATGTATTCCTATGAGACTTCCATAATTATTAACTCTCTGCTAAATAACATTTATTCTGTAATTCTACCCATTCTTCTACATGATTTTTTCAATAAACTTTATTTTTCAGAACAGATTTAGACTTATAGAAAAATTGCAAAGACAGTACAGAGAGTGCCCATAGACCTCACACCTAGTTTTTCCTATTTTTAACATTTTACATTAGTATGACAGTCTTTTTTTTTTTTTTTTCACACACACACACTGTATTTTATTTTTACAAGAGATAAATAGACTGACACCAAGCATTGTACATGGATGACCACAACAAAAGCAACAATGATTGCAATTACCAAACATGAAACACACTCATACTATGTCATAATATTGACATTCAGTCCAGTAATCCTCCACTGTAACAGCTCCTTTACTTTGCAGTGAAAATTGATTTGTATATTCTTTGCCTCTGAGTCCTTGTGGGATTTTTTTTTTTTAATTCAGACAGAAAGTCACAAAAATTATACTCATCCTCATCAGTTCACTCAGTCCCATGTAATTCATTTTTTTTTTCATCTTGATATTTTGTTAGCACTTTTATGAGTTCATCAGTTTTTCATTAGAGTTCTGAAAATGCTTATTCATTCAGTTCAGCAGTACAGTCAGTTACCAGAAACCTGTACTTGTCAGAGTCTTTTCCATGAATTTCTTGAAGATGAAACCCTTTTATAGGAACATATTTGCAAAATCATCAGAGTACACCCAGAACTGTCTGTAAATGACAAAAGACTTAAAAATGACCACGGTTAAAGATTTGATGAAAGTTCATAATAATGCAGTTGACAAGAAAATTAGTTATTTCTGAGATATACATTTTAAAGTAATAACTAGGATTATTACTTATAACATTATACCAGAACATATAAGATTTTTAGAAATTTCATGTAATGTCTGAAACATTTATATTAACATATTTCCATACATATTTCCATACAAATACAAATATAAGATTTTTAGAAATTTCATGTAATGTCTGAAACATTTATATTAACATATTTCCATACAAATAACCCAATGAAAGTTTAGCATTAGTTGTTTTGTTTGTTTTTTTATACTGCAGGTTCTTATTAGGCATCAATTTTATACACATCAGTGTATACATGTCAATCCCAATCGACCAATTCAGCACACCCCCATCCCAACCTCACCGCAGTTTTCCCCCCTTGGTGTCCATATGTCCATTCTCTACATCTGTGTCTCAACTTCTGCCCTGCAAACTGGCTCATCTGTACCATTTTTCTAGGTTCCACATACATGCATTAATATACGATATTTGTTTTTCTCTTTCTGACTTACTTCACTCTGTATGACACTCTCTAGATCCATCCACGTCTCAACAAATGACTCAGTTTCGTTCCTTTTTATGGCTGAGTAATATTCCATTGTATATATGTACCACTTCTTCTTTATCCATTCGTCTGTTGATGGGCATTTAGGTTGCTTCCATGACCTGGCTATTGTAAATAGTGCTGCAATGAACATTCGGGTGCATGTATCTTTTGGAATTACGGTTTTCTCTGGGTATATGCCCAGTAGTGGGATTGCTGGGTCATATGGTAATTCTATTTTTAGTTTTTTAAGGAACCTCCATATTGTTCTCCATAGTGGCTGTATCAATTTACATTCCCACCAACAGTGCAAGAGGGTTCCCTTTTCTCCACACCCTCTCCAGCATTTGTTGTTTGTAGATTTTCTGATGATGCCCATTCTAACAGGAGTGAGGTGATACCTCATTGTAGTTTTGATTTGCATTTCTCTAATAATTAGTGCTGTTGAGCATCTTTTCATGTGCTTCGTGGCCGTCTGTATGTCTTCTTTGGAGAAATGTCTATTTAGGTCTTCTGCCCATTTTTGGATTGGGGTGTTTGTTTCTTTGATATTGAGCTGAATGAGCTGTTTATATATTTTGGAGATTAATCCTTTGTCTGTTGATTCATTTGCAAATATTTTCTCCCATTCTGAGGGTTGTCTTTTCGTCTTGTTTATGGTTTCCTTTGCTGTGCAAAAGCTTTGAAGTTTCATTAGGTCCCACTTGTTTATTTTTGTTTTTATTTCCATTACTCTAGGAGGTGGATCAAAAAAGATCTTGCTGTGATTTATGTCAAAGAGTGTTCTTCCTATGTTTTCCTCTAAGAGTTTTATAGTGTCCAGTCTTATATTTAGGTCTCTAATCCATTTGGAGTTTATTTTTGTGTATGGTGTTAGGGAGTATTCTAATTTCATTCTTTTACATGTAGCTGTCCAGTTTTCCCAGCACCACTTATTGAAGAGACTGTCTTTTCTCCACTGTATATCTTTGCCTCCTTTGTCATAGATTAGTTGACCATAGGTGCGTGGGTTAATCTCTGGGCTTTCTATCTTGTTCCATTGATCTATGTTTCTGTTTTTGTGCCAGTACCATATTGTCTTGATTACTGTAGCTTTATAGTATAGTCTGAAGTCAGGGAGTCTGATTCCTCCAGCTCCATTTTTTTGCCTCAAGACTGCTTTGGCTATTCGGGGTCTTTTGTGTCTCCATACAAATTTTAAGATGATCTGTTCTAGCTCCGTAAAAAATGCCATTGGTAATTTGATAGGGATTGCATTGAACCTGTAGATTGCTTTGGGTAGTATACTCATTTTCACAATGTTGATTCTTCCAATCCAAGAACATGGTATATCTCTCCATCTGTTGGTATCATCTTTAATTTCTTTCATCAGTGTCTTATAGTTTTCTGCATACAGGTCTTTTGTCTCCCTAGGTAGGCTTATTCCTAGGTATTTTATTCTTTTTGTTGCAATGGTAAATGAGAGTGTTTCCATAATTTCTCTTTCAGATTTTTCATCATTAGTGTATAGGAATGCAAGAGATTTCTGTGCATTAATTTTGTATCCTGCAACTTTACCATATTCATTAATTAGCTCTAGCAGTTTTCTGGTGGCAGTTTTAGGATTCTCTATGTATAGTATCATGTCATCCGCAAACAGTGACAGTTTTACTTCTTCTTTTCCAATTTGTATTCCTTTTATTTCTTTTTCTTCTCTGATTGCTGTGGCTAGGACTTCCAGAACTATGTTGAATAATAGTGGTGAGAGTGGACATCCTTGTCTCGTTCCTGATCTTAGAGGAAATGCTTTCAGTTTTTCACCATTGAGAATGATGTTTGCTGTGGGTTTGTCATATATGGCCTTTATTATGTTGAGGTAGGTTCCCTCTATGCCCACTTTCTGGAGAGTTTTTATCATAAATGGGTGTTGAATTTTGTCAAAAGCTTTTTCTGCATCTATTGAGATGATCATATGGTTTTTATTCTTCAATTTGTTAATATGGTGTATCACATTGATTGATTTGCGTATATTGAAGAATCCTTGCATCCCTTGGATAAATCCCACTTGATCGTGGTGTATGATCCTTTTAATGTATTGTTGGAGTCTGTTTGCTAGTATTTTGTTGAGGATTTTTGCATCTATATTCATCAGTGATATTGGTCTGTAATTTTCTTTTTTTGTAGTGTCTTTGTCTGGTTTTGGTATCAGGGTGATGGTGGCCTCATAGAATGAGTTTGGGAGTGTTCCTTCCTCTGCAATTTTTTGGAAGAGTTTGAGAAGGATGGGTGTTAGCTCTTCTCTAAATGTTTGATAGAATTCACCTGTGAAGCCATCTGGTCCTGGACTTTTGTTTGTTGGAAGATTTTTAATCACAGTTTCAATTTCATTACTTGTGATTGGTCTGTTCATATTTTCTGTTTCTTCCTGATTCAGTCTTGGAAGGTTATACCTTTCTAAGAATTTGTCCATTTCTTCCAGGTTGTCCATTTTATTGGCATAAAGTTGCTTGCAGTAGTCTCTTAGGATGCTTTGTGTTTCTGCGGTGTCTGTTGTAACTTCTCCTTTTTCATTTCTAATTTTATTGATTTGATTCCTCTCCCTCTTTTTCTTGATGAGTCTGGCTAATGGCTTATCAATTTTGTTTATCTTCTCAAAGAACCAACTTTTAGTTTTATTGATCTTTGCTATTGTTTTCTTTGTTTCTATTTCATTTATTTCTGCTCTGATCTTTATGATTTCTTTCCTTCTGCTAACTTTGGGTTTTGTTTGTTCTTCTTTCTCTAGTTTCTTTAGGTGTAAGGTTAGATTGTTCACTTGAGATTTTTCTTGTTTCTTTAGGTAGGCTTGTATAGCTATAAACTTCCCTCTTAGAACCGCTTTTGCTGCATCCCATAGGTTTTGGGTCGTCGTGTTTTCATTGTCATTTGTCTCTAGGTATTTTTTGATTTCCTCTTTGATTTCTTCAGTGATCTCTTGGTTATTTAGTAACGTATTGTTTAGCCTCCATGTGTTTGTGTTTTTTACGTTTTTTTCCCTGTAATTCATTTCTAATCTCATAGCGTTGTGGTCAGAAAAGATGCTTGATATGATTTCAATTTTCTGAAATTTACTGAGGCTTGATTTGTGACCCAAGATGTGATCTATCCTGGAGAATGTTCCGTGCGCACTTGAGAAGAACGTGTAATCTGCTGTTTTTGGATGGAATGTCCTATATATATCAATTAAATCTATCTGGTCTATTGTGTCATTTAAAGCTTCTGTTTCCTTATTTATTTTCATTTTGGATGATCTGTCCATTGGTGTAAGTGAAGTGTTAATGTCCCCCACTATTATTGTGTTACTGTCGATTTCCTCTTTTAAAGCTGTTAGCAGTTGCCTTATGTATTGAGGTGCTCCTATGTTGGGTGCATATATATTTATAATTGTTATATCTTCTTCTTGGATTGATCCCTGTATCATTATGTAGTGTCCTTCCTTGTCTCTTGTAACATTCTTTATTTTAAAGTCTATTTTATCTGATATGAGTATAGCTACTCCAGCTTTCTTTTGATTTCCATTTGCATGGAATATCTTTTTCCATCCCCTCACTTTCAGTCTGTATGTGTCCCTAGGTCTAAAGTGTGTCTCTTGTAGACAGCATATATATGGGTCTTGTTTTTGTATCCATTCAGCCAGTCTATGTCTTTTGGTTGGGGCATTTAATCCATTCACGTTTAAGGTAATTATCGATATGTATGTTCCTATGACCATTTTCTTAATTGTTTTGGGTTTGTTTTTGTAGGTCCTTTTCTTCTCTTGTGTTTCCCACTTAGAGAAGTTCCTTTAGCATTTGTTGTAGAGCTGGTTTGGTGGTGCTGAATTCTCTTAGCTTTTACTTGTCTGTAAAGCTTTTGATTTCTCCATCAAATCTAAATGAGATCCTTGCTGGGTAGAGTAATCTTGGTTGTAGGTTCTTCCCTTTCATCACTTTAAGTATATCATGCCACTCCCTTCTGGCTTGCAGAGTTTCTGCTGAGAAATCAGCTGTTAACCTTATGGGAGTTCCCTTGTATATTATTTGTCATTTTCCCCTTGCTGCTTTCAATAATTTTTCTTTGTCTTTAATTTTTGCCACTTTGATTACTATGTGTCTCGGCGTGTTTCTCCTTGGGTTTATTCTGTATGGGACTCTCTGCGCTTCCTGGACTTGGGTGGCTATTTCCTTTCCCATGTTAGGGAAGTTTTCGACTATAATCTCTTCAAATATTTTCTCTGGTCCTTTCTCTCTCTCTTCTCCTTCTGGGACCCCTATAATGCGAATGTTGTTGCGTTTAATGTTGTCCCAGAGGTCTCTTAGGCTGTCTTCATTTCTTTTCATTCTTTTTTCTTTAGTCTGTTCCGCAGCAGTAAATTCCACCATTCTGTCTTCCAGGTCACTTATCCGTTCTTCTGCCTCAGTTATTCTGCTATTGATTCCTTCTAGTGTAGTTTTCATTTCAGTTATTGTATTGGTCATCTCTGTTTGTTTGTTCTTTAATTCTTCTAGGTCTTTGTTAATCATTTCTTGCATCTTCTCAATCTTTGCCTCCATTCTTATTCCGAGGTCCTGGATCATCTTCACTATCATTATTCTGAATTCTTTTTCTGGAAGGTTGCCTATCTCCACTTCATTTAGTTGTTTTTCTGGGTTTTTTTCTTGTTCCTTCATCTGGTACATAGCCCTCTGCCTTTTCATCTTCTCTATCTTTCTGTAACTGTGGTTTTTGGTCCACAGGCTGCAGGATTGTAGTTTTTCTTGCTTCTGTTGTCTGCCCTCTGGTGGTTGAGGCTATCTAAGAGGCTTGATGGGAGGCTCTGGTGGTGGGTAGAGCTGACTGTTGCTGTGGCGGTCAGAGCTCAGTAAAACCTTAATCCACTTGACTGTTGATGGGTGGGGCTGGGTTCCCTCCCTGTTGCTGTGGCGGTCAGAGCTCAGTAAAACCTTAATCCACTTGACTGTTGATGGGTGGGGCTGGGTTCCCTCCCTGTTGGTTGTTTTGCCTGAGGCAACCCAACACTGGAGCCTACCGGTGCTCTTTGGTGGGGTTAATGGCAGACTCTGGGAGGGCTCACGCCAAGGAGAACTTCCCAGAACCTCTGCTGCCAGTGTCCTTATCCCCACGGTGAAACAGAGCCACCACTCGCCTCTGTAGGGGACCCCCCAACACCAGCAGGTAGGTCTGGTTCAGTCTCCCCCAGGGTCACTGCTCCTTCCCCTGGGTCCCGATGCACACATTACTTTGTGTGTGCCCTCCAAGAGTGGGGTCTCTGTTTCCCCCAGTCCTGTCAAAGTCCTGCAATCAATTCCCACTAGGCTTCAAAGTCTGATTCTCTAGGAATTCCTCCTCCCGTAGCCAGACCCCCAGGTTGGGAAGCCTGACCTTCACTCCAGTGGGTGGACTTCTGTGGTATAAGTGTTTGCCAGTCTGTGAGCCACCCACCCAGCAGTTATGGGATTTGATTTTACTCTGATTGCGCCCCTCCTACCGTCTCACTGTGGCTTCTCCTCTGTCCTTGGACGTGGGGTATCCTCCTTGGTGAAGTCCAGGGTCTTCCTGTCAATGATTGTCCAGCAGCCAGTTGTGATTCTGGTGCTCTCGCAAGAGGGAGTGAGAGCACGTCCTTCTACTCCGCCATCTTGGTTCTCCTTCCCAGTATGACAGTCTTATTGCAATTAATGAACCAATATTGATACCTTCTTAATAACTAAAGTCCATACTTTTTTCAGATTTCATTAATTTTTACCTAATGTTCATTTTCTTTCCAGGACCCTACCCAGGAAACCACATTACATTTAGTTATCCTATTTCTTTAGACTACTCTTATCTGTGACAGTTACACAGTTTTCTTGTGTTTGATGACCTTGACAGTTTTGAGGAGTACTGGTCAGTTCTGTAGAATATCTCTCTATTGGGATTTTCATGATGTGTTTCCCATGATTAGAATAAGATTATGGGTTTTGGAGAGGAAAACCATAGGGTAAAGTGTCATTTTCATTACATCATATTAAGGAAACATGCTATCAACATGGCTTATCATGATAATGTTGACCTCCATCACCTGGCTGAGACAGTGTTTGTCACGTTTCTTCACTATAAACCTACTCTTTTTTCCCCTTTACATGCTGTCCTCTTTGGAATAAAGACATTATACACAGCTCAGACTTAAGCAGTGGTGAGGTATTCTCTACCTCCTTGAAGGCAGAGTGTCTAAATAAATTATTTGGAATTCTTCTGTTTAAGAGATGTGTCTCATCTTCCCCATTTATTTGTTTATTCAATCATTTATTTATATCAATATGGACCCATGGGTATTATTTTATATTTTAGGTTACAGTTCAATACAACTGTATTTTGCTCAAATTGTTACAGCTTTGACTATGGGAGCACTTCAGTTGACTCCTGTGTCCTTTGACATATGCCCATCAATATTTTTTTCTAGCACTTCTTTCTGGCACTACAAGATGCTCTAAACTTATCTTCTGTATTTCCTACCCAGGTCCTAGAATGAGATTTTTCTCAAAATAGCTCTGGTCCCTTTCACTGAGAAATGGTAGTAAAAGTCAAGTTATGGCATTAGATGTGCTCATTGCTATTGGGGTGTCATTGCTTCTAGGCCCTCTCAGATGGCAGAGCAAGGAAATATATGCATGTATACTAACCTGTGTAGATACACATATCTATAAATATTTCTGTAGGTAACCCTATGTATGTATATTAAGCAATATGAGTTCATATGGATATCTCCAACTCTAATCCATAACTCTATGGATTATTCTAGCCTCCTCCCCTTAATTTTCTGTAAATTCTTACTCTAAAAATGAGAAATCTAATTAGCACCATCTACCATCATTTACTTAATTGTTTAATTAAGTATATGTAGAACAGTATTAGAATTGTTAACCTATACCTGCATGGGAGTCAACTTTATCAACTAGGGTCCTGTGCATGTGTGTACATGCAGTATGTGTGCAATATCTTGTGCCTTTGTTCTTACAGACTCCATTCATTTACAGAGTTACATAGATCAGCACCTTTTCCCCAATTCCCTTAAATGAGTTTTTTTTCAGACATTTATAAAACAGGTAGATTATTTCATGATTCTACATTCTATCCTGGAATCCACTGACCTCCTAATTTTTCTTTTTTTTTTTTTGATTTTCAAACAGTAAGGTTTCCTCCTTGTGCTGTAAAGTTCTATGAGTTTTCACACATGCATAAAGTTACATATCCTGTATGCATACCATACAGGAGTTTCAGCACCCTAAAAAATCTCCTGTGCTTCAGCTATTGAACCCTCTTCCACCTATATCTGAACCCCTTGCAACCTCTGATCATTTTACTCTTTATAGTTTTGCATTTTCCAGAATGTCATATAATTGGAATTATACAGTATGTATCCTTTTCAGAATGGCTTCTTTCACTTAGATATATGCACTTATGGTTCATGTATATCTTTTCATAGCTTGATAACTCACTTCTTTTTATCACTGAATAATATTCTAATGCATGAATGTATAAAAGTTTGTTTATCTTTTTACCTATTAAAGACCATCTTGGTTGCTTCCAAGCTTTGGTGATTATGAGTAAAGCTGCTATAAGCTCGCATGCAGTTTTTGGCATGGACATAAGTTTTCAAGTTAGTTGAGATAATACCTAGGAGTACAATGTTGTGTGATATGGTAAGACTATGTTTAACTTTGTAAGAACCTGTCAAACTCTTCCAAAATGGCTGTACTGCATATACTCTGAACAGCAGCAGGGTCCTATTGTTTCTCATTCTCACCAGCAATTGGTTTTATCAGGTTTTTTTTTTTTTTTTTAGTTTTAAACCTTCTAAGAGATATGTAGTAGTATGGCACTGTTTTAATTTGCAATTCCTTAATGCTATAAGGTGCTGAGCATCTTTCATATGCTTACTTGTCACCTCTGTAACTTCTTTGGTGAGATGTTGCTTTATATATTTTGTCTGGTTTTTGGTTTTTTTCTTTTGTAATTTTTTTAAAACTAATTAATTAATTTATTTTTTTATTTTTGGCTGTGTTGGGTCTTCGTTCCTGTGTGAGGGCTTTCTCCAGTTGCGGCGAGCGGGGGCCACTCTTCATCGCAGTGCGCGGGCCTCTCACTGTCGTGGCCTCTTTTGTTGCGGAGCACAGGCTCCAGACGCGCAGGCTCAGTAGTTGTGGCTCACGGGCCTAGTTGCTCTGCGGCATGTGGGATCTTCCCAGACCAGGGCTCGAACCCGTGTCCCCTGCATTGGCAGGCAGATTCTCAACCACTGCGCCACCAGGGAAGCCCTTGTCTGTTTTTTTTTAATTGGACAGTTTGTTTTCTTGTTGTTGAGTTCCAAGAGTATTTTATATATTTTGAAAATATATCCTTTATCAGATATATTTTTCCAAATATTTTATTCCAAATATTTTCTATGTGTATCTTGTTTTTAAATGTTTTTAACAGTCTTTCACAAAGCAGATTTTTAAAAAATTTTAATTGTCTAACATCAGTATTTTGATTTCACGGATTATTCTTTTGTTGTTGTATCTAAAAACTCAACATCAAGCCCAGGGTCATCTAGATTCTTCCTCTATTGTTTTCTAGAAGTTTAATAGTTTTGTGTTTACATTTAAGTTTATGATCCATTTTGAGTTAATTTTTGTGAAAGGTGTAAGGTTTCTGTCTAGATTCTTTTTGTTTTAAATTTGGGCAACCAATCTTTCCATCCTCCTTTATTGAACAGAACATCCTTTCTCCATTGAATTGCTTTTGCTCCTTTATAAAGAATCACTTTATTTGTGTGGGTTTTCTATTTTTGGGCTTTCTATTCTGTCCACTTATCTATGTGTGTGGTCTGTCACCAATACCACACTATCGTGATTACTATAGATTTATAGTAGGTTTTGAAATCAGGTGGTATAAATTCTCCGTTTTATCATCTTCAATATTGTATTGGCTATTCTAGGTCTTTTACCTTGACGTGTAAACTTTAGAATCAGTTTGTCAATATCTCCAAAATATCATGCTAGGATTTTAATTATGATTGTGTTGAATCTATAGATGAAATTGGGAAGAATGTATATCTTTATAATACTGAGCATTTCAATCCATGAACATGGAATAGCATGCCAAAATTCTGTGGGTTTTAGCATATACATCCTGTACATATTTTGTTAGATTTAATTTAATTTTTTGTTGCTATTGTAAGTGGCATTGTTATGCTTATTGCTGGTATATAAAAAAAAATAATTAACCTTTGTATGTCAACCGTGTATCCTATGACCTTGCTATACTTGATTTTTAGTTCCAGGAATTTTTTGTTGATTCTTTGGGATTTTCCACTTAACTAATCATGCTCCTTTAAACAAAGACAGTTATATTTCTTCCTTTCCTTTTCTTGTCTTATTTCATTAGCTAGGACTTCCAGTACAATATTGAATAGAAGTAATGAGAGAGGACATCTTTGCATTGTTCCTATCTTGGGTGGAAAGCATCCAGTTTTTCACCATTAAGTGTGATACTATCTATAGGCCCCACATCATGTTTAACTGATACTTTAAAAAATATTTGAGATCATCTAAGATTGTTGTTATAATTTTTACTTCTGATATCTTTCCTCTCATCTTGCTACCAATAAACCACTTAGTACCCTCCAAAGAGCTATGAGTTTGTTATAAAGCTAGAATAGGATAGGAAAGAATGTAAGGATTTTTCTGCAGAACTGCAGAACACTAAGTATAAGTAACATCTGATCAGAAGCAATAAGCTGAAGCTGATAAACCACTCTCTGGGGCCATATTAAGGTAAAAAGGGAATATTTAAGTTTGTTCCTTGGCTGGGAGTGTCTCCCTGGCAACACCTATTCACTTGATCCCCTTGGAGCCATAGCCCATTCTTCAGAGCACCTTATTGGTAATTCTGTTCCAGGAAGACATTGTCAGTAATTAGTACCTGAGTCACTAGAGATTGAGGGAGTTTGTCTGTTACACTGGAAATAGGAAAATGAGGGAAAAGGATTTCAACTTTCATTGCCTGGAAGATCTGTTTCTCATATTCCAAGTTGGAATTACGAAAGAGTTTCACCATAGTAACATATTTATATCCAGTAGTTATTTTCTCTAAAACTCTTTGTCAGATACCATACTGTATTTCAGGTGTTACGTGTTCATTCAGAAACATTCACTGAGCATGTTTTCTGTGAGAGGCATTGGAAACCTGTCCAGTACCTAAATTATCCCTCTTCATGGGCATGCTCTGAATTCTAAACAGCTGGTTTCCACGTCTAGTTTTGGATCCCAACTATCTAAATCAGTTTAGGGTCATTAAGAGTTCTCCCTTTGCAGGGATAAGGCAAAAATCATTATACAAAAGGTCATTTCCAGCCCTGATGAAAGTAATACACCTGGGCTTATCTTTCCACTTTCCTTTCAGGCCAATCTATTCTGATCTAATATCTCCAGTTTTCATTTTGGTTTATGTTACCTGGTGTGAGAGGGATACAAGAAAATATAATAAATTATAAGTCATTATGCATCCTCCTGGATTGATTTACATAAGAAAAGTCTTCTCCTGGAAAAAGAGAAGTGATAAGGAAGACACAAGAGAAGGAAAATGGAAGAAAAAAAAAAGGAGAGCAAAGAGTTTGGACAAGAAGGAGGAGAGAGAGAGAGGGAGAGGGAGAGGGAGCAGGAGAAGGAGAGGGAGAGGAAGAAAGAGAAACAATTTGTAGAAAGATAGTCATGATGAATGAGACTTTGAATAGAGAGAAGAACAAAGGGGAATTTTGCTGTGTATTAAGCAACATAACCTCACCATTGTGTCAAATTGGCAATGTTTAATAAACGTTACATTGATTTTAAAGGTTTTTTTCTTAACATTGGATTTTTTAAAACTGTTATTGTGACCACACTTAGGTAGGTTATTGAATTACACTACTTTCCTTCTTTCTGCCTAATACCTTGCATATCAACATTCTAATTAGGCTGATTGTGAGGCTTACTTTCAGCTTTGCCCCTAGAAGCTATGGCTCAACTCTCTCTTGATTCCAGTCCAAGCTGCCTGCTGAAATAAGCCCATGATCATGCACCCCCAATCCACATCCCATATTCTGCACTCCTTCTTGCCCAAGGAAGAGTCTCTGACAGTCAGTTGTATCAGAAAACCCATGCCAAGGGTTTAAATAGAGAAAATAGAGAGTATTTAGGGAAATTAGTTTAAAAGGGTTCAAAGGGCTGAAAAGCAAAAGAAGTGACAGAAATTAACAAAAGCAGGAGCTGCTAGCATTACTAAGACTGCAAAGGGAGAAGATGCTACTAAAACTCAAAAGCTAGGGCCATGCAGTGAGACATCAAAGCCTATCTGGAGTAGCTGGGACCATTGAGGAGACACAGCTATTGTTAAAGACTGCAGGAAGCAGAAAAAGTAGAGAGAAATACCTTTTTGCCACCTTCCAATCTCCCACCAGTGCTTCCCATTGACCAAGCTTAGCCAGAAACCAATGGGAAAAGAATCTAAGAAAAGTAATTTGCAGGATCAGTCACCTACAGTTCACAGCAGAGCAGGAGATCAAGGAAAGGATCTGAAAACAAACAGAAAAATTTCATACACAGTTTTTCCCTGAGGATCCAGTTCATGTGTCTACCACTTGACTCAATTCTCAGGTCTGTTGCTATTAGACACTATCTGTCCATGATATACGCACATTTATATGAATTCTGTTCCAGCTAATGAGGATGTGCCAGGGGTTTCTAGTACAGGACTCTTCAATGCTATGCTTTGATCACTTATAGGTATAGACAGTCTGTGTATCAAAGCTAAAACTACAGATGGTTCTCTGAACTTGAGTTCATCACAAAGAACACCATTACTGCTGGTCTCCCCACAAGGGCAACTTCCAGATAAATGCACCTAGAAACTTCCTGGTCTCATACTGAACATGGAAGCCAGGTAACTGGGTCATACCCTCCTCTTGCCAGACAGTCTGCTTGTTGAAGATACCTTATCTCCAAGAAGTACTAAGCAACACCTTTCACAGCTTCATGCCTGGATATGGCCAGCAGTGTGATGGGTGAATTCTTGTTGGGGCAGAATCAATGACCTGTTACCCTGTGGAAATCTGGCCCTAATTTCAGGACATAAAAGAGGAAATGACTCAATTGTGTAGGCCCAGGTCCAGGAAGGCTTCAGGGAAGTTCTGCATGCACAGCTGGCTCTATTGCCTGAGCCTTCCAGATCTTCTGAATTTGGTAAGCATCAGAAACACTCTAGTAATAAATTTTCTATTCTCCTTGATGCTCTGCCATTAGACCTCCCACTGATAATATGAAAACAAAGTATAACTTGCTGCCTGCCCAAGCTAACAACCTGCTGATGTCCATGGAGAGAATAATATATGAGGTGGGGAAGCTCTCCTTCCAATTGGACTAGGTGGCCAATTTCGCCATGTGTGTTGAATCCATGGTGGTGGCACACATTCAACTGAGAAACCTGCTGAATCCTACCCTATGCTGAGTTTTAAACCATAAAATAAAACCATCCTCTAATTCATAAGATGAAAACAGTGCAGAACTGATTTCTGTATCCTCTTTCAAAATCCTAACTGCTCTAGGACACAACCCCCTTTAATACTATCTTTCTCACACAGATATGATTTTCACCTCCCAGAATAACCAAACCAACTAATTTTCTATTTGAAACAAGTTTTGGAGTTTTCAAGGTCCACAAAAATTGTAATATTTGTCCACTATCTGCCACTTTTCTACCCTACCCCACTGCTAACATATAAATTAGATCATGTTATTTATGAACTTGAGGAGAGTTGAGTTTACATAATTTCTACTTATAAGATTAGTGAATCCATTTAACTCTTCACTACAGAATTGACATATAATCCACTGCTGACTATCCACTCAAGGCACCTTCATGGGTAACAGCTTTGCTTTCCATCTGGTTCTTGTCCACATTTCTCCTTGAATAATAGCTCTCCAGCAGCTGACCATCTGAGAAAAGTACTGACTGCCTCAAGGGATCATCAGGACATCCTATGGTGGACCAAAAACTGGCACAATCATGAACAGGGACCTAAGTAAGAATTTCTAGCAGGACACCCTTTCCATAAGGCTTCCCATGACAGATGTACCAGTGCCTCTGCTGGGAGTTGGCTTCCATTTGGGTTACGAAGAGATCACCAGTTCATTCACCCCACAATATTCTACCACTTTGTACACCAGGACCTATTTATCCCATCACTCTGCCCCCAGGCTGTCTGAATGATCTCAGTGTCTTTAATATACCACTCCCTCCCCAACTAAGGAAAAGGGTCTTGTTAATGCACCTTAGCACTTCAGAGACTCAACTTACATTATATTCCCACCCTAATTTTGAATGCACTTCCTCTGTTCAGATCCTCTCATTTCTACCCTCTTACTCTGTTATTTGTTCTCCTTTCTCTGCTCAGACATTCACTGTGATGTGTATTTGAATGGTCTAATTGGATATCTTTTCTGGCTTTAACTTGTGGATTTTATTCTCAGCATCTCACTCTGAAACTCGTGGGCCAGCTTTGACCCAACCCTGTGCCCAGCTCAGACTCCCAGAAACAATGTGGCCAGGGGCCAGGGCTTTAGTCCCTGCTTGTATAGGAGTTAAGGAGTTAGGTTAAGGCTTAAGTAAGAAGGGACTATATTTGGCTTAGTGTACAAAATGTTTTTCACTATGAATAATACTGGCTATTTCTTTGAGTCAAGCTCTTGACTGGAGATGAAGGCACAAATTATTTTCTCATCTTCAGTCTCTTAGTGTTCAGATCTCAAATATAAACACACACACACATACATGGTGTTTCCCTGGTATTTCCTTCTACCTATCACCCTGGGAAGTTAATTAAATAGATATTGGACTTGATTTTTCTTCAGGAGTACTAAGAAAGCCCTCAAATGGAGTCTTAATTGTCTGTGGGGTCACATAGTAGATTTAAAGAATTAATTCTCCTTCTTAAATATGAAAACTTTATTTTTCCTCACTTAAAGGGTGAATATTTCTATAAATTCCACTCTTGAACATAAATTTAAAATCCAAAAGGAAACATTTTCTTGTGAATTAAACACTTTCTTAGTATAATTAGAGTTGAACCACCATAAATATACTTCATCATCCATGATGTAATAATAAACTGAAACCCCAGGAAACTGTGTGAAATATGCCATTTCATTTTAGACCTGCTATCCCTCTGTCTTTTTCTTAAGCATCAGTAGCTTTATATTCTTTACACCTCTCCCCTTCAGTCCAAACTATCTAATCCAGTGTTTCTAAAATTCTAGTGTGGGTATAAATCACCTGGGTATCCTGTTAAAATACAGATTCTGAATCATGAGGCCTGGGATTGGACTTGAGATCCTGTATTTGTAATAGCACTTAGGTGATACTGATGCTGCTGGTTGCAGACCACACTTTGAACGGCAAGTACTTAATCAACTTATCCATATTGCCTAATAAGGCATGAGAAGTATCTCTCTCCTCTCAGATGTTGGCATTTTTTCAGGTAATAAAGCAGAAGCCAGGTAAGAGATCTCTCCTTATGGAACTTCAGACAGCAGCTCTAGCCTCAAGTGAATCTAGAGGCAATTGCAGTGGCAGCTCTGGGGCAGCCCCCTAAACTTCCTCTTCAAGGTTGTAGTCAGGGTGGCAGATACTCTGGTGGGCCGGTTTTCTGGGGTCATTCTGATAGCATGCTGATAAAGGTGCTTTTGTAAGGTAAACAGTAGAATTAAAATGATAGAACTAAAATATTCTAATCATTATACCCAGTGCAGGGTTTTGACTATTTGGGAACAGTTTGCTTCCATTTCAGTGTTAGCAGATAATCACTAAGTGGCTTTGACTTTTCCATGATGTTGGAAACTTACATTCTTTGCATATTGATGCAAAGTAGAAAAACAATAGCTGTAGAGCCTTGTGAGATGTAAAGGGTATGTAAATATACATTTTCATATTCAATTGTTTTTTCAAATCAAAATTGTAAACTTTGATAAAAGAAACACATTTCTCTACAATGGCCTAGGGTGAGCAGGGCTTCTCTGTCCAAGGATCAGTGCTTGAGGCCATTTCAAAACCTCTTCAAGTCCTCTAGTTTAGACCAGTTCAACTTAAATCTTAAAAGAACTTAAAATAAAAACCTTTTTTTTTTTAATGTCCCATTTTATCACAGTTTTATAGCAACAATAGCATGGTGCACACAGGCTTGAATATCTCTCTTATCAGCATCTCCAGGAGGGCAGAATTAATTTCTCATGCAAAACACTAAGAAATAAAAGACATGACTTAGAAGCAAGATTAAAAATGGAAATGGACTAGAATCTGGGTCTAGATACCATCTAGAAAATGTAGTAAAACATCCATGTTTTCCACACTGCACCACTCCGTGCTGTGAAGTTACCTGGGTCTTTTAGTGTACTGGCTACTTCGTAAGTGGTTGAGTAAATTTATCATCTCAATGCCATATGAGCTCACTGCTGGCACCGTTTCAAGAAATCTCATTATTTTTTGATGTCTATGATGGATTAAAGATGAGAATATTGCTGACCTAAGGGTTCGTTAGCCTTGCCTGTCATATTTGTCAGCTACAAAGCATCTCTGCCAAAGGGTTAGGAGGGCGTTTGGGATAGTGAGCCATTAAAACGCAGTTCCATTACTTACACTCAGTTAGACTGAGGAAATGGAGGGTAACAAGTGTGAGAGTTGTCCCATGGGATCCATTTTCTTTGTTACACACCCGAAAAGGAAAAATCAAGATGACAGCAGAAACAGCAAGAAGCTCTCCTGACATGGGATGGCCACATCTTGTAATTTCTCACTGTGGGTGAAAAGTGCTTGTTTGATAACCTCACAGGCAACTCTGGGAGTTCTGTGGCCAGGCAACATCCTGCATGATCAGCCCTAATTCTTACAGTGAACTGACCTTGGATGGCTCTCTGGCCTCTTGGAGGCAGAACCAGGCTGTCTGAAGTCTTCTGAGTCCGAAGAACAAAGACTATCATGGCATATGCTGAGAATAACCAGTAATAATGCATTGTGATTGGAAATATGCAAAATATTCTCAAGAATATTTTAAATGCCTAATAGCCTAGTGTAAAATTATTGTAATTTTCAAGTAGCCATTATGTTCACAAGTTTTCAGGAATGTCATATAGTACAAGGTAAAGTGACTGACATCTACAGTGTTACTGAAAAATTGTTGATCTTATTCATGGTAATGCTGTCTGAGTTTATTCCTTTTCATGATTATTAGGAGGTACTACTTATGGGCTAGAATACGCAGGAATGTAGGTACCTTTGGACATTTCTTCCCTGAAGTCCAATATAATCATTTATGGCACCAAGCACTCTACAAGCTGATAGATAGTGGCAAAATAATAATAATACAAGCTCATTTCCTGCTTTTATGAAGCTTAAAATCTGGTATGATGATAGATGTTAAATAATCTTACAAACAAACATATATCATTTGTTTTGTTCAGCTCATTTTAAAGTGTTTGTTAATCTGCTATGTGCAAGATACTGTGTTGGGAGCTGTGGATGATATAGACATGAAAAAACACAAGCCTCTAGGCCTGCATGATGCTTACAGTCTTGTGACAGAGAAAGACATATAAAGAGATCACTCTAATACTTTGTAATACATTATATGAAGCTAGGATTCAGCAGATTCCCTTCCCTCCAACCATTCACTTCCCTTCCTTCTTTTCTTCCCTCAGTTTAATTATTCAACTAATTATTATGTTAATAATATATATTAGGGACTATGCGCTAAGTGCAGTCCAGATAGGATCAATTTCTCGCTTATTATGTGCCAGGCACTGTGCAAATTATTTCACACGCATTAACTCAAGCAACTCTAAAAATGGTACTATTATTGTTCTCATTTTATAGATAAAGAAATTGGGACTCAGGAAGTATATATTTTGTCCACATAGTCAAGTGGAAATGTTGGCTTTTGAGCAAAGGTCTGTGTGATTTCATAGTGTATGTTCTTATCCACTATAAAATTATATAGAAGATCTGTGTGGTGAGATGTTTTTCAAGGAAAACACAACTTTTAGCTGAAACTAAATGAGAAATTATTTCTAAAAAATAAAAATATTTACCCAAACCCTTGTTACTCAATTTTAACTCATTAACAATGCCCCCAAATCAACGAAATAACACTAAAAAATTTTTTTAAATAATATGTTTTAGTGTGTTTTATTAAATAATACTATAAAATAGCATGCATATGTGTATGTACATCTATATGTGTATATATACACACAGGCACACAAAAAAAGACTTGAGTAAAGATATATTTATCTTTAAAATCTTAACTCTGGGCTTAAAGGAAGAATTATTGGGACCTACTAATTGGCTGCACCAAAACAATGGTTGTAAAAGCGCAACCCTGAGAAAGTGTGACTTGGGAAGAGTAGTGACGTTTACTGGAAGGAACATCCATAACAACCTCTGTCCAACTTGGCATGCACATCCAGGAGGGTGGAGGGGGCCAAGTTGAAATTTGTTGAAGATCTGAAGTATCTGCCTCCTTCTTAACCTTCTTTGAGACAGCAAAGAAGGAAGGAAGGATTATGTTTCCTATTATCTTAGTTAACATGGAGGTCACATGATAACACATATTAGCTCTCTCTAAGCCAAATTTTCAGCTTGCATTAGTCATGCAGTTGTGAAATATGATGACTTATAGCTCTTTCAGTAATGTTTTAGGGAAGCAAATTTGGAAATGATCTGCATAAACCATGGGCCCTCAGGTACTGCTTCTGAGGGAGAAAGTCAGTGAAAAGATAGATTAGGCTCTGCCTTGGGAAACATACACAGTCTAGTAGGGCTGAGCTGTCACTTGATACCTGTGAGGACCACAGAGGCTGGCTGAGTGTGGCATTGGCCACGGTAATGAGGTGAGGCACTCCTGTGTATTCAAATGCTCAGAGCCACCAAAGCTAGGCCTGTTTCTCTACATGCACTGTGGACTGTGGCTTAAGAAACACCTAACTCACACATCCATCCCACAGCACAGGCCATTCACATCCCCTCACTCCCTCAGGCTCTTGCGGGAAAACAGAACTACTCACCTGAGGGAAGAATTGCATGTCTGAACCCCCCAAGATAAGTAAGCTAATGATCTCTGCCTTAAAGCCTTTTTGGTTCCTAAACAACAACTGTAAACAAGCTTAAACATGTACTCCTCACCCTTACAGTGTCATCATGAAACAATTTGATACCTCTAGATCCAATTTCATGCATCTGGTGTTTTAAAAATTTAACTCCACTGTACCAGCTTCCAGATTAATCTCCCTAAAGCTTTGTTTTGCTCATGCATACTTTACTCAAATCCATTCAATAATGTACCCCATCCACACCCCTTGCCCCCTACATATGTGACTCCTGGCTATAGGATAAAGTATAGAAGATCAAAGAAAAAGTATTTAAGTTCCCAGAATTGTTTCCTATAATAGTCTCATGAGTTTGAAGACTCCTGAGTACAAGGACCATGTCTATTATTTCTTTGAATTCCCCAGTACAGTATCTAGCATGGTACCTTAAACATAATATGCCCTCATTAGCACTTGAAAATATTTGCCTTTTTAATATTTATTATTTGTATTTTCAAAGCCGCATTATTTTAAAAACATTAGTTATTTGGAGGTAAAATATTAGGAAATTAGGATCATTCATCCCATCATTTAAAAAAATTAATGTACCTTTAACATTTATGCTTTTTCTATGCAATATCATGTTCTGTTGCATTTTCAAAATTCACTTTTAGCTATCCATACTTTTCTAAGAATAGGAGAATTCCTGCTGTGTTTGGTACTAGTAGATTTACTGAAACTTGGAATTTTATACAATAGAAACGTTGTCCTTTTTCTCTCCTTAGACAGCTCAGCTGCTGTTTTTTAGTACAATCTAGTCACAGCACTCTGTAAGTGGCCCAGAACTATCCCCTCAGGGATGTTTTCTCCTTCCTTTCTCCACCCCAGCACTTTCTAACCTCAGATTAGAAAAATCAGTGTCTCCTCTGTACTCTTTCCATAAATTCCCTGTATTTTCCTCCAACTGGCACAACCTGTCTTGCCATTTTCTTAGTTCCCCACTGAAAAATGAAAACTCTTATAAAAACCTGACTCAGGGTTTCTTAATTTGTTTACTTTTATAAAGCAAAATGTAATTTAAATTAGTCTTATTTAACATATATATTCTATTAATGTATATAATAGAGTATTATAGATATAAGAACACAATGAACAACTGAAAATCTGTGGAAAATATGCTGAAAATTTTCATACCCAGATAAATAACTATATTTCTGAAAATATTTAAATGAGACAAAAATACAGAGTTTAGAGACATTCCCTGGCACTATCTGACAGAAAATAAAGGGAAAAAAATAAAGAAAAAAAGAGGGTGTCATTCTGCTTCCAGATGCCTACTTCAAAGTAAGTGACATTTTACAGTGACACAGAGAAGAAATTGAGAATCCCTGAGCCTAGGGTTACTCTGAATCTTACTTTTTCTTTTTTATAACAGAAATAAAAAGTGGTAAACAATGGAGGATGAAACTGTTTTATTCTCATAAATTAATGTAATCAGAACAATCATATCATTTTATATGATATTATTTTAAAACATTATCTGAATATTCAATATTTATACTTACAGAATTATTATGAAAGTTAGTTATTTAAAACACATGAAAAATGTTTGTGGTAATAATTGCATCTTATTTATGAATATTATCTATACTGGACACAGTGTGCATTTAATAAGCTTCCCAGAAATCTTGAATGGCAAGATATGGTCTTGAGTCCTTAATTCAAAGACAAAGATAAATTACTACTTTCTAAAGCTAGGACATTAAAACAGGAAGTTGTTATTTTTTAATAATTTAACAGATGAATAAATGAACGCATGAATGAAGATTTCTGGTTTTCTCTCTCTTTCCGACATTTCACATAAGTTCTACACATAAGTTACATGCACAGTACAGCATGTCAACCCTTAAAACTTTTATTCACTCTTTGTATTTTATGGCCAAAAGCTGTTATTTTATTTATGTCATCTCAAAAGCACTATAAAACCATGTGAATTAAGTCACACAATTGTCTGCAATTCTTCTCCAAACTCATTGATTAAGAGCCAAGTGGTAATTTATCCAAATGTATCAGGAAATGATTATTCTGTTTCTTGTTTTGTGGCTGTAATGACTCCGTAGTTACTCATAAGACTCCAGAGTGTAAGCATTTAAATTATCATTTTCTCATTCTAATATTTATTCTTGAATAGTAATATAAAGCAAGTTATTTTTCTTTTATTTTTAAATGTTATCGTATTTTAATTATATATAGTAATAGATTAAGACATTAAAATACCAAATGAAATATATAAGCTACACAAATGGTAGTAGCCAGATTAATCCTGCTAAGAGGGAAATGTTGCATGAAACCTGAAAGGAAAGAAAAATTTTTTTAAATAGAACTTATAGATTTTACTTCAAGCTGTCTAAATGAGTAATGAGGGTAATAAAATGACCCTTAATATATTCAGTGAATTTTCATCAATCATTTCTTAAAGTCTCTGTAACTACAAATCAGTAGCTTATTTCTGATAGCAAATTGTTGTTTGAAGGATCAGGTCCACAATGATAGCACTTTAAAGCCAACATAATAGCAAGTTACTCTCTATAGATGTGGATGAGTCTTGTGTGCAGACAACATTGATGGAGTTGGGGAAATGAGGTTGAAGGAGGTGACTGATCCAGCAAAGGAAGTTTCTATATCTGGATAAGTTATATCCTAGGTTGTGTGAAAACCTTAGAGTGGCATCTTACTAAAACTAAGTCAATCTTCAAGGATGTCATAAAAGATGGGGGAAAAGATATTCAAAAACAGGAAAAAAAAAAGACCACTAAGATACAATTTTCTAAGTGATGTAAAAAGTGGATACTTGGCAGTGACCCTATCCCCAAATTATTATAATAGACTCTGACAAATGACATAAAGATTTAGTTCAGAACCCACTCACAGATCACTAGGAGCAAATGTAAGTATACTAAAAGCAAGTCATTTCAAATCACTTTACTTCCTCCTTTGTTGAATTTGTCTCAGTTGAGAGAAAAGCAGAGCCTGATTAGCAGGTCTCATTTGAATTTTTGGAGTCAGGAAATCTGGGGAAAGAAGACAGACTGACCTCTAAGAGACTGTTGAGCAAAATGGAGTCAGACACTTTTCTCAGTAAAGATCAGATACTAGTGCTGTCTCAGAACTAAGATGGAGGATTTCATGAATTCACATTTGAGATCACAAGTCACTCTTCAAAGAACTCTGTAGTTTAGCAACATGGCATTGAAGAAGTGAAATATTTTTCTGTGGCATATGGATGAGATAGTAAATTACAGATTTCAGTTCAATTAAGATCAGAATTCTGGAAACTAGTCCATGAAGTCCTTGTTCCTGATGAGGTTTAAAAGCTAGTTTTCTTTTTTCCCCCACTAAATATTTACACGTTTTAATAAATTTAAATCAAAGGTTCATTAAGGTTTAAAATGATTTAGTTCAATTTGAAGTTTCAGGAGTCACCTTACTTTTATAAATAGTATCATCTCTAATATTTCAAGATGATTTTTGCTGCTTTCCTACCAGCTTTTACTGCAGCTAAAAATGAGCAATAATCGCTTTATGATGTTTATATCCCAGTTTCTCCTCAGTCTTAACTCTGGAATAGTTACAGAGCTTCTGAGAACTCTAGAGTATTATAAAGGATTTCAAACCCTACAAAAATGGGAAGGATTAATTAATAGAGATCATGAAAAGCATGTAAGAGTTTGGTTGCTGGATGGAAATTGTGCTTCAAAATAAAGCAATTAATTTACACAAACCAGCCCTAATTTTATCTATATAGGAAATATAGTGTCATCGTTTTGATTTTTATTTGCTTGATTAATTTTTACCTAAAAAAATATATGAGCATCAGTAATTTCTTCAGGAGCATTTTTATTTGAAAAAAGCATAAATATAAAAAGACTGGATAAATGCACAATAATCAAACCCAAGCTGTACACATTTAAATAATATTAAATTCCCTCACTTTTAAATTAAATAATAAACACAATGAATAAATGCCTACACATAAATCAAGCTTTTTTTAAAGTAAGAGTATTCCATTGACTCAAATTTATCACATTACAAAAACAATGGAAATATTAGACACTAACCAAATTTAATTTGAAGCTCATATCTCTAGACTTTGTCAAAGAACGTAAATCCAATCATTAATTACCATGTGAGCATAATATCGCTACTTGTTGCTTTGGCCATGATCAAAATGCCAGATAGGGAGTAAGGTTGGGCTCACTCTTAATCAATAAGAACTATTTGGAAATGTCAAGAGACTAAGCCTGTGGGTTTCCTTAGCCTATCTTTTACTGTGGTGGGGAGAGATAGAACCTCTGTTTTTCTTCTGGTTTTTGGCTGAACACTGGAGAGAATATTAAGCAGCTTGAAGCAGTTATTAAAAGGAAAGCTAGAACTTTTCTCTGTAGAAAAAAATTTATAGCAGCTATACTAAAGAATCATAGCCCATTAAATGTCCCTTTAAAGACCAAGTAGCTGGAGGACCTTCAAGATAGCGGAGGAGTAAGATGAGGAGATCACCTTCCTCCCCACAAATACATCAAAATTAAATCTACATGTGGAACAACTCCTACAGAACACCTACTGAACACTGCCAGAAAACCTCAGACGTCCCAAAAAAACATATGCCAGAGGATGACCTACATGCAGAGGCAGGGCCAAATCCAAAGCTGAACACCAGGAGCTGTGCGAACAGAGAAGAGAAAGGGAGGTTTCTCTGTGCAGCCTCAGGAGCAGCAGATTAAATCTGCATGATCAACTTGATGTACCCTGCACCTCTAGAATACCTGAATAGACAACAAATCATCCCAAAATTGAGACGGTGGACTTTGGAAGCAAATATAGACTTGGGGTTTGCTGTATGTACCTGACTAGTTTCTGATTTTTATGTTTATCTTACTTTAGTTTTTAGCACTTCTTGTCATTGGTGGATTTGTTTATTGGTTTGGTTGCTCTCTTTTTTTTTAAATTTTTTTATTTCAATAAATTTAAAATTTTTTATTTCAATAACTTTATGTTCGTTCGTTCTTTCTTTCTTTCTCTCCTTCTCGCTTCCTTGCTTTCTTGCTTTCTCTCTTTTCTTCTGAGCTCTGTGGCTGACAGGGTCTTAGTGCTCTGGCTGGGTGTCAGGCCTGATCCTCTGAGGTGGGAGAGCCGAGTTCAGGACATTAGACCACCAGAGACCTCCTGGCCCAAGGTAATAACTGGCAAGAGCTCTCGCAGAGATCTCTTCTCAACAGTAAGACCCAGCTCCACTCAATGACCAGCAAGCTCCAGTGCTAGACACCCCATGACAAACAAATAGCAAGACAGGAACACAACCCCACCCATTAGCAGAGAGACTGCGTAAAATCATACTAGAGTTCATAAACACCCCAAAACACACCACTAGACGTGGTCCTGCCCACCAGAAACACAAGATCCAGCCACATCCACCAGAGCAAGACACCAGTCCCCTCCACCAGGAAGCCTACACAAGCCACTGAACCAACCTTACCCACTGGGGGCAGACACCAAAAACAATGGGAACTATGAACCAGCAGCCTGCGAAAAGGAGACCCCAACACAGTAAGTTAAGCAAAATGAGGACAGAGAAATACACAGGAGATGAAGGAGCAAGATAAAAACCCACCAGACCAAACAAACGAAGAGGAAATAGGCAGTCTACCTGAAAAAGAATTCAGAGTAATGATAGTAAAGATGATCCAAAATCTTGGAAATAGAATGGAGCGAATACAAGAAACGTTTAAGAAGGACCAAGAAGAAATAAAAGGAAAACAAACAATGATGAACAACACAATAAATGAAATTAAAAATTCTCTAGAAGGAATCAATAGCAAAATAACTGAGGCAGAAGAATGGATAAGTGACCTGGAAGATAAAATAGTGGAAATAACTACTGCAGAGCAGAATAAAGAAAAAAGAATGAAAAGAACTGAGGACAGTCTCAGAGACCTCTGGGACAACATTAAATGCACCAACATTCGAATTATAGGGGTCTCAGAAAAAGAAGAGAAAAAGAAAGGGACTGAGAAAATATTTGAAGAGATTACGGTTGAAAACTTCCCTAATATGGGAAAGGAAAAAATCAATCAAGTCCAGGAAGCGCAGAGAGTCCCATACAGGATAAATCCAAGGAGAAACACACCAAGACACATATTAATCAAACTATCAAATATTAAATACAAGGAAAAAATACTAAAAGCAGCAAGGAAAAAAACCCAAATAACATACAAGGGAATCCCCATAAGGTTAAAAGCTGATCTTTCAGCAGAAACTCTGAAAGGCAGAAGGGAGTGGCAGGACATATTTAAAGTGATGAAAGGGGAAAACCTACAAACAAGATTACTCTACCCAGCAAGGATCTCATTCAGATTCAACGGAGAAATTAAAACCTTTAGAGACAAGCAAAAACTAAGAGAATTCAGCATCACCAAACCAGCTTTACAACAAATGCTAAAGGAACTTCTCTAGGCAGGAAACACAAGAGAAGAAAAAGACCTACAATAACAAACCCAAAACAATTAAGAAAATGGTAATAGTAACATACATACCTATAACTACCTTAAATGTAAATGGATTAAATGCTCCAACCAAAAGACATAGACCGGCTGAATGGATACAAAAACAAGACCTGTATATATGCTGTCTAAAAGAGACCCACTTCAGACCTAGGGACACATACAGACTGAAAGTGAGGGGGTGGAAAATGATATTCCATGCAAATGGAAATCAAAAGAAAGATGGAGTAGCAGTTCTCATATCAGAAAAAATAAACTTTAAAATAAAGACTATTATAAGAGACAAAGAAGGACACTACATAATGATCAAGGGATCAATCCAAGAAGAAGACATAACAGTTGTAAATATTTATGCACCCAACATAGGAACACCTCAATACATAAGGCAAATGCTAACAGCCATAAAAGGGGAAATCGACAGTAATACAATCATAGTAGGGGACTTTAGCACCCCACTTTCACCAGTGGACAGATCATCCAAAATGAAAATAAATAAGGAAACAAGCTTTAAATGGCACATTAAACAAGATGGACTTAATTGACATTTATCGGACATTCCATCCAAAAACAACAATACAATTCCTTCTCAAGTGCTCATGTAACATTCTCCAGTATAGATCATATATCTTGGGTCACAAATCAAGCCTTGGTAAATTTTTTAAAAATTGAAATTGTATCAAGTATATTTTCCAGCCACAACACTATGAGACTAGATAAAAATTACAGGGAAAAAATCTGTAAAAAATACAAACACATGGAGGCTAAACAATACACTACTAAATAAGCAAGAGATCACTGAAGAAATCAAAGAGGAAATCAAAAAATACCTAGAAGCAAAGGACAATGAAAGCACGATGACCCAAAACCTGTGGGATGCAGCAAAAGCAGTTCTAAAAGGGAAGTTTATAGCAACACAATCCACCCTCAAGAAACAAGGAAAATCTCAAATAAACAACCTAACCTTACACCTAAAGCAATTAGAGAAAGAAGAACAAAAAAACCCAAAAATTAGCAGAAGGAAAGAAATCATAAAGATCAGATCATAAATAAATTTTTAAAAAATGAAGGAAATGATAGCAAAGATCAATAAAACTAAGAGCTGGTTCTTTGAGGAGATAAACAAAATTGATAAACCATTAGCCACACTCATCAAGAAAAAAAGGGAGAAGACTAAAATCAACAGAATTAGAAATGAAAAAGGAGAAGTACCAACAGACACTGCAGAAATACAAAGGATCATGAGAGATTACTACAAGCAACTATATGTCAATAAAATGGACAACCTGGAAGAAATGGACAAATCGAGGAAAGCACAACCTTCCAAGACTGAACCAGGAAGAAATAGAAAATATAAACAGACCAATCACAAGCACTGAAATTAAAACTGTGTTAAAAATCTTCCAACAAACAAAAGCCGAGGACCAGATGACTTCACAGGCGAATTCTATCAAACATTTAGAGCAGAGCTAACACCTATCCTTCTCAAATTCTTCCAAAATATAGCAGAGGGAGGAACACTCCCAAACTCCTTCTACCAGACCACCATCACCCTGATACCAAAACCAGACAAAGATGTCACAAAAAAAGAAAACTATAAGCCAATATCACTGATGAACATAGATGTAAAAATCCTCAACAAAATACCAGCAAAAGGAATCCAATAGCATATTAAATGGATCATACACCATGATAAAGTGGGGTTTATCCACGAATGCAAGGATTCTTCACTATACGCAAATCAATCAATGTGATACACCATATTAACAAATTGAAGGGTAAAAACTATATGATAATCTCAGTAGATGCAGAGAAAGCTTTCGACAAAATTCAACACCCATTTATGATAAAAACTCTCCAGAAAGTAGGCATAGAGGGAACTTACCTCAACATAATAAAGGCCATATATGACAAACCCACAGCCAACATTGTCCTCAATGGTGAAAAACTGAAACCATTTCCACTAAGATCAGGAACAAGACAAGGTTTCCCACTCTCACCACTATTATTCAACATAGTTTTGGAAGGTTTAGCCACAGCAATCAGAGACAAAAAAGAAAATGAATCCAAATTAGAAAAGAAGAAGTAAAACTGTCACTGATTGCAGTTGACATGATATACATAGAGAATCCTAAGATGCCACCAGAAAACTCCTAGAGCTAATCAATGAATTTGGTAAAGTAGCAGGATACAAAATTAAGGCGCAGAAATCTCTTGCATTCCTATACACTAATGATGAAAAATCTGAAAGAGAAATTAAGGAATCACTCCCATTTATCACTGCAATAAAAAGAATAAAATACCTAGGAATAAACTTACCTAAGGAGACAATAGACCTGTATGCAGAAAACTGTAAGATACTGATGAAAGAAATTAAAGATGATACAAAAAAATGGAGAGATATACCATGTTCTTGGGTTGGAGGAATCAACATTGTGAAAATGACTCTACTACCCAAAGCAATCTACAGATTCAATGCAATCCCTATCAAACTACCACTGGCATTTATCATGGAACTAGAACAAAAAATGTCACAATTTGTATGGAAACACAAAAGACCCCAAATAGCCAAATAATCTTGAGAAAGAAAAACGGAGCTAGAGGAATCAGACTTCCTGACTTTAGGCTATACTACAAAGCTACAGTAATCAAGACAGTATGGTACTGGCACAAAAACAGAAATATAGATCAATGGAACAGGAAAGAAAGCCCAGAGATCAACCCACGCACATATGGTCACCTTATTTTTGATAAAGGAGGCAAGAGTATACAGTGGAGAAAGACAGCCTCTTCAATAAGTGGTGCTGGGAAAACTGGACAGCTACATGTAAAAGAATGAAATTAGAACACTCCCTAACACCATACACAAGAATAAACTCAAAATGGATTAAAGACCTAAATGTAAGGCCAGACACTGTAAAACTCTTGGAGGAAAACATAGGCAGAATACTCTATGACATACATCACAGCAAGATCCTTTTGTACCCACCTCCTAGAGAAATGGAAATAAAAACAAAAATAAACAAATGAGACCTAATGAAACTTAAAAGCTTTTGCACAGCAAAGGAAACCATAAACAAGACAAAAAGACAACCCTGAGAATGGAAGAAAATATTTTCAAATGAAGCAACTGACAAAGGATTAATCCCCAAAATTTACAAGCAGCTCATGCAGCTCAATATCAAAAAAACAAGCAACCCAATCCAAAACTGGGCAGAAGACCTAAATAGACATTTCTCCAAAGAAGATATACAGATTGCCAACAAACACATGAAAGAATCCTCAACATCATTAATCATTAGAGAAATGCAAATCAAAAGTACAATGAGATATCATCTCTCACCAGTCAGAATGGCCATCATCAAAAAATCTACAAACAATAAATGCTGTAGAGGGTGTGGAGAAAAGGGAACACTCTTGCACTGTTGGTTGGAATGTAAATCAATACAGCTACTATGGAGAACAGTATGTATGTTCCTTAAAAAACTAAAAATAGAACTACCATACAACCCAGCAATCCCACTACTTGGCATATATCCTGAGAAAACCATAATTCAAAAAGAGTCGTGTACCAAAATTTTCATTGCAGCTCTATTTACAATAGCCAGGACATGGAAACAACCTCAGTGTCCATCGACAGATGAATGGATAAAGAAGATGTAGCACATACATACAATGGAATATTACTCAGCCATAAAAAGAAACGAAATTGAGTTATTTGTAATGAGGTGGATGGACCTAGAATCTGTCATACAGAGTGAAGTAAGTCAGAAAGAGAAAAACAAATACTGTATGCTAACACTTATATATGGAATCTAAGGAAAAAAAAAAAAAAAGGTTCTGAAGAACCTAGGGGCAGGACAGGAATAAAGACGTAGACGTAGAGAATGGACTTGAGGACACAGGGAGGGGGAAGGGTAAGCTGGGACGAAGTGAGAGAGTGGCATGGACATATATACACTACCAAATATAAAATAGATAGCTAGTGGGAAGCAGTTGCACAGCACAGGGAGATCAGCTCGGTGCTTTGTGGCCACCTAGAGAGGTGGAATAGGGAGGGTGGGAGGGAGAGAGACGCAAAAAAGGAAGAGATATGGGGATATATGTATATGTATAGCTGATTCACTTTGTTATACAGCAGAAACTAACACACCATTGTAAAGCAATTATACTCCAATAAAGATGTTAAAAAAAACCAAACAAACACGGATCTAATTGTGTTATTTTCTTCCTTAAAATTTTTGGATAACTTTAAGCCATTTAAAGCATATATTTTAAATTCATTACTGTGTCATGCAACACCTTTGCTTTCTGTCTACAACCTTTCTTCTTCACCCACTCCCTAGTTTAATTCATTTACCAATATATTTTAGTAATATATGCTAAAGTGGCTGCCATATTCCACACCCTGTGCTCAGTACCAACTATTACTTAAGAGTATCTTTCTGTCATGGAGTAGGCCTAAAGTGAACTCTTAAAAACAGACATATTAAAATATTAATATTTATATATTTATAAATATATGTATATAAAATTATTATTAGTCATATATATGCAACTAATTCAAAGAGTTGTCTACTATTTCTTTATTCGTAATAATAAAGTATCATATTTTAACTATGCTGATGTTATTGTTTCAAAGAAATCACAACTTCTTTAGCCCCCTTTATTACCTTCCGGGTGCAGGAATATTTGGTCATGGTGAGACTTGACCGAAACACATCCTCATTTGAAATGTATTTGACAATTCGATCCCTCCCTATACTTCAATAATATCTACTTAGCAACTGAGCATTAAATGTTTCATTTATTGAAATATATGTTTTATTTTATTTTATTTTATTTTATTTATTTATTTTTTTACACAATTTGTTTTCTGTCTCTTTATTGCTTTTTTTTTTAAACATCTTTATTGAAGTATAATTGCTTTACAATGGTGTGTTAGTTTCTGCTTTATAACAAAGTGAATCAGTTATACATATACATATGTTCCCATATCTCTTTCCTCTTGCATCTCCTTCCCTCCCACCCTCCCCATCCCACCCCTCTACGTGGTCACAAAGCACCGAGCTGATCTCCCTGTGCTATGCGGCTGCTTCCCACTAGCTATCTATTTTACATTTGGTAGTGTATATATGTCCATGACACTCTCTCACCCTGTCACATCTCACCCCTCCCCCTCCCCATATCCTCAAGTCCATTCTCTAGTAGGTCTGTGTCTTTATTCCCGTCTTGCCACTAAGGTCTTCATGGCCTTTTTTTTTTTTTTTTCCTTAGATTCCATATATATGTGTTAGCATACTGTATTTGTTTTTCTCTTTCTGACTTACTTCACTCTGTATGACAGACTCTAACTCCATCCACCTCATTACAAATACCTCCATTTCACTTCTTTTTATGGCTGAGTAATATTCCATTGTATATATGTGCCACATCTTCTTTATCCATTCATCCGATGATGGACACTTAGGTTGCTTCCATGTCCTGGCTATTGTAAATAGAGCTGCAATGAACATTTTGGTACATGACTCTTTTTGAACTATGGTTTTCTCAGGGTATATGCCCAGTAGTGGGATTGCCGGGTCGTATGGTAGTTCTATTTGTAGTTTTTTAAGGAACCTCCATACTGTTCTCCATAGTGGCTGTATCAATTTACATTCCCACCAACAGTGCAAGAGTGTTCCCTTTCCTCCACACCCTCTCCAGCATTTATTGTTTCTAGATTTTTTGATGATGGCCATTCTGACTGGTGTGAGATGATATCTCATTGTAGTTTTGATTTGCATTTCTCTAATGATTAATGATGTTGAGCATTCTTTCATGTGTCTGTTGGCAATCTGTATATCTTCTTTGGAGAAATGTCTATTTAGGTCTTCTGCCCATTTTTGGATTGGGTTGTTCGTTTTTTTGTTATTGAGCTGCATGAGCTGCTTGTAAATCTTGGAGATTAATCCTTTGTCAGTTGCTTCATTTGCAAATATTTTCTCCCATTCTGATGGTTGTCTTTTGGTCTTGTTTATGGTTTCCTTTGCTGTGCAAAAGCTTTTAAGTTTCATTAGGTCCCATTTGTTTATTTGTGTTCTTATTTCCATTTCTCTAGGAGCTGGGTCAAAAAGAATCTTGCTGTGATGTATGTCATAGAGTGTTCTGCCTATATTTTCCTCTAAGAGTTTGATAGTGTCTGGCCTTACACTTATGTCTTTAATCCATTTTGAGTTTATTTTTGTGCATGGTGTCAGGGAGTGTTCTAATTTCATACTTTTACATGTATCTGTCCAATTTTCCCAGCACCACTTATTGAAGAGGCTGTCTTTTCTCCACTGTATATGCTTGCCTTCTTTATCAAAGATAAGATGACCATAGGTGCTTGGGTTTATCTCTGAGCTCTCTATCCTGTTCCATTGATCTATATTTATGTTTTTCTGCCAGTACCAAACTGTCTTGATTACTGTAGCTTTGTAATATAGTCTGAAGTCAGGGAGCCTGATTCCCCCAGCTCCATTTTTCCTTCTCAAGATTGCTTTGGCTATTCGGGGTCTTTTGTGTTTCCATACAAATTGTGAAATTTTTTGTTCTAGTTCTGTGAAAAATGCCAGTGGTAGTTTGATAGGGATTGCATTGAATCTGTAGATTGCTTTGGGTAGTAGAGTCATTTTCACAATGTTGATTCTTCCAATCCAAGAACATGGTATATCTCTCCATCTATTTGTATCATCTTTAATTTCTTTCATCAGTGTCTTATAATTTTCTGCATACAAGTCTTTTGGCTTCTTAGGTAGGTTTATTCCTAGATATTTTATTCTTTTTGTTGCAGTGGTAAACGGGAGTGTTTTCTTAATTTCAGTTTCAGATTTTTCGTCATTAGTGTATAGAAATGCAAGAGTTTTCTGTGCATTGATTTTGTATCCTGCTACTTTACCAAATTCATTGATTAGCTCTAGGAGTTTTCTGGTAGCATCTTTAGGATTCTCTATGTATAGTATCATGTCACCTGCAAACAGTGACAGCTTTACTTCTTATTTTCCAATTTGGATTCCTTTTATTTCTTTGTCTTCTCTGATTGCTGTGGCTAACACTTCCAAAACTATGTTGAATAATAGTGGTGAGAGTGGGCAACCTTGTCTTGTTCCTGATCTTAGTGGAAATGGTTTCAGTTTTTCACCATTGAGGACAGTGTTGGCTGTGGGTTTGTCATATATGGCCTTTATTATGTTGAGGAAAGTTCCCTCTATGCCTACTTTCTGCAGGGCTTTTATCATAAATGGGTGTTGAATTTCGTCGAAAGCTTTCTCTGCATCTATTGAGATGATCATATGGTTTATCTCCTTCAATTTGTTAATATGGTGTATCACGTTGATTGATTTGCGTATATTGAAGAATCCATGCATTCCTGGGATAAACCCCACTTTATCATGGTGTATGATCCTTTTAATGTGCTGTTGGATTCTGTTTGCTAGTATTTTGTTGAGGATTTTTGCATCTATGTTCATCAGTGATATTGGCCTGTAGTTTTCTTTCTTTGTGACATCTTTGTCTGGTTTTGGTATCAGGGTGATGGTGGCCTCGTAGAATGAGTTTGGGAGTGTTCCTCCCTCTGCAATATTTTGGAAGAGTTTGAGAAGGAAAGGTGTTAGCTCCTCTCTAAATGTTTGATAGAATTCACCTGTGAAGCCATCTGGTCCTGGGCTTTTGTTTGTTGGAAGGTTTTTAATCACAGTTTCAATTTCAGTGCTTGTGATTAGTCTGTTCATATTTTCTATTTCTTCCTGGTTCAGTCTCGGCAGGTTCTGCATTTCTAAGAATCTGTCCATTTCTTCCAGGTTGTCCATTTTATTGGCATAGAGTTGCTTGTAGGAATCTCTCATGATCTTTTGTATTTCTGCAGTGTCAGTGGTTACTTCTCCTTTTTCATTTCTAATTCTATTGATTTGAGTCTTCTCCCTTTTTCTCTTGATGAGTCTGGCTAATGGTTTATCAATTTTGTTTATCTTCTCAAAGAACCAGCTTTTAGTTTCATTGATTTTTGCTATTGTTTCCTTCATTTCTCTTTCATTTATTTCTGATCTGATCTTTATGATTTCTTTCCTTCTGCTAGCTTTGGGGTTTTTTTGTTCTTCTTTCTCTAATTGCTTCAGGTGCAAGGTTAGGTTGTTTATTCGAGATGTTTCCTGTTTCTTAAGGTAGGCTTGTATTGCTATAAACTTCCCTCTTAGCACTGCTTTTGCTGCGTCCCATAGGTTTTGGGTCGTCATGTCTCCATTGTCATTTGTTTCTAGGTATTTTTTGATTTCCCCTTTGATTTCTTCAGTGATCACTTCGTTATTAACTAGTGTATTGTGTAGCCTCCATGTGTTTGTATTTTTTACAGATCTTTTCCTGTAATTGATACCTAGTCTCATAGCATTGTGGTCGGAAAAGATACTTGATACGATTTCAATTTTCTTAAATTTACCAAGGCTTGATTTGTGACCCAAGATATGACCTATCCTGGAGAATGTTCCATGAGCACTTGAGAAAAATGTGTATTCTGTTGTTTTTGGGTGGAATGTCCTATAAATATCAATTAAGTCCATCTTGTTTAATGTATCATTTAAAGCTTGTGTTTCCTTATTTATTTTCATTTTGGATGATCTGTCCATTGGTGAAAGTGGGGTGTTAAAGTCCCCTACTATGATTGTGTTGCTGTCGATTTCCCCTTTTATGGCTGTTAGTATTTGCCTTATGTATTGAGGTGCTCCTGTGTTGGGTGCATAAATATTTACAATTGTTATACCTTCCTCTTGGATCGATCCCTTGATCATTATATAGTGTCCTTCTTTGTCTCTTGTAATAGTCTTTATTTTAAAGTCTATTTTGTCTGATATGAGAATTGCTACTCCAGCTTTCTTTTGATTTCCATTTGCATGGAATATCTTTTTCTATCCCCTCACTTTCAGTCTGTATGTGTCTCTAGGTCTGAAGTGGGTCTCTTGTAGACAGCATATATATGGGTCTTGTTTTTGTATCCATTCAGCCAGTCTGTGTCTTTTGGTGGGAGCATTTAATCCATTTACATTCAAGGTAATTATCGATATGTATGTTCCTATTCCCATTTTCTTAAATGTTTTGAGCTTGTTATTGTAGGTGTTTTCCTTCTCTTGTGTTTCTTGCCTAGAGAAGTTCCTTTAGCATTTGTTGTAAAGCTAGTTTGGTGGTGCTGAACTCTCTCAGCTTTTGCTTGTCTGTAAAGGTTTTAATTTCTCCATCACATCTGAATGAGATCCTTGCTGGGTAGAGTAATCTTGGTTGTAGGTTTTTCTCCTTCCTCACTTTAAGTATATCCTGCCACTCCCTTCTGGCTTGCAGAGTTTCTGCTGAAAGATCAGATGTTAACCTTATGGCGATTCCCTTGTGTGTTATTTGTTGTTTTTCCCTTGCTGCCTTTAATATGTTTTCCTTATATTTAATTTTTGACAGTTTGATTAATATGTGTCTTGGTGTGTTTCTCCTTGGATTTATCCTGTATGGGACTCTCTGTGCTTCCAGGACTTGATTAACTATTTCCTTTCCCATATTAGGGAAATTTTCAACTATAATCTCTTCAAATATTTTCTCAGTCCCTTTCTTTCTCTCTTCTTCTTCTGGGACACCTATAATTCGAATGTTGGTGCGTTTAATGTTGTCCCAGAGGTCTCTGAGACTGTCCTCAGTTCTTTTCATTCTTTTTTCTTTATCCTGCTCTGTAGTAGTTATTTCCACCATTTTATCTTCCAGGTCACTTATCCTTTCTTCTGCCTCAGTTATTCTGCTATTGATCCCATCTAGAGTATTTTTAATTTCATTTATTGTGTTTTTCATCATTGCTTGGTTCCTCTTTAGTTCTTCTACGTTCTTGTTAAATGTTTCTTGCATTTTGTCTATTCTATTTCCAAGATTTTGGATCATCCTTACTATCATTATTCTGAATTCTTTTTCAGGTAGACTACCTATTTCCTCTTCATTTGTTAGGTCTGGTGTGTTTTGACCCTGCTCCTTCATCTGCTGTGTGTTTTTCTGTCGTCTCATTTTGCTTATCTTACTGTGTTTGGGGTCTCCTTTTCACAGGCTGCAGGTTCATAGTTCCCGTTGTTTTTGGTATCTGTCCCCAGTGGCTAAGGTCGGTTCAGTGGGTTGTGTAGGCTTCCTGGTGGAGGGGACTAGTGCCTGTGTTCTGGTGGATGAGGCTGGATCTTGTCTTTCTGGTGGGCACGTCCACGTCTGGTGGTGTATTTTGGGGTGTCTGTGGCCTTATTATGATTTTAGGCAGCCTCTCTGCTAATGGATGGGGCTGTGTTCCTGTCTTGCTAGTTGTTCGGCATAGGGTGTCCAGCACTGTAGCTTGCTGGTCGTTGAGTGAAGCTGGGTCTTGATGTTGAGATGGAGATCTCTGAGAGATTTTTGCCGTTTGGTATTACATGGAGCTGGGAGGTCTCTTGTGGACCAGTGTCCTGAAGTTGGGTCTCCCACCTCAGAGGCACGGCCCTGATGCCTGGCTGGAGCGCCAAGAGCCTTTCATCCACACGGCTCAGAGTAAAAGGGAGAAAAAATAGAAAGAAAGAAAGAAAGAGGATATAATATAGTGAAGTAAAATAAAGCTATTATAAAGCAAAGCTATACAGACAAAATCTCACCCAGAAGCATATACATATACACTCACAAAAAAAGGAAAAGGGGAAAAATTAATATATCCTGCTCCCAACGTCCACCTCCTGAATTTGGGATGATTCGTTGTCTATTCAACTATTCAACAGATGCAGGCACATCAATTTGTTTGTGGAGTTTTAATCCTCTGCTTCTGAGGCTGCTGGGAGAGATCTCCCTTTCTCTTCTTTGTTCGCACAGCTCCCGGGGTTCAGCTTTGGATTTGGACCCGCCTCTGCGTGTAGGTCGCCTGAGGGCGTCTGTTCCCCGCCCAGACAGAACGGGGTTAAAGGAGCAGTTGCTTCGGGGGCTCTGGCTCACTCAGGCCGCGGGGGGGGGAGGACTACAAATGCGGGGCGAGCCTGCGGCGGCAGAGGCCGGCGTGACGTTGCACCAGCCTGAGGCGCACTGTGTGTTCTCCTGGGAAAGTCTTCCCGGATCACGGGACCCTGGCAGTGGCGGGCTGCACCGGCTCCCGGGAGGGGTGGTGTGGAGAGTGACCTGTGCTCGCACACAGGCTTTTTGGTGGCGGCAGCAGCAGCCTTAGTGTCTCATGCCTGTCTCTGGGGCCCGCGCTGATAGCCGCGGCTCGCGCCCATCTCTGAAGTTCGTTTAGGCGGCGCTCTGAATCCCCTCTCCTCGCGCACCAGGCAACAAAGAGGGAAGAAAAAGTCTCTTGCCTCTTCGGCAGCTGCAGACTTTTTCCTGGACTCCCTCCCGGCTAGCTGTGGTGCACTAACCCCTTCAGGCTGTGTTCACGCTGCCAACCCCAGTCCTCTCCCTGCGATCCGACCGAAGCCCGAGCCTCAGCTCCCAGCCCCCGCCCGCCCCGGCGGGTGAGCAGACAAGCCTCTCGGGCTGGTGAGTGCTACTCGGCGCCAAGCCTCTGTGCGGGAATCTCTCCGCTTTGCCCTCCGCACCCCTGTGGCTGCGCTCTCCTCCGTGGCTCCGAAGCTTCCCCCCTCTGCTACCCGCAGTCTCCGCCCGCAAAGGGGCTTCCTAGTGCGTGGAAACCTTTCCTCCTTCACAGCTCCCTCCCACTGGTGCAGGTCCTGTCCCTATTCTTTTGTCTCTGTTATTTCTTTTTTCTTTTGCCCTACCCAAGTACCGGGGGAGTTTCTTGCCTTTTGGGAGGTCTGACGTTTTCTGCCAGCGTTCAGTGGGTGTTCTGTAGGAGCAGTTCCACGTGTAGATGTATTTCTACTGTATCTGTGGGAAGGAAGGTGATCTCTGCATCTTACTCTTCCACCATCTTCTCTCTCCCCCCTATGTATTTTATTTTTGTGAAATAATGTAGATCTTAAATTTGATTATTGAAAACAATAAAAAGTAATGCTTTTCTAAAAATTTCCCATGAGAGAGAAAAATAGTAATCTTATCTTTTGGGGTGGCTTCAAGACCATAAAGAGGAATTTGATCAAGGGCTTCCCAGAACAAGTAAGCAGTTGTTAAACGGAGAGACGTGCATTCTTCCTTATGGAGCTCACTGCTCAGTAGAAATGATAGAAATAACAAGCAAACAAATACATATACAATTGCACAGATTAATTATGATAAAAATGGAGAGAGCCTTAATTAGATATTGTGGTCAGAGAAGGCCTTTCTGAGGAAGGGTTTGATCTGAGACCTGATGTGGAGAAGGAGCAGCCATGTGAAGAACTAATAAGCAAGTGTTCAGGGCAGAGGAAGTAATACTCAAAGCCACTTAGCTGGGAAAGAGTTTACTATGTTCAAGACTCTGAGAAAGTTTCTGTAGCTGGAGCAAAGTGGGTCAGGGAAGAGAGGAAGGAAATTAATTTGGAAACAAAGACAGACTGGATAAGGGAAAAGCTCGAAAACTTTGGTAATGAGTTTGCATTTTATTCTTGGTGCTGTCAGAAATCTTCAAAAGGGTTCCCAAAAGGGAATTATTTAAGTCAGGTATTTAAACAACATTATTGTGACTTCTGTGTGAGAACTGTAAAGAGAAAGAGTGAAAGCATAGAGACCATTGTGAGATTATGGGATTATTTACAGGTGGAGGTGTCAAATGGGAAGCTGGATATTCACATCTGGAGTTAAAGGTTATACTAGTCTGCTTCGGATGCCATAAAAAATGCCATAAGATGGATGTCTTCAACAACAGAAATTTATTTTATCACAGTGTGCCTGTAATGTAGATTTTCTTCCAAGGGCATTTCTCTTGGCCTATAGGTGGCTGCCATCTGGCTGGGTGCTCATATGACCTCATTGTATGTACACAGAGAGGGAACAAGCTCTCTGGTGTCTTTTCTTACAAGAGTACTAATCTCATAGGACTAGGGACCTACCCTCATGACCTCATCTGGCCCTAATTATCTCCCAAGAACTCCGTCTTCAAATACCATCACATTGGATATTAGAGCTTCAGCATAGGAATTTGGGGGAGGGGGAGATGCAATCCAGTCCATAACACAGCATGAGGTCTGGCTAAACATGTGAAATTAAGAATGAAAGTACTAGAAGGAAATCACAATATAGGATATATGAGGTTTTCAAAGGTGAAAACATTAGGGTTTTCATTTTTATATCTTTATGATTTTACACCAACTCTTTCTTCCTTAGAACTCGAATACACTTTCTGCCTTGGCTTCCATTAAAGATACTGAGATCATTTTTGAGTGCTATCTATGTGCCAGGCACTTTACATCCATTAACTGTAATCACAGATTTGTCGGGTAGGTCTTATTATCTGCATATCACAGGTGAGGACACTGAAACTTTGAATAACTTGACCATGGTCCCATAAGCAGGCTTTGACTTCTGATCTATGTGACTCTAAATTCCTCACTTTCATCTATCCCACTTGGCTCCCTAAATCAATCCCACAAGGCCCCAAATCAGGTGGTACCTTCTCCTTATAAATTTTATTCACAAGTTTTCCTCAAACTTCCTGAGTGAATTTTCCCCTCATTTGTGTTTATATAACATCCTTTACACACCTCCATTATAATTAGGTATTTCAGCTAATCTTGAACATGACCAAGCCATCTCATGTGGTTTTCATGTCACTCCCACCAGGGTGGAAGCAAGAATGCAGCAAATGGTTATTTAAATAAATATCACAATCAAAATTAATTTTTAAAACTTGTACATGAATTTTGAGAAAATACTCTGTGCAACATTCTCATTTGATTTAAATCCATTAACTCTTTATAGACTCTTGTTTTTCATTTTTAATTATTATAATTGTTAGTTTAACAAAATAAACACTACTTTTTCTTTGAGACTTTACCGTAGAATAGGGATTTCTCTAAGGGTCCAAAATTTATCAAAATGTATTGGATATGATAGAAACAAGCCTAGGGACATGATTTAACATATTTTTCTTCAACTTCATCTGCTATAAAATAGTGAAAACAATATTTATCCCCAAACAATTTTGTAAATTTGTTTGGATTGCACGTTAAACATTCCTATCCAAGGGGGCAATTACTAGTAATAACCACAAAAATAATTAAGTGTAAATGGATTCTTCATTTGTGTAGTGCTTGCATTTCTGTTATATATACATATATCAGTTCAAGCATTAAAACTTGAAGAAAACATCCTACTGTTTTCAAACTTCTGAATTTATGTATAAAGCTGATTATTAGGTTGGAAAAAAAAGAATGCTCAGAGCTGCCCACAAAACTGGGTGCCAAACAAGTATTTCTTGGATTTTCACACTTGAGACAATGTGATTGAGACAATGTGATATGGAGAAAAGAACAAATGGAGTAATAAGCAGACCTCTATTTTAGTCCTGCCTGTATAATATCTGTATTATTTGTCTCAACATATCTAGGGTTTAGTTTCTTCACCAATCTTAGAACGCCTCTTAGAGCTCTGAGATTCTTAGATTCTATGACTATTCTTTTGAGAGTGAGGCTCAAACATCTCCATTGTTTCTTTAGTACAGATGATTCAGCTTCAACCTAATCCCAGTGTACAGACGTTACAATTTATAATTGATCAATTCATATTGGGCCCTATTTTTATGGTAGAGTTACTTAAAATGAGACATTCTGTGTTCAGATTTCCATTTTTCTGTGTTAACTTTGTATGGGTCACATAGCCTCTCTGTCTAGTGCAATAGTTCCTCATCTTTAAAACAGGGATTGTTGTGAAAATTAAATGAGTTTGTCCAATAAACAGTGCCTGGCACATGTTTAACACAAAGTAAACCCTCAACAAATGAGAACCATCTTGCCACTCTTATCATCATCAATGGCCAAATAGTGTTTCTAAACATCCTGTATCCTTTCCTCCATTCAATTTTAAATATCTCATGACCAACATAGTATGTTCCATACAAGAGAAAAACGGGGTGCCATTTTCTGTGGCTTTTAAGCCTTGAGGACTGACTTTTCAAGTTTTTATTTTATAATAAGAATACTCTTCCATTGCCTTTTCTCCCCATTTATGTATCAAAAACAATGAAAAAGTGCCTCATACAAATTATCAGTCTTGTTTTACATGATTTTAATATTCTGGTTTGGGGAGGTGTAATTTTCAGTAAAATCTCTGATACCTATATATAAAACGTATACATGTTTATCTGTATATATCTGTGTGTGTATCTTTGTATACCTGTATCTTTCCAATGGTTCTCAGTTTTCATTTTTCACCTATTATCCCTAAATACCTTAAAAAATTAATCTCTTCTGTTTTGGGGTTACACATTTATAAAACTGTATCATTTCTTGATTGATTGATTTGTATGGTAAGAGGTGGTTCTATATAGATGACAATAAGAATTCTCACCCATTTCTGTAGAAGGCAAATAATTCACTTATCTTTCAGGTCCTCATCCTAGTGGAGAATTGCCTACCTGGGGCCAGAAACGTTAGTATAAACTCCAAGGTCATAGTTATAATCTTCATACTGCACCAACTGCCCCTCCTCTATACTCTGCAGATACTGTATGTCAGGCTCTCATTTATTATCATGTCAATGCAAACTGCTTCCTTTGTAAGGGGCAGTAAACAGTCTTACCTTTGCATTAACCATAATGTAATTCCCTTTATTCCTCTTTGTAGTAAACTTTCTCTCTTCAGTAACTTACATCGAAAAAGAAATATATTGACATGTAGCTCTTGAATATATTTATGCCTAGGAATGTAGTTATTTTACCCACTAATATTCAGAATTGGAGAATTCATACTGTAGGTATTTGTGGAGACATATATCCACATGTATATATATCTATATATTTTAAAATAAATATATGTGTGTATACATTTTACATACTTGTCTGGGAAATTAGGAAATATCTGTTTTCTTTGAGTTTGCCTCTGTAGTGAAAATTCATTATTTGTCATCTACCTGGAAAATAACATATATTCTTGAAATGGTTTCCTTTATTATCTCATTATATACATAATATAAATGATGCCTTACTCTCCTTTTTCTAATATTCATGGAGATCCAAATTTTCCCACTTTCACTTTCTAATTTGTCCCTTTGTATCTTTTCCTCTTTAGCCTCAGTATAGGCAATATGTTCAAATAACATTTCTGCTTTATAAAAACTAACTCCAAAAGAAGTAGGCACAATGTTTATATATACCTCAAATATGATTAAACCCACCAGGCAAATCTGTCAATTCTCAATAAGCTCTCAGCAGCACAGGATCTCATAGTCTATGCATGTGCTGAAAAGGGCACATCATGTTTCTAGTCATATTCTTGTGTGCTGTGAGTCCTTTGAATCACAAGATGTTTTCTTTATATTGCTTTTTCCCATCTAGTTAAATCATATTTCTGGCATATGAGCATATAGTCAAACATTTTCAGTAAATGAGAATGTTTTACTTCTCCTATCTTGTATGTTATTGCTAAGAAATTATAAGGAGGAACTGTGAGTCTATTTTACTGAAGATATCAGCTTGTGTTCTCTTAGCAAAATGACATAAATGACAGTGGGAAGAATTAAGAATCACATGTGGACAGGTGAATAAGTACACTCAGGGTTTTAGACAATCACACATGATTTGTGTATTAAAGCAAAGATTTTAAAGACAGAAATGTTCTTCTTTCTAGCATCTCTCCTCTGAAGTAAATTACTGAGTAAAAAAAAAAAAAAATTTAAGCTATTATAATGCTTTTTTTAGCCCCATTGTACATCACCAAAGCTGGAGAAAGACAAGTGGAGAATAAATGGATCTCAAATACCCTTGTCTTACCGGGTTTTCTCACTTTGAAAGGACCCTTTCACTCATCTCTCTGTATCTGTGGGTCCCAGGTGTTGTTGAGATTTAGATTAATAAAGACACCTCCAGGCACAGGAAGACTTTCTGCACATGATTAGTAAATGCCCATTGCTTTCCTGGGTAGACAATATATAGCCAGTTAATTTAGGGCTACTCCAAATGACTTCTAAAGCCCTCGGCAGTCCTGAAATTCTATTATGAGGAAACAATTAAACAGAACAAGTTTCCAATGTGTGCACCTGCTCTCTTTTTCTTGAGGGAATGGCAAGATGATATATCCCAATAGAGGAACAGACTAACAAATAGACAAGTCAGAGGTTGTGTTGGCCCAACATTTTGAAGCTTTTACCTCACAACTTTGTCTATAAAGACACGGCTGGCATGTAAGGGAGAGTTTTAAGAGTATGTGTTTTGAAATTCAGGTTTGGTTTACACACAGTGTATGAAATCATTTCAGATTTGTATATACTGTATTGTATATAGAGTATAGAAAAAGATGACATGACATCCCTGAGGTAACATTTATTTTATTACTTAAAAGAGATATTCTAATATTACTAGAACTATAAAACACCTGGAACCTTAGGATTAAATAATACTTCATATTTTAATAGTTGGGGCAAAAACTGTTTATCTCTTTATAAGTGTAAATCAAACCTGGAGCCTGAGTATTCGTTCCTAGACATAGGTGGATCCTATTCTGTCCCTGCTCTCTGGTTGTTAAATATAACATGCAAAGTTGATTCAAGTGATAAATGCCTATTTTTATCTGATGAGCTGCTTATTTCATTATTTGCCTAGATTCAAAGGTGCAAAATACAAAATTCAGGCCAAAAGGATGTATTAACCAAAACTGTGTCTCTCCATTGATATTGCAGTTTGTGGGGCTGGATATTTCTGAATAGTGAACCAATCACAGGGGAGATGACTTAAATGGAAAGCACTGAACAATAAGGTAGGTCATTTCCCTAACCTTTAATATAAACTATGGTCAAGGAATTGGCTGACTACCAGGCAGCTGGAAAAGGGAAATGTTGTGCTGTATTGTTCCTCTGAAAAGCAGCGTTAATGGACTACTCATAGAAATGTTTGCAGGCTGGAAGCTGGGACATCTTGAGACCTTTCCCACTTGTGACGTTTCATTGTGCCCATTATGGACAGCAAGGAATGTCATAATGCACTGAGGGCAATTTTCGAAAGAAAAGTCAGAAGGGATTGATAGGAAAGGGAGCTAACCTTTTATACAGCACCATTCCCCTGTCAGTGCTTCATAAATACAGTTACACCAACCTGCTGCCCTTCCTTCAGATACTCTGATAAAAAAGAAGATAATTATCACTTTTAATTTCAGTCCAGAGTTCTCAATCCTTTGAGAAGTTCATTTGAATCCCCCAATAATCATGTATATTTCAAAAGGGAAAAGAAAACAGAAGAAAAAAGTCATCTGTTTCCACCAGTTTCATGTTCACTCATCTCCTACCTGGGAACTTATTCACCACTACAGATGGTCACAGTTTCACTCTTGGGTGTTAATTTCTCTGTTCCTGTTGCTCCAGCTGTTATTTCCTAGATGGACAGAAAGTCTCTCAGAAACAAGTGCTATTGAGACATGTCTTCCCATCTGCAGTATATAAAGGTGTATTTATCTTTCTATTGTGTGCTGTTTTACTAAGCACGTCTCTCTTGTAAATTTTGCATTCCTCTGGGAGAAATAGTTTTCATTCCCATATTTCATTTGCTCCATTACAATCTCTAATTCACTGAGGCAGATAATATTAGAGTGACAATTATAATGCAGATAGATCGTTCAGGCAAATATGGTATGGAACTGAAACAGCCAAGCATTGTTTCTATCATTACAGGTTTAAATCTATTAGGTGAATGATATCTTTTTTATGCATAAACCCTCATAAATATTGTTTTGACATCAATATTATAAATTCTGTTTTGCTTAAATCATGTTTCTGATGAATTAGTGAGATTAATGAGGCACACAAATAAAGATTCTTGGTCTTAGTGCATTGTGAAGTGCAGGCAGTCCTCAATAAAGGCCAAATGGAATATTCATTTTCCTTTTTCAGAAGTGGGAAAGCAGAAAACAAGGCTGGAACATCACCTCAAGGCTTATTTAAGCAAAAGAGTTTATCATGAACCCTGACATTGTTTCCTGCTCCATTAATGCTTTAGCATGAAAAGCTCTTATGTTCAACCCCATCTTACTTTATCCCTATACCAACTCCCTTCTGTAATGGCAGGTTCCTCTAAGGAGGGAATGCTGCCATTCAGGGTGCAACATAAATGATATTTCCACTAGAAGAAACAGGTAACATCACATCAGTAGGATTATTGACCATGGGCAGAGTGGTGAGCACCCAGTTGCTGACTGTATTAGTTTGCTAGAGCTGCTATAACAAAATACTACAGATTGTGTGCCTTAGAACAACAGAAGATTATTGTCTCAGAGTGGTGGATGCTAGAGGTATGAAAGCTAGGTGTTATCAGGGTAGGTTCCTTCTGAGGACTGTGAGGGAAGGATGTGTTCCAGGCCTCTCTCTTTGGCTTGTAGATGGCCATTTACTCCCTGCATCTATTTACATGACATTCTCCCTATGTATGTTTCTATGTACAAATGTCTGCTTTTTATAAGGACACCAGTCATATTGGATCAGGGGCTCACTCTACTCTAGTATGACCTCATCCTAACTTAACTAGTGACATCTGTGAAAATTCTATTTCCAAATAAGGTCGCATACTGGGGTACTGGGGTCTAGGACTTCAACATATGAATTTTGGGAGACTGAGTCAACCCATAACACTTACATGTTTTAGGGACATTCTTCCTGTTTGCAGAAAATATGAGAGGGATAGTCAACATCATATAACCTCAGGAAAATGAAAATTGAAACCCCAGAGGAATAACATTATACCCCACCATAATGGCTAAGGACTCACATGTCTTTTAGCAGTAGAATAGATAAATGAATTGTGAAATATTTATTTTAGAACACTACGCAGAAATTTTTTAAAAAACTACTGCCACATGCAGCACAAAAGTTGAATCATATAAATTTTGGTGAAGCTACAGAGCAACCAGATTCTTATTATGCATTCCTAATGGGATTGTAAAATGGTCCAAACACTCTGAAAAACTTCTTGGCACTATATACTAATATCACTTATCCTATGATCCAGAAATTTTACTCTACATATGTACTAAAGAAAAATGAGGGCATTTGTACAGCAAAAGGCATATAAAAGAATATTCAAGACAGCTTTATTAATAATATAAAAAAACCTGTAAACAACAAACATGACCTTCAACTGCAGAATGGACAAGTGAATTTTGATATGTTCATAGTAGAATATTACTCAGTGATTAAAAAGAACAGACTACTGCTACATACAACATCATAACTGAATCTTACAAACATAATGCTGGGCAAACACCCCAAAATAAATAAATACATACTATAAAATTCTACTTCCATGAAACTCAAAAACAGTTAAATTAAAAGCAAGAAGAACTACAATACTGCAGCCTGTGGAACAAAAACCACATTCACAGAAAGATAAACAAGATGAAAAGGCAGAGGGCTATGTACCAGATGAAAAACAAGATAAAACCCCAGAAAAACAAATAAATGAAGTGGAGATAAGCAACCTTCCAAAAAATAATTCAGAATAATGATAGTGAAGATGATCCAGGACCTGGGAAAAAGAATGTAAGCAAAGATCGAGAAGATGCAAAAAATGTTTAACAAAGACCTACAAGAATTAAAGATCAAGCAAACAGAAATGAACAATACAATAACTGAAATGAAAACTACACTAGAAGGAATCAATAGCAGAATAACTGAGGCAGAAGAACGGATAAGTGACCTGGAAGACAGAATGGTGGAATTCACTGCCATGGAACAGAATAAAGAAAAAAGAATGAAAAGAAATGAAGACAGCCTAAGAGACCTCTGGGACAACATTAAACACAGCAACATTCACATTATAGGGGTCCCAGAAGGAGAAGAGAGAGAGAAAGGACCCAAGAAAATATTTGAAGAGATTATAGTTGAAAACTTCCCTAACATGGGAAAGGAAATAGCCACCCAGGTCCAGGAAGCACAGAGAGTCCCATACAGGATAAACCCAAGGAGAAACACGCCGAGACACATAGTAATCAAACTGGCAAAAATTAAAGACAAAGAAAAATTATCAAAAGCAGCAAGGGAAAAATGACAAATAACATACAAGGGAACTCCCATAAGATTAACAGCTGATTTCTCGGCAGAAACTCTACAAGCCAGAAGGGAGTGGCATGATATACTTAAAGTGATGAAAAGGAAGAACCTACAACCAAGATTACACTACCCGGCAAGGATATCATTCAGATTTGATGGAGAAATCAAAAGCTTTACCGACAAGCAAAAGCTAAGAGAATTCAGCACCACCAAACCAGCTCTACAACAAATGCTAAAGGAACTTCTCTAAGTAGGAAACACTAGAGAAGAAAAGAACCTACAAAAACAAACCCAAAACAATTAAGAAAATGGTCATAGGAACATACACATCGATAATTACCTTAAACGTGAATGGATTAAATGCTCCAACCAAAAGACACAGGCTTGCTGAATGGATAAAAAAACAAGACCCATATATATATGCTGTCTACAAGAGACCCACTTCAGACCTCAGGACACATACAGACTGAAAGTGAGGGGATGGAAAAAGATATTCCATGCAAATGAAATCAAAAGAAAGCTGGAGTAGCAATACTCATATCAGATAAAATAGACTTTAAAATAAAGAATGTTACAAGAGACAAGGAAGGACACTACATAATGATCAAGGGATCAATCCAAGAAGAAGATATAACAATTATAAATACATATGCACCCAACATAGGAGCACCTCAATACATAAGGCAACTGCTAACAGCTTTAAAAGAGGAAATCGACAGTAACACAATAATAGTGGGGGACTTTAACACCTCACGTACACCAATGGACAGATCATCCAAAATGAAGATAAATAAGGAAACAGAAGCTTTAAATGACACAATAGACCAGATAGATTTAATTGATATTTATAGGGCATTCCATCCAAAAACAGCAGAATACACTTTCTTCTCAAGTGCACACAGAACATTCTCCAGGATAGATCACATCTTGGGTCACAAATCAAGCCTCAGTAAATTTAAGAAAATTAAGATCATATCAAGCATCTTTTCTGACCTCAACGCTATGAGATTAGAAATCAATTACAGGGAGAAAACATAAAAAACACAAACACATGGAGGCTAAACAATACGTTACTAAATAACCAAGAGATCACTGAAGAAATCAAAGAGGAAATCAAAAAATACCTAGAGACAAATGACAATGAAAAGACGACGATCCAAAACCTATGGGATGTAGCAAAAGCAGTTCTAAGAGGGAAGTTTATAGCTATACAAGCCTACCTAAAGAAACAAGAAAAATCTCAAGTAAACAATCTACCCTTACACCTAAAGGAACTGGAGAAAGAAGAACAAACAAAACCCAAAGTTAGCAGAAGGAAAGAAATCATAAAGATCAGAGCAGAAATAAATGAAATAGAAACAAAGAAAACAATAGCAAAGATCAATAAAACTAAAAGCTGGTTCTTTGAGAAGATAAACAAAATTGATAAACCATTAGCCAGACTCATTAAGAAAAAGAGGGAGAGGACTCAATTCAATAAAATTAGAAATGAAAAAGGAGAAGTTACAACAGACACTGCAGAAATACAAAGCATCCTAAGAGACTACTACAAGCAACTCTATGCCAATAAAATGGACAACCTGGAAGAAATGGACAAAATCTTAGAAAGGTATAACCTTCCAAGACTAAACCAGGAAGAAACAGAAAATATGAACAGACCAATCACAAGTACTGAAATTGAAACTGTGATTAAAAATCTTCCAACAAACAAAAGTCCAGGACCAGATGGCTTCACAGGTGAAACATTTAAAGAAGAGCTAACTCCCATCCTTCTCAAACTCTTCCAAAAAATTGCAAAGGTAGGAAAACTCCCAAACTCATTCTATGAGGCCACCATCACCCTGATACCAAAACCAGACAAAGATACTACAAAAAAAGAAAATTACAGACCAATATCACTGATGAATATCGATGCAAAATCCTCAACAAAATACTAGCAAACAGAATCCAACAACACATTAAAAGGATTATACACCACGATCAAGTGGGATTTATCCCAGGGATGCAAGGATTCTTCAATATACGCAAATCAATCAATGTGATACACCATATTAACAAATTGAAGAATAAAAACCATATGATCATCTCAATAGATGCAGAAAAAGCTTTTGACAAAATTCAACACCCATTTATGATAAAAACTCTCCAGAAAGTGGGCATAGAGGGAACCTCCTTCAACATAATAAAGTCCATACATGACAAACCCACAGCAAGCATCATTCTCAATGGTGAAAAACTGAAAGCATTTCCTCTACGACCAGGAACAAGACAAGGATGTCCACTCTCACCACTATTATTCAACATAGTTTTGGAAGCCCTAGCCATGGCAGTCAGAGACGAAAAAGAAATAAAAGGAATACAAATTGGAAAAGAAGAAGTAAAACTGTCACTGTTTGCAGATGACATGATACTATACATAGAGAATCCTAAACATGCCACCAGAAAACTACTAGAGCTAATCAATGAATTTGGTAAAGTTGCAGGATATGAAATTAATGCACAGAAATCTCTTGCATTCCTATACACTAATGATGAAAAATCTGAAAGAGAAATTAAAGAAACACTCCCATTTACCATTGCAACAAAAAGAATAAAATACCTAGGAATAAACTTACCTAGGGAGACAAAAGACCTGTGTGCAGAAAACTATAAGACACTGATGAAAGAAATTAAAGATGATATCAACAGATGGAGCGATATACCATGTTCTTGGATTGGAAGAATCAATATTGTGAAAATGACTATACTATGCAAAGCAATCTACAGATTCAGTGCAATCCCTATCAAATTACCAATGGCGTTTTTTACAGAACTAGCATAAAGAATCTTAAAATTTGTATGGAGACACAAAAGACCCCGAATAGCCAAAGCAGTCTTGAGGGAATAAAACAGAGCTGGAGGAATCAGACTCCCTGACTTCAGACTATACTACAAAGCTACAGTAATCAAGACAATATGGTACTGGCACAAAAACAGAAACATAGATCAATGGAACAAGATAGAAAGCCCAGAGATAAACCCATGCACTGATGGTCAACTAATCTATGACAAAGGAGGCAAGGATATACAATGGAGAAAAGACAGTCTCTTCAATAAGTGGTGCTGGGAAAACTGGACAGCTACATGTAAAAGAATGAAATTAGAACACTCCCTAACACCATATACAGAAATAAACTCAAATGGATTAGAGACCTAAATGTAAGACCGGACACTATAAAACTCTTAGAGGAAGACATAGGAAGAACACTCTTTGACATAAATCACAGCAAGATCTTTTTTGATCTACCTCCTAGAGTAATGGAAATAAAACCAAAAATAAACAAATGGGACCTAATGAAACTTCAAAGCTTTTGCACAGCAAAGGAAACCATAAACAAGACAAAAAGACAACCCTCAGAATGGGAGAAAATATTTGCAAACGAATCAATGGACAAAGGATTAATCTCCAAAATATATAAACAGCTCATGCAACTCAATATTAAAGAAACAAACACCCCAATCCAAAAATGGGCAGAAGACCTAAATAGACATTTCTCCAAAGAAGACATACAGATGGCCAAGAAGCACATGAAAAGCTGCTCAACATCACTAATTATTAGAGAAATGCAAATCAAAACTACAGTGAGGTATCACCTCACAGCAGTTAGAATGGGCATCATCAAAAATATCTACAAACAGCAAATGCTGGAGAGGGTGTGGAGAAAAGGAAACCTTCTTGCACTGTTGGTGGGAATGTAGATTGATACAGCCACTATGGAGAACAGTATGGAGGTTCCTTAAAGAACTAAAAATAGAATTACCATATGACCCAGCAATCCCACTACTTGGCATATACCCCGAGAAAACCATAATTCAAAAAGACACATGCACCCCGATGTTCATTGCAGCACTATTTACAATAGCCAGGTCATGGAAGCAACCTAAATGCCCATCGACAGACGGTTGGATAAAGAAGAAGTGGTACGTATATACAATGGAGTATTACTCACCCATAAAAAGGAACAGAACTGGGTCATTTGTTGAGACGTGGATGGATCTAGAGACTGTCATACAGAGTGAAGTAAGTCAGAACGAGAAAAATATCGTATATTAACGCACATATGTGGAACCTAGAAAAATGGGACAGATGAACCGGTTTGCAGGGCAGAAATTGAGACACAGATGTAGAGAACAGACGTATGGCCACGAAGTAGGGGAAAGCGGAAGGGGGGTGGGGGTGTGTGTGAAAAAAAAAAACAGTTAAATTAATAGTGATAGAAATCAGAATAAAGGTTAATTTTAGTGACATGTTATTGACTGGGGATGGGCACAGGCATGGGAACAACTCTTGTGGTACGCTTCATGTTCTATGTTTGACCTAGGCTGTGGTGAAATGGGTAAATATACATGTAAAATTTCATCAATTTTTGTGTATGTGTTACTCCTCAAAAAAAGTTTAAAGCACACAATAAATCAATAACAACGATAGAGGAGATCAGGTAACTTGTAAAGCACTGTTCCCGTAAAACCATTAACACAGGATTAAAAAAGCAAAGACCAGTTAGTAAAGGCAGAATCTTCTCCTACCCTCCAGTTTGGGGATCTTATACTAGTAGCTGTTGGACACTCAGCTATAGGATGTAATTAGGGAATTCCCACTTAACCTGAGAAACACTCCTTGCTCCGTAACAGATTAGGTTAGGAAGCAGTGGTAGTGAAATGGCTTCTTCCTCACTTTCTGCCCCACCCCGGCCCCCTCTCACACATCATGCCCACACTATACTCTCCTCATTCAAGACACATCAGGAAATTCTCATTTTATAATGGGTATTTATGGAAAATATAGGGCTCAGGGGGATGATTAAGTTGTTCCTATATGTTACATTTATTTTTAATCTTTTACATTTGAATCAAAAGTCAAGGCCAAAATACCAGAAGGGGGATATTTCCATTGGCATGACTCAGGCTACTTACCAAATATTTACACATCCTTTCACACCCTTAACTCTGCAATGAAGAATTTGTGAATTTGGAGGTATTCCAGAATCATATAAATCCCTCTATTTTGAATTCAAAATCAAAGCTCTTGAAAGGGAAAACTAATCCCTAATTGAAAGTATCAGGAACATTGTTTATAAATGTCAGGGAATTCTAAATATTTTACCTAGCATTTCCTATGGTTCTTCACAGAAGGAAGAATACATACCCTTGAGGTTAAGAAGTTGAACCTTGAGGAACTCCACATGCTTTTAACACGAGTTGTGCACAGAGAAAGGAAACTCTTCTGGGCTCCATCAAATAATGGGCAGATATATGTTCCGAGAAATATTGCAGGAAGTTCTCCTGTTTCTTTGTTCTCTTTATCAATTGCCTAATTAATTGCTTTCTTAGCAGTAAGCGGCCACCTTCCAACACATATGAGGGCAGTAACTTGTAGCCTTGATTCCTCCTGATCGCTACCCGTTTGAGTTAAGACCCTCTCTGTCACTTTTTAAGGACAAAGGGACTGAAGTATCAGGATATTTAAAGAATGGGAAAGAGTATCAAAAAGAATGGGTCAAAGATAATAAGGAATGAAAAAAAGTGATTAAAGGTGTCAATCATCAGGCTAAGTGATTAAATATGTCAATTATCACGCCGTTAACAATTTCTAAAAAATAGTTTTAGTAGAGTGATATTGAAGTAAAAACCTTAATTGTTTTATTAAAATACATAGAAATGACTGATGTCATTAGCTAGGCTAAGTATGGATTCCGAATAGTCATTTCGAATATCGCTGCTATATTTTTGGACATTTTTCTCCTTCAAATCAGTAAACTGACTTACTACCACTGACAAGTGCCTCTAGCCAGAACTCATCCCAGGCAATGATGGAATGATGGTGAGGTTTGGTCCAGCTACCCTTCTATCTAATTTTTCCTTTAAATCCCAGGAACCCACTACTCAGGGACAGCCTTCCTGGCAGGAGCAGCCACCTGTAAATTCTTGCTCTTCCAGGAGAACCCCTGCTCCCCAAATCCACTGCTTCATTAAACTCTATCTAATTTATCTCTCTATTCTACAAAACACTGAACGTTGCTACCGTGGATGGGTTTGGACTAATGTGATGGCATCATAAAAATTTACCAATGTCAGTTCAAATGATCAGCCTTTTATGAAAGTACTTCAGGAAGAATTTAATATTTAAAAGTTCAAACAACTTTAAAAGACAATTGGAGGTGAGGGTCCATCACTTTATCTCCTTCTAATCATACCACATAAATGTTTGCTGGCTTTTCTTCTCTCATGCTGGTCTTGTCTAGAGTATGAAAAACAAAAATGGTAAAAGTGTAGGGCAGTGGTAATCATCCACTAATACATGCTCTGCTGTTTATGAATCCAGGGCACAGGGCTGTGATATTCTGGTGTATTTCTAATTTCAGCAGCTATGGAAGTGCAGGTGTATGTTTTCATGATACTGAGAAGTAGATATGTTATTAAATCAACTCCTTCTTCTCTAGGGGCTTCTTCCCTTGAAGCTTCCTGTGACATATGTGGGAGTTTTGTGGCAGGAAACAGTGTAGAATTGGGCCTGGTGGGAATACTTTTATTAGAACCCAACATGCACTGAAATAAAGTCCTATTGCAGTTGGGACAATTTGCAGACTCTCTTACTTACGAGTGCATCTCTGATTCCCAAGAGCTCATCTCATTCCTGCACACAAAGCTGACTGGGGAGAAGTCAGCTGACTTATGCAGGTAAACCACGATTGTGTTTTATTGTGCATGGCCAGTCTATGAAGGGGCAGACTCATTATGTACTAGAGACGAAGGTATTTTCCCCATCTCTTGGTATTCTGACATCTAAAGCACTAACAAGGGTTTTTAAATAATATATGAGCAAGTACTGAACCCTTTCCTCTCCTAGATCTCTCCTCTTTGGTTCTCAAATCAGATCCTTGATCCGAGAGCATGTGGAATTCCCCATTGACTAAGTCCCTGGACAGCATACAGAGTGAAATACTGCTGAAATCACTTTCCTCTGCAGCTGCAAAACAATAATCTCAAAATAGTTTATCCAAGACAAAGAAAACACGGACTTACAAGAGCAATTGAAGGGGAAAAAAAAATTATTCCCACAATGTTAGAACTTTTAATTAAGGAAAAATATTTAGAAAATTAGTGATGCATGGATTTCTTACCCTCAAATACCTATTTTTCATTCTTTTGTTCAGGCTGATATTTTATCAGGACGCCTTGTGCCTTTGTGACTTAGCATTATAAATATTTTTGTTTTTATTTTTTACCATGTGCTGGAAAAATATTGAATAATTGAGGTCAGAAATTGTCAGCTCTTTATTTACTAATCGAGATATACTTTGGGAACTTAGTTTTTGCACATAATTTTTTTTTTCTTTTTTTTTTTTTGCTAGGTACTGGAGTTTGGGGAGGGGGAGTTGGCAGTACTTACAAACCCTGTTTTTGTGGTGGATAGGAAACGCCTTCCTAAATCCTTGTATTCTTTTTTTTTAAATTTATTAATTATTTATTTATTATTTATTTTTGGCTATGTTGGGTCTTCGTTTCTGTGCGAGGGCTTTCTCTAGTTGCGGCAAGCGGGGGCCACTCTTCATCGCGGTGCGCGGGCCTCTCACTATCGCGGCCTCTCTTGTTGCGGAGCACAGGCTCCAGACGCGCAGGCTCAGTAGTTGTGGCTCACGGGCTTAGTTGCTCAGCGGCATGTGGGATCTTCCCAGACCAGGGCTCGAACCCGTGTCCCCTGCATTGGCAGGCAGATTCTCAACCACTGCGCCACCAGGGAAGCCCTAAATCCTTGTATTCTTTGCTAACAATTTATATATAGATAATTGTTGCAATGTGAGACAACTTGGCATATAGAAAAGATGAACGTTATGTAGGAAGCAATCTGAGTACTTCAATATCAGAGTTTTGGGTGAGCCTTTACTTAAAAATAGTGGATGAGGACAACCATGTTTCTCATATACTTTTCTGAGCTATCAATTTAGAATGATTCATTTGGATTAAAACAAATGTTGCTTTCTTTCAAGCAGAGGATAATATAATTAGAAAATGTTTAAAGCCAACAGAAGCACGGTAATAAATTTGAAAACGGGTCCATTTTCTTACAAAATCTACATATGACATGTGCCACTTGCAGGTAAAACAAAGCCATGTAATTAGTGTGACTGAAAAATCCACAATCCTAGAGGCAGAAAAGATTTAGTACAATATTGTGCTAGTAATGAGAATAATAATTATGTGCCATAAATAATTATGTAAAACCTACAAAGCTAGCTATGGAAGTTAATGTTTCCCCCAAAGTATTTGTCATACATTGATTACTGTAATGTTCTAACTTAGAATTGTGGGAATATAAAAATTAATAAAGCATGGAAATCTTCTCAGAGCAGTCAAGGAAATTGTTCCATTCTGAACTTTGGAATACTGAGAAATATAACTAGAAGAAAAGAGAAAAATGAAAACAGGGAGGAATCTCAGGAAAAATGATGACATTTTGTAGAATGCAAAATAAAGACAGAAAAGACTCTACTCTTAGAGCCTTAAGTGTTTACTTCTCAGAACAGTAGTCCTGCAATGCACCATACAAGGATAAAAAGTTTTAAAATATTCATATACAATATTCATTGTAATATTAATTGTAATCAGGCAGTCATATTTTATATTAAATTCCTTTGCTTAGGAATATTACTTTAAACAGTATCAAAGTAAAGCACAGTTTAAATTGGGAGTGAAAAGAGAAAAGTAAATATGTCATCTTGTGATTCATTCTGTGCAAATTTGATGGTATCACACTTTAAGGAGTAGCATCTTAATATGTAAAAACATTTGACACATACTTTTACTTTTTGGTATGATTTTGCATCAAGAAAACTTAGTTTTAGAATAGAGAGAAGCTCCTGGTTCCAAATTCTGTCTGTAAATCAGTTAGTCATAGTTTTTTTACTGCCATATAATAGGAGAGATACTTGGGTTATTGAAGCAGGTATAGATTTATCACCTCTGGGTGGAACTTTCTTTCCGAGTCCCTTCATAAATCCAGTGTACACCCTTGTCCTGAATTACTAGTGAGCAATAATCCCCATAATTATAGTATGTAGATCAATGAGGGACATACAAATTGCTCTCAATTTATTATTGGATGACTACTGGGATTATTACCTTATTTTTTAATTTTATTTTTTTTATTATTACTTGGCTGCCTCGGGTCTTAGTTTCGGCACGTGGGATCTTCGTTACCACGTGCGGGATCTTTCACTGTGGTGCGCAGGCTTCGTTCGTTGCGGTGCGTGGGCTTCTCTGTAGCTGTGGCGCAGGCTCTAGAGTGCACAGCTTAGTTGCCCCACAGCATTTGGGATCTTAGTTCCCTGACAAGGGATCAAACTCAGATCCCCCGCATTGGAAGGTGGATTCTTAACCACTGGACCACCAGGGAAGTCCCCCTTTATTTTTAATTATAGGTTTTTTTTTTTCTCAAATTCAATAATCACAGAATCTTTATGAAGAAAGCAGTTGCAAACTTGCTGCCACCATTAAGTGAAAAATTGCCCTTACATGGGGTAAAAGGTCTCTCAGAAGAGTGACTGTGTGCCCATTTGAGGAACTCCAAATTACGTTTAAAGTGCAAATGCATGTGAAGACCTTAGGAATGTAAAGCAAATTCACTGTAAATATGCTATTATTTTCTTAGCTTTCTAAATTCTACTTATGAACACCTAACTCTAAAACAAACAGCAGCAGAGAAACATTTTAATTCTAAAACTGACTTCAGCACATATTCTAGCTTTATTTGCTCTCTGTGCTATGATTTTGAGTCAATTACCACTGTTTTGTTTCATAATGGAGCAGAAGACAATTCTGCAGAATTCAGTGCCTTAATCATTCTTCATTTAGAGTCCTCCTTTGATTTAAGCAAGGAGGTTCACAAATTTGTACTGTAAGTTAAATTTGAATAAGCACACACCCAAAGATTTCATTATTTGATATTTAAATATGTCTGCCCTAAATACTTTGAAGCAGCATCATTATACTTCTTGATATATTTAAACACTATACATTTTAAAAATGAAGTCCCTAAACATTATTTGTGTATGTCTTAATGGGAAAGAAGTCAGATGTCAAACATGTTAGAAAGAAATTTTTTCCTGTGACTTTTAACCATGAAGTTTATATTCGGAAAAAGGTTCAATTTAGAAAGATCATTCTATCTGTAAGACACACCTCATTTTAAATCTGGATACATAGTAGACATGCCTTATTATTTTTCCTTAAAGGAAGGCTTAACTTCCAGTCTATGTTTGCCCTGAAAAACACTGATCAGTATGTTTTATTGACTCCATGATGGAGTAAACCAATCTTTTTCTGCCAGTTTTTTTCCCCCTGAGCTATGATGACTCCATCTAGAGACATAAAACCAAAATTGAAAAAGAGTTTATGCCATTGACTACTGCATTCGGGCTCTAGGAACTTTCACATATTCATTCAACAAACATTTATTGAGCATCTACAATGGACCAGACACATTCTAGGTAAATAAACAAAATAGATAAAAATTCTTGTCCTCATAGAGCTTGCATTCTAATGAAGGAGACAGATAATAATTAAAGAAAAAATTAAATATTTCATATGTCAGATATAAAATTCCTAAGAAGAAACAAAAGCATAAGAATAGAAGAGGAAAGTATGTGTGTGTGTGTGTGTGTGTGTGTGTGTGTGTGTGTGTGTGTGTGAGATTTTACATATGTTAGACATGAAAAAACTGCTTCCAAACAAATTGAGAAATGCATTGAGCTAATTCATTTTATGCCTTGAGAGAAATACACCATTCTATTGAAGAATCAAAATGGATGATTTTTCTTTCCATGAATTTTTATAAAAATGTTGTAAGAATCGTGGTATTCAAGAAGTACCCTTGAATCTAGTATAATAATGCAGAATATAAATCTTTGTTACCTTTATTGAAATGTACAGGTTAGTTTGTTCTATCACCTATGATCTTCTTACAAAACTGTAAGATTCTGAGAAACAGGAAGTAAGTCGTTTCATCTAAGTTGGAGGTCTAGAATTGCAAATGAATTTACAGTAAGGGATAAAAAATATTTTGGCTCCAAACTTGAGTCCACGTGTGTTAGAGTGGATATGCAACACACAAGAACAAGTGATCTTTCATACTACTTGGCAAACTAAATCTGAGCATCTTAATATAGGAACTGTAAAATAATAGTGCACATTTTTGTAGCTCCAAAAAGTACCTTGCATTATTTTAAAATAAATTTTAATAAGTAATTTTGACTGCAGAAAAACTATCATGGTAATGATGCAAAATTTACTAAAAAAAAAAAAATAGGTGTCAGAGAGAGACACTGGAAATTCATGTCCCTGCCTTTAAAGAGATGTCAGCAAGCCATGGCAAAGTCATCTATTTTTTAGGAAGATGACCCGGCATCTTATAGTTTCTGTATGATATCTCATATTCCTCTACCATTTCCACTAGAAGAATTCTCCTAAATCCATGTTCAAGGCACTCTACCCCTTATACTCTTCAAAAATCTGGTTACTTCTAGTATTGAATGAAGAGAAAGACCCCGTGTGAGCATAAATCAGGACAATTATCATTCGGGATTACATGAGGACATAAAGGGAAAGACTTTGACCTAGGTACTGAATCCAATTAAAGAGGAGTCAGATATTGAAGCATTTGGCCCCCTTTTCAGCAATCTTTTTCCTGAAGGGCCCTTCTTCTGAGATCCATTGGGATGAAAGTTTTTGTTGGGTAAAAGACTGCTCTTTCTTGTATCCAACACTTGGACCTGTTTTCAACAAGAGCCAGTGTTTCTGTGATATAACGTCTTTAACGATCCTGGTCTTGAGACTTCCCTGGCGGTCCAGTGGTTAAGACTCTGCACTTCCGCTGCAGGGGCACGGGTTCCATCCCTGGTCAGGGAACTAAGTTTCTGCACGCCGCATTATGCGGCCAAAAAAAAAAAAGATCCTGGTCTTGCCTTAACAACCTCTGGCAAGGAGTGATCTGTATGTGAATTCTAATGAAGTACTTTGAACAACTGGCCCATAAAAGCTGGGTTCTACTGAGTGCAGGTGAGTTTTCCTAGTAAGTCACCAAATCATTGATTTTTCAATTTTAAGAGTACAACTAAGAGCTGTTTACAGCCTTACTTGCTATTTTTCTAAGAACCAGGGACCAAAAGTTGAATATTTTTCGAAGTGTTTCATCTTTCAGACATGATCATTCCTGCTCAGTATATTCACCTCCCTCTAAAGTCAAAGGGAGCGATACCCGTGGGAGTACTGCTGCCTCTGCCAATTTCATTTTTCACTAAAACCAAATCAAGAAAAGACTGTGATGTCCTTCATTTCTGAGCAGAGTTCTCTCTTCCTGCACATGGTCTACTTAGCCAATTATTGTGAACATACAGATCTTTAATATATACGACTTGATATCAAGGATAAACTCTATCCCTAAGGAACTGACTTGTGTAAAAACAATCCTTTTAGACTTGCTTTTTAAGAAAGTTAGCAAAAGTTTCTTTCTGTAAGAAAAAACCCCCTCCAAGCTTCTTGCACAGATGTGTTTTCTAATTATGTGTGAGAAACACCCGGCAGTACCTCACACCTGTGTCAGTAAGGGAGGGCCCATTAGTGCTGAAGTAGTGACCAGGGTCAGGTGGCTCAGGTGAGAAATATCAGGTGTACATGCCTCAGGCTAGTCTCACAGGCAGCCTCTATTCTCCCAAATCTAGCTGAGAACAGAATGTCAGTGATGTCCAACTTTCAGGAAGCTAGTTCTAACAGTGCTATGTATCCAACTGTGCTGGAAATTACCCAGGGAAGCCTGTTTCAACAGGACTTCTAGCTGCAGTTGTAGGTCCAAAAGGTTCAAGAGAGTCTTTGAACTTGAGGATGCCTATCATTCCCAGGTTTTGAAAGCTTCTAAGAACTTCTAACTTCGCCAGGAAACGGAGAAAGGAAGTTAATAAGCTAACTCACTTTAGCCACAATTTATTGCAGTTCATGTTTTTCCCTGCCTTTTTCACACATTTGGAATACAACACTACCACAGGAAGATCTGTTCCTCTGAATATATTTTGAATCTTTATTTCTAATCCTTGCTTCACAGAGTTCCAAAATCTCTGAAAACTACAAGCCTTTAGTTATTCTTGTTAGTAAAATTTATATGGCCACTAGCAAGCTCATAGACATATCTGTTGATTAATAGACATATCGTCTAATAGGTTCACCTTAATTCCTACTTACTATTCTAGTGGTGTGCACAGACTGCTCACAGCATGACACGGTAAAAGAACCCAAGAACAAGAATCTGAAAATGGAATATGAGGCCACACTCCTCAATTACTACTTTAGGAGTTTTCTTAACCTCTCTAAGCTCTGGTTTCACATCTACAAAATGGACATAATAAAACCTGCCCTGTACCTCAAGAGGCTGTCATATGAATCAAAGGAGATAATTTATTTAAAAGCACTTTGTTAAGAGCAGCATATTACAGAAGTGAACACTTTATGTTTGAAGATACTGATAATTCTGAGGCTTTCCCAAGTTTGGGTTGTCCACTATTAAAAGATCTCATCTCTTGGGCCTTTTGCATCTGCATGATTACATAATCCTCCTCTCTGGGTGATTGTTATATGCACAAAAAGGGAAGCACATGATGGAGGGAAATAGGAAAGGGAGAATATTTTCGTCCCCATTCTTACTTCCTGAGGGTGCACGGCCCAGTTGACAGATTGGAATAGAAACATGCAGTGCACATGCACCGCAGAAATTGCTTCGTGCTTTTTGAGCTTCTTTTAAGGGGAAAAAAAAAAAGTTAAAGCACTTTGGGAAGACTGCTGTCTTGAAAGAGAAAGACCTGTCACTTGAAACAGGAATGAAATATCTACTAAGGAGTAAAGCACCAAGAGGCAGTTAGAGACAGTGTTTTTAAAGCCTCTGATGTGCTAAATTCCATGGAAGACACATAAGACATAGGAAACATGATTCTTGCCCTTGAGAGTTGTATAATTCAGTGTGCCAAATCCCTCTGACTTTACTGACCAGACAATGGCCAATAAAATGATTGTTAATAAAGCAAATGGAGGTTTGGTATAAGTTTTTTTAATATATTACTTATGAGTTAATTATGAATGAAGACGAAGAGATATGACTGAGTTGAACAATGTGGTTTTAAAATACTAGTTATTTTTTGCTGTCATCTTTGCATCTCCCTAAAGTCATCTTATAATGTCTCCTTCTTCATGTAAATCATCAATAATTTAATTTTGTAACTTTCAACTATTTGTATTTTATTTCTTGCCTTTTGTTTGATTCTCAAAATATTTAATTTATTCTCCCGACAATTCTTTCTAAATAGTTTATCTAATAAAATCCTTTGACAAATCTAAGATGTTTCTTCTTTTACCCAATTAAGCTTCTGAATTAAGAGACCTCTCTCCTAGCTTATAATTATTTTCATTTTGCTACTTGAGGTTACTTTTCATATTTGGGGGCTATTTTTTCATCTTTTGGTTTTCGAGTATACTCCATTATAACTACATCTTACTCTGAAGATTGAGTATTAGTCCCTTTTTCTGTTTCAAATATTTATAAACCCAAAGAACATTGTGAATTCTGAATATTTTAAAAAATGAAAAGCTGGAGAAATACATATTAATTAAAAAGTAAAATCTTCCCTGGAAATAAGACTAAAAGTAAAGCTTGCCAAAAAAAAACAAAAACCCTACCATATCTAAAACATAAACATGAATCTAAACTTCATGCATTAATAATGGAGAGAAGGAAATAAAACAAAATTTAAAAATCTGAATGGATATAGTATGCCTGAAGAGGTTTTATAAAATAAAGATAATAAATTTGCTTTGGTCAGAAGCTGTTATCTGACTGTAGAATTAAAAGGATCCAATACTCTTACAGAAGGAATATATAATGCAAAGTCAAAATGAAAGAGTTGAAACCGTCATGAGCAATGTATTAGAAAAATTTTTTAAGCTTCATGTTGAATATCATAAAAAGGTATAGTTGTAAAGAGCAGGAACTCAGAGCAAAGTCTCCTAAAGGAAATAGAAGATGAAAACGCAGGGAATTGAAAACTTATGACTGATGACAAGTATTCTTTGGATACAGTAAAAAGGGGAAATAAAGAAGTGATGAAATATAAAAGTCACCGGCAACACTTGTCAAGAAAAGGTACAACTTCGTGAGAGTTAAGATTAAAGTTTTTAATTTGTTTGGTTTAACTAAAGTTTGGGCTTGCATTTAGAGAAAGCAGAAACAGAAGAAATGGTAATCTTTTGGGGAGAAAGCAAAGCCCATCAGCTGAAGACCAGTTCTGATCCAAGATGGCAACATAGGAGCTTCCTGAACTAACCTCCTCCAACAGACACATTGAATCTACAGCTACACATACAGCAAATCCTTCTGAAAGAAATCCAGAAACTCATAGAGAGCAACTCCTAAACATTGAGAGGATGAGAAAATACCTACATCACCCACATGGAAACTAATAGGAAAGGCTGAGACATACTGTTGCCATCAGCACAGCACTATACACTTAACAGGGAACACCCTGGACTTTCAAGGACTTGCCATGTCCATTCCCCCAGGACTTAGTGCAGAAGGGGCAGGCAAAACCCATCCATCTCTCAGTCTCTCCCTGGAAGGGCCCTAACCACCTACTCTCCCAGCTGTTGCCTGAGGGTCTGGCTTCCATCAGCCTATATCAAGGTGCTGACTGCAATCCTCCCCTTGGGAATACTGACAGATCTCGGCACAGCCTCAACTACTGGGAGCCACAAAAGCAAAGAAGGAAGCTTGGACAATCACAACAGTTTGGGAGACAACCAAGAGTTTGGGCTAGGCTGAATGATAAGGTTCATCTTCTACATGAGACCACCCTATCAAGAGAAGGAGAAGTGGCTGTTTTATCTCATGAGTAGAAAACAACACAGAGTAAGAAGGAAAATGAAGAAACAGAGAAAAATGTTCCCAAACAAAAAAATAAGATAGAATTCCAAAACAAGACGTTAATGAAATAGAGATAGTAATTTACCTGACAGAGTCCAAAATAAGGGTAATAAAGGTGATCATTAAGGTCAGGAGAACAATGCATGAATAAAGTGAGGATTTTAACAAAGAGATAGAAGATATAAGAAAACACCAAACAGAAATCACAGAGCTTAAAAATACAATAACTGCACTGAAACATTCAATAGAATAGTTCACCAGCAGAATAGATCAAGTGGAAGAGAAAATCAGTCAAGTCAAAGACAGGGCAGTGGAATTTATCCAGTCAGAGGAGATAAAAGAAAAAAGGATAAAAAAAAGGCAAAAAAAGCAAAAATAAACAAGAGGGACTACATCAAACTAAAACGCTTCTGTACAGCAAATGAAACCATTAACAAAATGAAAACGCAACCTATGGAATGGGAGAAAATATTTGCAAACCACATACCTGATAAAAGATTAATATCCTAATATATAAAAACTCATACAACTCAATAGAAAAGCAAACAAACAAAAAACCAAACCAAGCAATCTGATTAAAAAATGGGTAGAGGAACTGAATAGACACTTTTCCAAAGAAGACATACAAATGGCCAGTAGGCACATGAGAAGATGCTCAACATCACTAATCATCAGGAAAATGCAAATCAAAACCAAAATGAGATATTACCTCACATCTATTAGAACGGTTATCATGAAAAAGACAGGAGTTAACAAATGTTGGCAAGGATGTGGAGAAAAGAAAATCCTTATGCACTGTTGGTGGGAATGTAAATTGGTTCAGCCACTATGGAGAACAATATGGAGGTTCCTCAAAAAAAATTAAACATAGAACTATTATATGATTCAGCAATCCCACTTCCAGGTATATATCCAAAGTAAACGAAGTCAGTACCTCAAAGAGATATCTTCATACTTACATTCATTGCAGCATTATTCACAATAGCGAAGATATGGAAACAACGTAATTTTCTGTCAATGGATGAATGGATAAAGAATATTAGCATATATCTATATATAATACATAATTATTTGTATATAAATTTATATATATATATATATATATAAATCATCCATAAGAGAGAAGAAAATCCTGTCAGTTGCAACAACATGACAACAGAGATGGACCTTGAAAGCATTATACTAAGTGAAATAAGCCAGAGAAATACAAATACTGCATGGTATCACTTATATGTGGAATATTAAAAAAATGTCAATCTTATAGAAATAAAGAGTATTAAAGTGGTTGTCAGAGACAGGGTGGATGGGGGAAATAGGGAGAATTTGGGAATATATATATATATATATATATATATATATATATATGTATGAAGCAATGAATATGTTAATTAACTAGATGGAAGGAATCCTTTCACAATGTCTATAAAATCATCACTATGTATATGTTAAATACCTTATAATTTTATTTGTCAATTATACTGCAATAAAGTTGAAAAAAATGAAAGACACATAGCTAAGAAAAGTAAGTTAAACCAAAAGATTCAGATTAACAATGAACATATTCAAGCAGGCTTAATAAAGTAAGAATTTTAATAACAATCTAAAAAGTTTGGTGCATTTCAGAGTTAATTAGCAGCTATGATGAAGAGTAGAACTTGTTTAAAGCTAAATTAAATAAGATAGGAAACTTTTAATATGTATATGAAGCTTATGTCTATAAATATTCTTTACAATATCTGAACATAACAGAACAACATTAATGCAAATGGAATAATTATGTGAAATTGTAGCATATAACTAATGCAAAATTTTAAAAACCAATGTTTTGGATTTCCATAGTCTTAAAACCAAAAGGCAATTTTTAATCTTTCTATAGACATTTATTTTTCTAAATTAGGTCCATTTGGAAACTCATAAGAGCTTCACATATAGAATCAATTCAGTTAGGAATAATAGTGGTTCTCAAACAATTCACATATAGAAGCAGTTCACATATAGAAGCAAACAATTCACATATAGAAGCAATTCAGTTAGGAATAATAGTGGTTCTCAAACAATTCTACACAGTGGACTCATTTATGGAATTTTTAAAAACAATAATGCCTAGACTCCAGGTCTAGAAATTTAGATTTAATTTGTATGAAGCACAGCTGGAGATAAGCATTTTTTTTAAGGTCCCTAGGTGATAGCAATGTACAGCCACATTTGAGAATTAGTGATGTAGAAGAAATAGGAAAAATAAGTTAATGCTTGTTTACATGAGTGCAGTAAGCTACCTTAGGACAATCACCAGCTCGATTCACTCTCAATTTATTTTCCAGCTGAGACTGAAATTATTGATCACAGCATGTTTATGCAACTAGTAACACTCATTCCAATTAATGTTAGCAATGATTTTCTTTCTGTTGTTGCTTTCCACAGGGTTACACAGTAGTATCTGATATTCTGAATAGGTGCCTCCATTAAAGTGAATTTGTAAAGACAAGTATCAACAGAGCTGCTGGTTAAATATGCCAATGCTATCTATTTGTGATGGTTGCCAGTTGTATCCTTTGGAATTCACTGTAGCCACCAAGAACAATTAATAATGGGCATCTGCTAATTAGTAATAGGCATCAAATTTACTATGTAAGAATTTCAAAATAATTTTGATATTCTTGGAGATAATAATGCTCTTTTTAACAAACAGAAAACTCACCTAGGAAAATTGTTAACTTTCTACTGATGAATTACAGGTGAGAATTTTATAAAATCTTTGAGATGTAACATGACTCAGAGGTCATCTAATAATACACTCTCACTTTTAGATTTCTTGTAGATAAAACTTAGATCAATCTAAGTTAACAACTAAAATAAAGTGACTAGCATTTAAATTTCTCAAAAGCTTGCATCAAATTTCCCCAGAAATAGTTCCATTAATTGAATGCATTCCTTTAAAATTGTTGACTGAACTTATTAATTTCCACTTCTTAAGGAAGATATTTCTTAACTATACCTCTACTTTGGATCAAGAGTTCCCAATATTCCATCTGTCTAATGGGAGGCAGAGGAGCCAGTCCAAGGCCCACTTTCCATTTATGGAACAAAGTTCATGAAGCATGGCTTTCATTCATGGAACGGCTTACACAGTACTATGGTGGGGCCACTCTTTATTGTATTTTGGAGGATTCTCAAGTTCTTACCGATACTCAGGCCAGTGCGGTTAGCCTCTAAGCTCCTATTTTAGTTACTGTTGCCTTCCTTTTGCCCCCGTATGCCATTATTTTTGGCCTTAGTTAAATCTTCTTGACAAATATTACCGTATTTACAACTTCATATTGAAGACCAAAAATTCTAATCCATGCAGCTGCCTTTGCAAGTCTTATTTGACCCTTCCTGTGACTTTCAGTGGGAGAATCACAGAACAGTAAGGGACCTTATCTCTATGTGAATCTCCAAAATTTCAAACCTAGATAATTGTCTTCTATCTCCTTTATACACTTCAATGCAGGAAATTCTGTGGCCTTCCATGATCAGATATTGCTGTGTGTGGTGCTATTTCTAAAGACATGGCTCTATGTTTCTCTAATATACTTTCTTTGCTCTTCATTGACTCTTTCAACCATTATAGAAAATAAGTAGACCTATTATAAAAATGAAATTCCTAACCACATTAAAGATTCAAGGTTTTATTTTATTTTTTGTTTTATTTTGTTTTGTTTTCCAGAACAGTCAGTCTCTAAGTCTCTTTCTTATATGCTATTTTAGTTATTGGTTGCTTCCTTTGACCCATTATGTCATTCTTGCCTCAATTTAATTTTCCTGGCATCCAAGACCTGGGTTTGAATTCCAGCTACACCATTTCCTAGTTGTGTGATTCTCAGAAATGTATTTAAACTCCATAATGCCAGGGTTCCTATTACTACAAATGAACCTATTAATAGTACCCATCTCAACGAATTATTGTTAGGGCTAAATGGAAAACATATAGCATGGTGTCTAGTACAGAGTAAAATTTTTAAATGTTAGTTATTTTTGTTGTTTGTACAATTGGAGAAAAATTGTAACAATGAAGAATGGGCAGCTAAAGTGGGAGATAGGGGCCAGCTCCAATTTTGACTTCTATGACCAGTGAAAACCTTATTTTCTGTTCCAGTGGAAAAAAGGATTCCAAGATTCCTAGTTAGTTGTCTTCCATCAAAACAAAAAGAAAAAAAAATTAGTTCTTAGAATCAAACAGGTCAGTGATACTCTGGGTTTAATGTACATTGACTCTACAATATTATAAGCACAGATTCTACTGTGCTAGCTACATGTTTCTGAAGTAACAAGAAGTTAGCATGAGAACATGGCAAAGGGTAAAATGCTATCGACAGCTCTTAGCTTTTTAAGAAATCGTCTATTTCAGTCATCATCTTTACTTATCTTTACTGAAGAACATTTCTGGCTCTTTAAATATTGTTTTCAGGACATATTCTCTCCTCTGCCCAAAGTGTTTAATAAATGTACACAGCAGCTTCTTGGGTCCTAATGGTACAAATGACAATAAATTTCTAGGTTATCCTTTCCTAGGAAAAAAAAAAGCAAATAGTACATAAAGGACTCTGTTTCCTCTATTCATATTATAACCTAAAGTATAATAGGAAATTTCTATATATTTTATATTCTTAAGGTCATATAATACTTTACCAAAAATTATATTTGGGCAGTAGGACTCCACTATACTGAACTTTGTTTTTCACATTTGTGAAATTATACATGGCTTGACACCTTCCATATTAGAGGGTTTTGACATGACAGATATCTTCATCATGATTTGAATTCTAACACAAACGTGTGTCTACATTTTTCCTTTGCTACAAGATCATTTGAACAGACAGTTACAAAAATTTGATGCGTCTGCATGTTTTCTTACATCCTTCATAAAAAAGTAAAAGCCTCAAGTAAGAAGATAAAGTGAAATCTTCTTTAATTAGAGATTAATATAATTACTTAGGATCAATAAGCCTAAAACATAAATTATTCTTCAGTAAATGAGAGATGGACACCACCATATTAAGTTTTTACCTAAAATAAAAATTAAAAGAACATCTGAAAAATAGTACAGAAAATCAAACTAGAGAGGGGTTAGTCTCCAAGGTGAAAGAACTATTCCTCTTTCGTAACTCTACAGAGGAAGAGATTATATCAGTTCAGAGATGAGGTCAGAAGTCCAAGAAAAGAGATAAAAATAAGATTTAAGTGGGATTCAGTTTAGCAAATGAACTGAGAGAATAAAAACTAAAGTCTCTCCTGATGGACATTCAGACATCAAAAAAATGATGTATTTGGACTACAGGCCAGAAAAGTTCAGAGGTGATATTGCAAAGGTGACAGTTTGACAGGTTTACCCAGGTGTGGGAAGCTTTGACCAAGAGTTTGAAATCTCTTCATTGATGAATTTGTAAGTAATGAAAGTAGAAAAATTCACAATGATTGATGGCTTTACTGTCACATTTAGGGTGAAATAGTTGTCAACATCAAGAGGAGGTCAAAATAATGAAAACACCATACATTTCTGTAAAGTTTCCCAGGTTATGAGAATTTTCAAATACACTGTCTTACTTAAGGTTCTCCAGGATTGTAAAGCAGGTATGACAAGTATCATTATTCCAATTGTACAGAGAAGGAACTGAAACTTAGGGAGTTTCCTAAGGTAAGAGTCATCATCAGAACTCTAACTCCATTTTTTTTTTTTACTCAAAGTCTTATGTTCTTTCCAATATATGCCGGAAGAGAGGTGCACAGCTTCCATGCCCTCTCCAGACATCCACTCTCCCAACACATCTATGTCTTCACCAACTCAAAAGCTCCTGGAGCCTCATTGTTTCAGAGGTTTTATATAGGCTCTCATTACATACACATGATTGATGAAATTATTGACCACATGATTGAATTCAATCTCCAGTCCCTCTCTCCTCCCCAAAGGCCTATCAGGGGGTGGGGCTAAAAGTTCCGACCTTTTAATCTTGTGGTTGACTTGTTACGAATAACAAAAGACACTCCTATCACCCAGGAAATTTTGAGCATGAACTTTGAAGAAAAGGAAATACCTTGTCCTTCAAATTTGCCAAAGATTCAAAAATGTAAATTCAATAAAAGAAAATGAACTTGATTTTAAATTATTTTTGATAAACTGGAAAATATCTTGAAAACAACATAAAAATATTCAGGTTCTGATTTCAGGAACAAAAGAATATGTAAACAATTTCAAAATAATTATCACTAATGTATCTATGTATGTATATTATGGGATATTTAGCAAAAGTGTAGACTTCATAAATGGGCTTCGTAGACTTCATAAGTTCTGGAGAAATTCTCCCTCTCTCTCTCTTTCTCTCTTTCCACCCTCCCTTCACCCCCAAACAGCACATCCATCACTCAAGGGCTACAGAAACATGAAGGTCAATCGTTTCACATCTCCACATGGCAGGGACATTTTAAAATCCAGTTCAGACCTGACTGATTCCAGGACTTCAATTCTGCTCTTTTCCCCAAAACAAGAACCAGAAAAAATTCTGTCACAGTCACAAGAAAAAGGAGGATAAAAGGGAACAGAATCTTCAAAATGTAAATGCATGCTCACATTAGTGTGTGTGTACGTGCATGTGTGTGTGTTTTGTATATGTATGCATATATGTGGTAGGGCACATATTGTTAGATGAAATAGTAGGTAAATCCCAACTACCTCAAAGTAGTAGATGAGGCAAATGCATAGGATGTCGTTGTGGTGAAATTTCTGAGAAGGAAACTGCTAACTAGCTGAACAAACTTCCAAAACTTGCAAAGTATATACACCAAAGCCATCACATTGCATTTAAAATATTTAATAAGCTAAAAAGTATATTGAAATTGACTGAAATATTTTACTTGCCTGACAGGAAAACACACACACACACACACACACACACACACATACACACACACACTATTAAAGCCTGAAGGTTTTCACCTGCTCTTTTCTGGATTAGCTTACATTTACTGAGACTAAAGTTATATATAGCTTATCTTCATTCCTACTTGAAAAAACATGGTATTGTGTGATTACAAAGCTCAGTTACCATCCTATTAGATGAAGTAGGTCTTATCGCTTCACATTTTAAGATTCTAATGAAAGTCATGAACTTCTTCTCCTCAAAAATAAAATTCATATGAGTGTAATTTGGAGTGGTTCACAGACACTCTAAAGGCCCAGATAAAATCCTCAGGCAGGAGGGAGGAGTATTACAAAAACAGATACCTAGAAATACTCATGCTCAGGCAGACTACGTTCTGAAAGTACAGCAGGGTCAGCACACCTGCTTTGCTTTTCTCACTAGAGAAACTCATGCAAAACATCTACGTTTCCCTTTGGGCCACACAGAAATATCCAGTTCCTTAATAGGACAGTCTAATTTGCCACATTTTAAATTGTATTATGAGGGTAGCTTTCCATTTCAAATCCTTAAAGCTTTTGATTTACTTAAAACTGAGAGAAAAGGAATTTAAAGAGGATTGTACATCAAATTGACACCTTCATCCCTACAATTTCATCAGGCTATTATTTTACACTCCAAAGGAAAAATAGAGGTATTATATAAGAATTATATATGTGTAAATTTTTTTTTTACTTTATGGTAAGACTCATGCCCTCCATTTAACCAGTAAGAAATATAAAAACAATCACCTTTGATGATCCCATTTATTTAACAATTGATCAGATAGTGAATTGCCAATTTCAGGTAGATTTACACACTCCCTAACTTTTGAGTAAATAAGATAAGGACTGGTGATATTTATTTTTAACATAGATCCCAAGTGATGGATTAGTCATAAACTGTGATATTTCATCAAACTCTTAGAATGAAACTGTTGGTTCATCTGTATTAGTTTAATATATTATCTGTATTTACCTCAGGGTCTTACTAAAAAATACAAATTGCATATAGTTCACAGATCCACTGAATTGGACTCTAAGGTACGGCGTCTGGAATCCAGCCTTTTCAGGAAGCTCCCAGTGTTTTTCTAATTCACAAGAAAGTTTGAGACCTCCCTCACTGGAGATTCCTTCCAGCCCTATGATTTTATGATTCTGGTTTGTGACTAATCAGCCTAAATTTTAGTTGGTAGACCACATAACTCCCTGCCAAACTTTCTCTACCAAATATAGCAAGAGTTGACAGATGCCCAAGCAGCAGTGGCCTTTGTGTGTGCCCATTCTAAAAGCAGCTGGGCCTGTGAGGCCTTAGCCCCAGCTGTCTGGAACTGGGCAGCAGGTGCTGGGATGGCCAGCTGTTCTCACAAGGCATGCCTGGCAGCTCTGCTTGCCCAGGTCTCGAATTTTCCCTTGGGTGGCCTTGCCTTTGTGGGTGGTCCAGCTCAACTCTAATCCTAGTGAGCGCACTCCAAAGCCGAAATACGGGGACCAGAGCCTACAGAGAGCACGTATATGTGTTTCATATTTATAAATATATATTCACATATTAGATTGGATGACTGCTTAAAGTCCCTACCAGCCTTAAATTTTATGTATGTTGTATTCATGTATACTTATTATGCAAAATGTTCTTATAAACGATTTTTAATTGCAGATAAAGATGGGCATGATACAACTGTCTCTACTCTCTCTAAACCCTCTTCAATTTTTAAAAATTAAGCTTGTTTTTAAGAATAGCACTAAATAGCACTAAAAATAGCACTAAAAAAGCAAAACCTAAATAACTCCAGAATACTACCAGATTAAAATAATTGCATCTAAACAATCCCAGAGAGAAGAAAATTTTGTGACAATACACTTTCTATGTGTAAAGAACATAAAAATTTATAAAACTCTAGAGGGATGAAGAAAATACATCTTTTTACAAGACTGGTTTTAAATTACTATTCTCATTTTTCTTTTTTTTAATGTAAGTACCAAAATGATATATACTATAACAAGTAATAGTATATTAAATTGGTAAAATTAGTACAAAATTACGTTTAAACTGACAAGTGATATTTTTAGCACATCAAATTTAAATATTCTTTACATTTGTATTATGTTCATGGTTCTTTTCTTCTTGTAGTAATAAGGATGAAAAATACACAATTTGATATTGTCAGATAATCTTTTACTGAGTAGATTTCTCACCATTTAAAAATTGATAGCTGTCTGGTGACTTTATACAATGAGTCAGAGTTAAGGTAAAAGAATAAAGTATACAATCTTTTAATACTCTTTGAGTTGATACAGTTTTAATCTGCTTCATCCACACACTGAAAACATGTTTTAAGTAGTTGGTTACTTTTCCTTTTACAATTTTTATGTTGCATGGAAGTTTTTAAAATATCACAAATCTATGAAGAAACAATAACTTTGTAAACTACAATTTCTAGGAGTATATAAAATTTGACAAAAATGCTTAATGATTCTTTTGGAGGAGAATACCAGTAGCCTGTGTCAACAAAAATATTTGGAACAAAAGACAAAATGTTGTAGTAGAATAAGTGATACTTTGTCTGAAAGAGAGAAAATTGTACTTTGCACATTTACTTTCAAAAGTAAATGAGGTTTGGGAATCAGAACCAAGATGGCAGAGTAGAAGGACGTGCTCTCACTCCCTCTTGCGAGAACACCAGAATCACAACTAGCTGCTGGACAATCATCGACAGGAAGACCCTGGAACTCACCAAAAAAGATATCCCACATCCAAAGACAAAGGAGAAGCCACAATGAGACGGTAAGGGGGGCGAAATCACAGTAAAATCAAATCCCATAACTGCTGGGTGGGTGACTCACAGACTGGAGAACACTTATACCACAGAAGTCCACCCACTGGAGTGAAGGATCTGAGCTCCACGTCAGCTTCCCAACCTGGAGGTCTGGCAATGGGAGGAGGAATTCCTAGAGAATCAGACTTTGAAGGCTAGTGGGATTTCATTGCAGGACTTCGACAGGACTGGGGGAAACAGAGACTCCACTCTTGGAAGGCACACACAAAGTAGTGTGCTCATCGGGACCCAGTGGAAGGAGCAGTGACCCCAGGGGAGACTGAACCAGACCTACCTGCTAGTGTTGGAGGGTCTCCTGCAGAGGCGGGGGTGGCTGTGGCTCACTGTGGGGACAAGGACACTGGCAGCAGAAGTTCTGGGAAGTACTCCTTGGGGTGAGCCCTCCCAGAGTCTGCCATTAGCCCCACCAAAGAGCCCAGGTAGGCTCCAGTGTTGGGTTGCCGCAGGCCAAACAAGCAACAGGGAGGATACCCAGCCCCACCCATCAGCAGTCAAATGGATTAAAGTTTTACTGAGCTCTGCCCACCAGAGCAACAGTCAGCTCTACCCACCACCAGTCCCCCCCATCAGGAAACTTGCACAAGCCTCTTAGATAGCCTCATCCACCACAGGGCAGACAGCAAAAGCAAGAAGAACTACAATCCTGCAGCCTGTAGAACAAAAACCACATTCACAGAAAGATAGACAAGATGAAAAGGCAGAGGGCTATGTACCAGATGAAGGAACAAGATAAAACCCCAGAAAAACAACTAAATGAAGCAGAGATAGGAAACCTTCTAGAAAAAGGATTCAGAATAATGATAGTGAAGATGATCCAGGACCTCGGAAAAAGAATGGAGGCAAAGATCGAGAAGATGCAAAAAATGTTTAACAAAGACTTAGAAGAATTAAAGAACAAACAAACAGAGATGAACAATACAATAACTGAAATGAAAACTACACTAGAAGGAATCAATAGCAGAATAACTGAGGCAGAAGAACGGATAAGTGACCTGGAAGACAGAATGGTGGAATTCACTGCTGCAGAACAGAATAAAGAAAAAAGAATGAAAAGAAATGAAGACAGCCTAAGAGACCTCTGGGACAACATTAAATGCAACAACATTCGCATTATAGGGGTCCCAGAAGGAGAAGAGAGAGAGAAAAGACCCGAGAAAATATTTGAAGAGATTAGAGTCAAAAAATTCCCTAACATGGGAAAGGAAATAGCCACCCAAGTCCAGGAAGTGCAGAGTCCCATACAGGATAAACCCAAGGAGAAACACGCCAAGACACATAGTAATCAAATTGACAAAAATTAAAGACAAAGAAAACATATTGAAAGCAGCAAGGGGAAAATGACAAATAACATACAAGGGAACTCCTATAAGGTTAACAGCTGATTTCTCAGCAGAAACTCTACAAGCCAGAAAGGAGTGGAATGATATGCTTAAAGTGATGAAAGGGAAGAACCTACAACCAAGATTACCCTAGCCGGCAAGGATCCCATTCAGATTCAATGGAGAAATCAAAATCTTTACGGACAAGCAGAAGCTAAGAGAATTCAGCACCACCAAACCAGCTCTACAACAAATGCTAAAGGAACTTCTCTAAGTAGGAAACACAAGAGAAGAAAAGGACCTACAAAAACAAACCCAAAACAATTAAGAAAATGGTCATAGGAACATACATATTGATAATTACCTTAAACGTGAATGGATTAAATGCTCCAACCAAAAGACACAGGCTTGTCGAATGGATACAAAAAAAAGACCCATATATATGCTGTCTAAAAGAGACCCACTTCAGACCTAGGGACACATACAGACTGAAAGTGAGGGGATGGAAAAAGATATTCCACGCAAATGGAAATCAAAAGAAAGCTGGGGTAGCAATACTCATATCAGATAAAATAGACTTTAAAATAAAGAATGTTACAGGAGACAAGTAAGGACACTACATAATGATCATGGGATCAATCCAAGAAGAAGATGTAACAATTATAAATATATATGCACCCAACATAGGAGCACCTCAATACAGAAGGCAACTGCTAACAGCTATAAAAGAGGAAATCGACAGTAACACAATAATAGTGGGGGACTTTAACACCTCACATACACCAATGGACAGATCATCCAAAATGAAAATAAATAAGGAAACAGAAGCTTTAAATGATACAATAGACCAGGTAGATTTAATTGATATTTATAGGACATTCCATCCAAAAACAGCAGACTACACTTTCTTCTCAAGTTCGCACAGAACATTCTCCAGGATAGATCACATCTTGGGTCACAAATCAAGCCTCAGTAAATTTCAGAAAATTGAAATCATATCAAATATCTTTTCTGACCACAACAGTATGAGATTAGAAATGAATTACAGGGAAAAAAACGTAAAAGACACAAACACATGGAGGCTAAACAATACGTTACTAAATAACCAAGAGATCACTGAAGCAATCAAAGAGGAAATCAAAAAATACCTGGAGACACATGACAATGAAAACACGACGATCCAAAACCTATGGGATGCAGCAAAAGCAGTTCTAAGAGGGAAGTTTATAGCTATACAAGCCTACCTCAAGAAACAAGAAACATCTCAAATAAACAATCTAATATTACAGCTAAAGGAACTACAGAAAGAAGAACAAACAAAACCCAAAGTTAGCAGAAGGAAAGAAATCATAAAGATCAGAGCAGAAATAAATGAAATAGAAACAAAGAAAACAATAGCAAACTGAAACTAAAGACTGGGTCTTTGAGAAGATAAACAAAATTGATAAACCATTATCCAGACTCATCAAGAAAAAGAGGGAGCACACAGAATCCAACAGCACATTATAAGGATCATACACCATGATCAAGTGGGGTTTATCCCAGGAATGCAAGGATTCTTCACGATATGCAAATCAATAAATGTGATACATCATATTAACAAATTGAAGAATAAAAACCATATGATTTTCTCAATAGATGCAGAAAAAGCTTTCAATAAATTTCAACAACATTTATGATAAAAACCCTCCAGAAAGTAGGCATACAGGGAACTTACCTCAACATAATAAAGGCCATATATGACAAACCCACAGCCAACATCATCCTCAATGGTAAAAAACTGAAACCATTTCCACTAAGATCAGGAACAAGACAAGATTGCCCACTCTCACCACTATTATTCAACATTGTTTTGGAAGTTTTAGCCATAGCAATCAGAGAAGAAAAAGAAATAAAAGGAATCCAAATCAGAAAAGAAGAAGTAAAGCTGTCACTGTTTGCAGATGACATGATACTATACATAGAGAGTCCTAAAGATGCTACCAGAAAACTACTAGAGGTAATCAATGAATTTGGTAAAGTAGCAGGATACAAAATTAATGCACAGAAATCTCTTGCATTCCTATACACTAATGATGAAAAATCTGAAAGAGTAATTAAGGAAACACTCCCATTTACCACTGCAACAAAAAGAATAAAATACCTAGGAATAAACTTACCTAGGGAGACAAAAGACCTGTATGCAGAAAACTCTAAGACACTGATGAAAGAAATTAAAGATGATACCAACAGATGGAGAGATATATCATGTTCTTGGATTGGAAGAATCAATATTGTGAAAATGACTATACTATGCAAAGCAATCTACAGATTCAATGCAATCCCTATCAAATTACCAATGGCATTTTTTACAGAACTAGAACAAAAAATCTTAAAATTTGTATGGAGACACAAAAGACCCCGAATAGCCAAAGCAGTCTTGAGGGAAAAAAACAGAGCTGTAGGAATCAGACTCCCTGACTTCAGACTATACCACAAAGCTACAGTAATCAAGACAATATGGTACTGGCACCAAAACAGAAACATAGATCAATGGAGCAAGATAGAAAGCCCAGGGATAAACCCATGCACCTATGGTCAACTAATCTATGATGAAGGAGGCAAGTATATACAATGGAGAAAAGACAGTCTCTTCAATAAGTGGTGCTGGGAAAACTGGACAGCTGCATGTAAAAGAATGAAATCGGAACACTCCATAACACCATACACAAAAATAAACTCAAAATGGATTAGGGACCTAAATGTAAGACCGGGCACCATAAAACTCTTAGAGGAAAACACAGGAAGAACACTCTTTGACATAAATCACAGCAAGATCTTTTTTGATCCACCTCCTAGAATAATGGAAATAAAAACAAAAACAAACAAATGGGACCTAATGAAACTTCAAAGCTTTTGCACAGCAATGGAAACCATAAACAAGACGAAAAGACAACCCTCAGAATGGGAGAAAATATTTGCAAACGAATCAATGGACAAAGGATTAATCTCCAAAATATATAAACAGCTCATGCAGCTCAATATTAAGAAAAGAAACAACCCAATCTAAAAATGGGCAGAAGACCTAAATAGACATTTCTCCAAAGAAGACATAACAGATGGCCAAGAAGCACATGAAAAGCTGCTCAACAGCACTAATCATCAGAGAAATGCAAATCAAAACTACAATGAGGTATCACCTCACACCAGTTAGAATGGGCATCATTAGAAAATCTACAAACAACAAATGTTGGAGAGGGTGTAGAGAAAAGGGAACCCTCTTGCACTGTTGGTGGGAATGTAAATTGATACAGCCACTATGGAGAACAATATGGAGGTTCCTTAAAGAACTAAAAATAGAATTACCATATGACCCAGCAATCCCACTACTGGGCATATACCCAGAGAAAACCATAATTCAAAAAGACACATGCACCCCAATGTTCATTGCAGCACTGTTTACAATAGGCAGGTCATGGAAGCAACCTAAATGCCCATCAACAGACGAATGGATAAAGAAGATGTGGTACATATATACAATAGAATATTACTCAGCCATAAAAAGGAAAGAAATTGGGTCATTTTTTGAGACGTGGATGGATCTAGAGACTGTCATACAGAGTGAAGTAAGTCAGAAAGAGAAAACCAAATATCGTATATTAACGCATATATGTGGAACCTAGAAAAATGGTACAGATGAACCGGTTTGCAAGGCAGAAATTGAGACACAGATGTAGAGATCAAACGTATGGACACCAAGGGGGGAAAGCAGCGGGGGTGTGGGGGTGGTGGTGTGATGAATTGGGCGATTGGGATTGACATGTATACACTGATGTGTATAAAATTGATGACTAATAAGAACCTGCTGTATAAAAAAATATATAAAATAAAATTCAAAAAAAAAAGTTACATAAATCCCAATATTCATAGCAGCACTGTTGACAATAGCTAGTACACAGAAGCAACACAAGTGCCCATCAACCTATGATTGGAAAAAAAAAAAAAGTAAATGAGGGTTAATACATTTACTTAACATTTGTATATAAATTATAGTTATTTAAGTTGCTAACTAATGTCATTCTTGTAACCAAATTAATAGCTTACTTCAGATGTCTATAAAGCCATTAGCATAGCTGAAATAGGCATACACGATTGGCCTGTATACAGGTTATAAAATTAAGAAGAAATTTGGTGGTTGGATATTTAATTTGATCAATAAGACATGCAAAGTGATTGGAATAAATTGATGTGTAACCCTGAATTGTCCAGGGTATCTACATTGATCCACTTAAGTGATGAGCCCATGACTTTCACTCATTTTATGGGAATTAGAGAACTCCTGTCAGGCAAAATGTGACAAAAGCAGCTGTGATCTCCAGGGCCTCCTATTGGATGTTCTTGGTTTTACCTTTTATTCTGTGCTGGGCAGCTTCCCATGTCCCTAAGGCTGTCAATTCCCTCACGCTCCCCCTATCTACTCTATAAATGGATTCTTGTTCTGAGGAAGTTATCGCAAATGTACCCACCAAAAGTATAAACATAAGTTAATATATTTTTATTGTGATAAAAACCATATAACATGAGATCTACCCTGTTAACAGATGTTTGTGTACAACACAGGTGGTTAGATAAAACACAACACACAAGTTGTTAAATATAAGCACAATTTGTACAGCAGATCTCTAGAATTTTTCCATCTTGCATGACTAAAAATCTAAACCCGTTTAATAGCAATTCTCTTATTTTCCCCTCTCCTGAACCTCTGGCAACCATCATTCTACTTTATGTTTCTTTGAGTTTAACTGTTTTAGATACTTAATGTGAGTGGAATCATACTGTATTTGTCCTCCTGTGATTGATTTATTCATTTAGTATAATGTCCTCACGGTTTATCCATGTTGTAAAATATGACAGAATTTACTTCTTTTATGGCTGAATAATATTCCATTGTTCATGTACATATATACATATATACGTTGTATATACCACATTTTCGTTATCCATTCATCTGTTGAAAGATGATCTGTTCGTCTTTATCCATTCATCTTTTTAAGTAGTCGCCTGCTACTTTCCTTTGTTCTCAGTGGTCCACAGATATCCAAACTGTTCTGGTTCTGTCAGCACTCTGAGTCTGGACAGAAACCATTTCCCTTGGGCAGTCCTCTGAAAAGCCAGAATATTGGAGGCATGCTCTACTCTCTGCTTCCACCCTGAGGGAGAGGTTGTGGGCTGCTGTGTTCTCTTCTAGCACTGAACTGTGTAGTCTTAGGATAGGGGCTTATGTAGCTAATGAGAAATTGCTTTTCTTATCCATTTCAGTGCAGCTGTTCCCAGCTTTGTACTCACCTACAGTACTGAAACTTCTTGAGTGGATTCTGGAATCCTCATAAAGGTACTTTGGTCCATATGATGTTGTTAAACCAGCATTTCTATGAGGGAACAAAGGCTGGGGCTTCCTATTCTGCGATCTTGCTGATGTCACTCCTCCAACATGAATGAGTATTTATAGCATTATCCTTATTAATATACACTTAATTAATTAATGTTTTGGTAATTTTAAGAAGCATGAAAGTCTGAAGAAAAGCATTGATTTTAAGATTTCATTCAACAGATGAGGGAATGGGGACACTAGGAGAATTCGCTGGGGAGAAGGCCCCCTATGGATATCCTTACATTTACAGTTAATGGTCCATCTCCACATAAAGCCAGTCTTAGTATACTCATAGCTTTTGTGATATATTCTATAAAATCCCACTACCCTAAGAATAACTAGGGACGTAGCCTTCTTCTATGAGAGATGATATAACTGAGAGACTAAGGGTACAGGCTCTGAAGCCAACAGTCTAGGTCCATGTCCTGGTTTTGCTACTTCTGGCCATGTATATTTAGGCATTCAATTATGGCATTGACTCCCCTATGCCTCGCTTTTCTCATTTCTTATAATGGCAATGATAAAATTATAACAACAGAAACTCACTTGGCTGTAATGTGTGCTAAAAATATCAGTATTTGTAAAGCATTCAGAATATTGCCTGGTACTTGGGGAGTGTTATATAGATATAGGCTACTACTATTATTTATAAAAGTAGCTGCTTGAAAACATACTACAACATAAAAATTAAATGCATGTCTGTTAAAGATGCCACAAACAACCTTAGAAGAGGAAAATATACTGAGAGAAGATATTTGCAACACAAGTAACAGATACGGAGCTTTTACAAATCCGTAAGAAACACAGAACATGGGAGAAAATTGAGCTAAATGAAAATGCAATTCCCAAAAGAAGAAAAAAATGCAATTTTTAATAAGCATATGAAAGATGTTAAAATTCACCAATAAATCATAATAATAGTCCTACAAATTAAAACAAAAATCAAATTTAAGTTTTCTACCATATTGGCAAACACAAAAATGATATCCAGCATTAGCAAGGGGGTGAAATGTTTTCAAACAGGGTGTGTAAATGAAATGGCCAGGAGCATTTTAGAGAAAATGTATGAAAACATGAAAGTATCTATCAAAATATAAAATATCATTACCTATTAAACAAGGAATCCCATTTCTAGGAATTTCTACAGAAATGCTTAAAGTATCCTTTAATTTTGTAAGATATATGTGCCTGTATATTCATTGCAACATGCTTTTCATAGGGAACATTTGGAAATAAATTAACATTTGATTCTCAAAGTTAATAAATTATGCTCCAATTATACTATGGGATATTAAGCAACTATTTTATATATCACTCACAACATACTTTAAATACATAAAAGAAAATTCACCAGTGTGGATCAAGCTATTAACTCTGGTTACCCTGGTTACCTCTAAGAAGTGGAAATATTTTGAAGACTTTGACATATTTTACCTTATATACTTTATTTTAATTTTTATATTAGATATAGTTTAATTTTTAAAAATAGCATATTTCAAAGAAAAAATAAGTTATTTTGTATTACTTATCAATCAACAGCCAGGTACAAAACATGTATGTAATATAATTCCAAAGGGAGAACAAGTTTAGTAAAATACACACCAAATGTTGGTATTTATCACCCCTAGATGGTGGAATAGCAGGTGATTTTTATTTGTTCTTACTTTATACTTTTGTAAATTTTCCTAAGTGACTAAAATAAACTTGCATTATTTTTATGGTCAGGAAAAAATAAGCTAATGTTCTTTTAAAAAATTTAATGACCCCAAAACACATGATTGAAGGCTTTATTGGAGTAGAGAGCATATGACTCTAATGTAAGTCTAGAGTGAAAATGAAACTTCCTCCCACCATTTTGTCCAACTCTGAGGACCTGCATTCTGCTATATGTTCTTGTCCTCATTTATTTAGTGAACCAAAAGCACAGAAGATTGTAGGCAGAAACATAGCAACCTATATGATTCATAGACCCTGAATATTTCTGACAAATATTGAAATAAATCTACAATCATCAGTTGAGAGCTATGATTTAGAAAATGTGCTAAAGTCTCCATAAACCCAATAAAAGAAACCTGTTGAAAATCACTCTTTAAAATTTATGTTAAATAATTTGATCTATACTGTTTCAGGGAATATGTATCTTTTAAAATAATTGTAGGATTTTGTTAACTCAAAAATATTAGTCTCTAAAATTATGTAGCTTTTTTTAACCTTTCAGTTTTCTTTTAGATTTTCTTTTTCTATTTCACTTGGCCAAAAACTTCTGAAATTATGTAGAACTGTAGCTTTTGGAGGTTAAGTCTCAAATGACCAAATGGATCACATCAAATTTAATATGATGTGATTTTAAAGAGGCCAAGATACTAAATTTTGAAAATTGGTATTTATTCTGGAAATATTAACCAAATACTTTGAAAAAATTACTAAGGAAGCAACTTTTTTTTTTCCTTTTACAGCTTTGTTACATTTGGCAATAATTTTTAAAATCATTTCCTATAACTGTGCTCAATTTAATGAATATAGATCCAAGAATTATACCATAGTGACATGGATGGGGATAGTACTGCTTATTAAAATTTACAATTCATAAATAGGCTACTCTCAATTATCCATATAGCATGAAATTTGAAATATAGAGATTAATAGAAGTCTCATTTTAAACAAGAGTTTGGAGCCTATAAAATTTTTCCTAAGCTTAAAATAAGTAGTCACATTTACTGATTAAAATTTTATCTCATTTTTCTGGAGCCCACACATAAGGAAAAAAAGAAAAGAGGGAGAGAGAGACATACATAGTTTTTCTCTATGCATAGTTTAAAAAGGGAAAATTGTCAGTACCACAGTCATAATCTCAAGGACTGCCCAAATAGTCAGCAATGAAGAAGAATCTCTATGGACATAAGTTATACAAGGTGGAACCCTGTGTTCTCTCTGTATGTTCTTGACATCAAAAGTATTAATTATTGCGAGAGTCCCAACCCCCTTACCAAAAAGGCAAAGTGAGTATGTTCTGCCTGGAATTTAGGGAACGCCATAGTTTGGAGTATGAATCAATAATGATCTAGCTCTCATGACTCCAGAAATATCGGAAGAGGCAAACACTTTCTTTTCCAAAAAGATTGGTCCTCTTTCCAACACTGATCTATGGCTTGAGAAGAAAATAAATAAAATTTAATTAACTGGAGTCACCACTTCTTTGTGAGACCAGAGAGGGAAAATGAATGTGATATAAAGAGAGAAGCTCTAAAGCCTAAAGTGTACATTATTTCCCTTAGCACTACTAACTTGAAAATAAACTTGTTTATTCTGTAGTTTGTTCTCCCCTACAGCAGTTTTTCTCAAACTTTAATATGCATAAAATCATCTGATTAACTTAGTAAAATAGTCTCATTCTGATCCCAGGTGATGCTAATGTTACTATTCTAGGGACTTCTCTTTGAAAAACAATGCTTACCATATACTTGATAATTATAAAGAAAAGTAATAAAATGCTTAGGGATAAATTTAACCAAGGAGGTAAAATATCTCTACACTGAATATTATGACTTTGATGAAAGAAAATAAAAGGTACTTATGTTGATGGATCAGTATAATTAATATTGTTTAGATGTCCATAGTATTCAAAGTCATTAATAGATTCAATTCAATCTCTATCAAAATACCAATGACATTTTTCACAGAAATAGGGAAAAAAATCCTAAAATTCATATAGAAACACAAAAGACCATGAATAGCCAAAATAATCCTGAGAATGAATAATAAAGCTGGAGGTATCCTACCTCCTGATTTCAAACTATATCACAAAGCTATAGTGATCAAAATAACATAGTAGTGGCATAAAAATAGACCAATGGAAAAGAATTAAGAGCCCATAAATAAACCCTCATGTATACAGTCAACTAATATTTGACAAAGGAGCCAAGAATACTCAGTGGAAAAAGAATAGTCTTTCAATAAATGTTGTTGGGGAAACTTGATAATCACATGCAGAAAAATGAAATTGGACCCCTATCTTACAAACTCACAAAAATTAACTCAAAATGGATTAAAAACTTGAACATAAACCTGAAAGCATAAAACTCCTAGAAGAAAACATAGGAAAAATGCTCCTTGACATTGGTCTTGGCATTGTCTTGATTTTGGGGATGTGATACCAAAAGTACAAGCAACAAAAGCAAAAATAAATAAGTGGGGCTACATCAAACTGAAAAGCTTCTGCACAGCAAAAGAAATGATCAACAAAATGGAAAGGTAATGGACTTCCCTGGCAGTCCAGTGGTTAAGACTCTGTGCTTCCAATGCAGGGGGCGCAGGTTTGATCTCTGGTGGGGGAACTAAGATCCCACATGCTGCGTGATGTGGCAAAAAAAAAAAGAAAAAAGAAAAGGCAACCTATGGGATAGCAGAAAATATTTTCAAACCACATATCTAATAAGAGGTTAATATCCAAAATATATAAGGAACTTATATAACTCAAAAATAAACAAAAAATAAACAATATGACAAAAACTGGTGAGAGGACCTGAACAGACATTTTTCCAAAGAAGACATACAAATACCATTAGGTACATGAAAAGTTGCTCAACATCACTAGTCATCAAGGAAATGGAAATCAAAACCACAATGAGATATCACCTCATATCTCTTAGAATGGCTATTATTAAAAAAGACAAGAGATAACAAATGTTGTCAAGGATGTGGAAAAAAAGGAACCCTTATGCACTGTTGGTGGGAATGTAAATTGGTGCAGCCACTATGGAAAACAGAATGGAGGTTCCTCAAAAACCTGAAAATAGAACTACCATATGATCCAGCAAACCCACTTCTGGATATATATTCAAAGGAAATAAAATGAGGATCTCAAAGAGATATCTGCACTCTTAGGTGCATTGCAGCATTATTTAATTATTCAAAATAGCCAAGATATGGAAACAACCTAAGTGTCTATCAATGGAAGAATGGACAAAGAAATGTGAGATACACACACATTATGCTAAGGGAAATAAGTCAGACAGAGAATGACAGATACTGTAGGATCTTACTTATATGTGGAATCTAAAAAAAGCCAAACTCATAGAAACAGGATGGTGGTTGCCAGGAGTTGGGGGTTAGGAGAAAAGGGGAGATGTGGGTCAAAGGGTGCAGACTTCCAGTTATAAGATGAATGTATCCTGGGGATCTAATGTAGAGCATGGTGACTACAGTTAACAACACTGTATTATATACTTAAAAGTTGCTAAAAGTAGATGTTAAATATTTTCACCACGCGCGCACACACACACACACACCCAGGTTATTATGAGAGGTGATGGGGGTGTTAACTAGCCCTATTGTAGAATCATTTCTCAATAGATATGTGTATCAAATCATCACATTGTACACCTTAAACTTATACAATGTTATGTGGCAATTATATTACAATAAAGCTGGAAAAAAAAAGAAATGAAAAACATACCTCCGTATCTTTCATTAAGTTGATTTATATTATTACTATTCATTGAATTCCTCTTAGAGTGTTTCTAATGTAATGACTCTTGCTCTGGTATCAATATTTTCCACCTATCATGTTAATAGTTAATCTAGGTGTCCATGATGGCTAAATTTCCTTATAATCTTTTGGTATAAAAATGGTCAACTGTTTTGAAAAATGGCAAATAATTGTTCAGACTGTAACAGTCTTGGGCTTAACGGCATAGAAAAGTAGTGTTTTAACTATCATGCTTGGATGACTTCAAGAGAAATGTGTTATGGAAGACTTGCTAAAAGCAGGGCCTACTTTCTGACTTTTCTAAAATCCATATGCTTAAAGAAAATATGAATTTTTTTGCCAGGTAGTATACAGATTCCTGATAAGCTTCATGGTAGTATTTTAAAGGCCAATACAGTGAGAGCAACAACTTGACTAAAATTCTGACCTTAACCAACTCTTGATCATATTTAAGTTCCTTCATATCTGAAATGACAATAATAAAAAAATCTTTAAAAGCAATTTATAGACTACACACTGTGAGGGTACCTAATGTGTTAAAAAAATAAATAAAAATGGATTACCCAATTTAGATTTAAGAATTAATTTATATTTTGACCAAAATGTTTTTCAAAGCACAGCAAAAAAGATTCAATGAACTGTCTTGTAAAACTTTAGAAACAGTGCCAGCTTACCCATTTGCTGATCTTAGGGGGGAAAAAACTTTTAAAAATTAATGAAATATTACAATTTCAAGAAAAGAAACTTACTGATTAAAATTATTTAGTCAAATATTAAAACATATTATTAAAAACCACTCAGGGTTATGAAAGTATTAGATATTATTTGTTTCACATAAAGTCAAATTTCTATCTTAGTTTTTATGAATTAATATGTAAATCACTTAAAAACCCAATAGGCTGAAGAACTTTTAGACTGTAAAATTTTAAAATGTGATTATAATATTTTCTTTTTTCTAAAAATCATGTCACACCTGGTATTATGCTTTTTACACTTTACTATTTTTTGGTGAATGATTTGATTGAAATGGAGTTATCTTCTGAATCAGGAAGAATGATACAATATTGGATTATGGCACAAATGGCAGAAAGAGAAGTTTCTATTTGAAAGGATTTGATAATTTAGTATGATTGTTTTTTAACCATGCTAAACATTCCATGTTAGTCAAATTTAATTTTTCATTAAACAATGAAAGAAATTTAAACAATTAAAGAAATTCATGCTGAGCAAATGTAATTCTTATTTTAATTTTGTTAAAAATAGGATTTTTGTTTAAACCCTACTCTAGAGCTCCTACAAAATAAAGCAACAAGCATTCAAACTTTCATTTTTTTCATTTATATATTTTTACTGTATACCCCATATAATTCCCATAAATGTTTTGATGTCACTACATACATACATACACACACACACACACACACACACACACACACACGCATGCGCTATAAATTCAGAAAAAAAACAGGAGATAAATATATCAAAAATCTAGATTAACGTCACAGCCTAGACCAAATAATAATAATAATAATAATGAGTGAAAACTTGAGAATTAAAAATATGGAGATTGAATGGTATTCAATACCATTTTAACTTAATATACAGAAACACATGATGGCCAAGACATGAAGCAGGAGGTTGAGCTAACAAGTTTTATCTTTAGAAACTTCTTAGACAGAGTTAAAATGGTAGGGGGAACTGTATCTTTCTTTTCCAGGTATCAGTTGTTTTAGTTGGTCTTTTAACAGTAACTGTGCAATGGTTCAAGCTTACTGTTGATGGTGAAAGCTTGAAATAGGGATATTCTATTTTGTGAACAAAAGGACAATTCATATAATTTCACGCTCTAATTTTTTTCTGTAGATTATACTTTTTTTCTTTTAATTTACAATGTTGTATTAGTTTCAGGTGTACAACAAAGTGATTCATATATATATGAATATATATACATTCTTTTTCAGATTCTTTTTCATTATAGGTTATTATAAGATATTGAATATAGTTCCCTGTGCTATACAGTATTGTTGTTTATCTATTTTATACATAGTAGAGTGTATATGTTCATACAAAACTCCTAATTTGTACCCGCCTCCACACTGCTACCTACTTCATTAACCATAAGTTTGTTTTCTACACCTGTGAGTCTATTTCTGTTTTGTAAATAAGTTCATTTACATCATTCTTTTAGATTCCACATATTAGTGGTATCATGTGATATTTGTCTTTCTGTGTCTGATTTGCTTCACTTAATATGATAATCTCAAGGTCCATCCATGTTGCTGCAAATGGCATTATTTCACTCTTTTTTATGGCTGAGTAATATTCCATTGTGTATATATAACACATCTTCTTTATCCATTCATCTGTCGATGGACACTTAGGTTGTTTCCATGTCTCGGCTATTGTAAATAGTGCTGCTATGAACATTGGGGTCCATGTATCTTTTCAAATTAGAATTTTCTCTGGATATATGCCCAGGAGTGAGATTGCTAGATCATATGGTAACTCTATTTTTAATTTTTTTAAGGAACCTCCATACTGTTCTCTGTAGTGGCTGCACCAATTCACATTCCCACCAACAGTATAGGAGGGTTCCCTTTTCTCCACACCCTCTCCAGCATTTATTATTCATAGACATTTTAATGATGGCTATTCTGACTGGTCTGAGGTGATGCTCATTGTTGTTTTGACTTGCATTTCTCTAATATTTAGTAATCTTGAGCATCTTTTCATGTGCCTGTTGGCCATCTGTGTGTATTCTTTGGAGAAATGTCTATCTAGGACTTCTGCCCATTATTTGATTGGGTGGTTAGTTAGTTTGTTTTTTATATTAAGCTGTATGAGCTGTTATATATTTTAGAAATTAATTCCTTGTCCATAGCATCATTTTCAAATATTTTCTCCCAGTACATACATTGTCTTCTCTTTTTGTTGTTGTTCCTTTGCTGTACAAAAGCTTTTAAGTTTAATTAGGTCCCATTTGTTTATTTTTGTCTTTATTTTCATTATTCTAGGAGACAGATCCCCAAAAAAATATTGCTGTGATTTATGTTAAAGAGTGTTCTTCCTATGTTTTCCTCTAGGAGTTTTAAAGTATTTAGCCTTACATTTAGGTGTTTAATCCATTTTGAGTTTAATTTTGTATTTGGTGTTAGGGAATGCTCTAATTTCATTCTTTTACATGTAGCTGTCCAGTTTTTCCAACATCAGTCTCTCTTATTGAAGAGACTGTCTTTTCTCCATTGTATATTCTTGCCTCCTTTGCTGTAGATTAATTGACCATAAGTGTGTGGGTTTATTTATGGTCTTTCTATCCTGTTCCATTGATCTATATGTCTGCTTTTGTGCCAGTACCATACTGTTTTGATTACTTTAGCTTTGTAGTATAGTCTGAAATCAAGGAGCGTGATTCCTCCAGCTTTGTTCTTTCTCAAGATTATTTTGGCTATTAGGGGTCTTTTGTGTTTCCATACAAATTTAAATATTTTGTTTTAAATCTGTGAAAAATGCCATTGGTAATTTGATAGGGATTGCATTGAATCTGTGGATTGCCTTGGGTAGTGTGGTTATTTTAACAATATTGATTCTTTTGATCCACGGACAAGGTATATCTTTCCGTTTGTGTCGTCTTCCATTTCTTTCATCAGCATCTTATAGTTTTCAGAATACAGGTCTTTTGCCTCCTTAGGTAGGTTTATTTCTAGATATTTTATTCTTTATGATGTGATGGTAAATAGGGTTGTTACCTTAATTTCTATTTTCTGATATTTCATTGTTAGTGTATAGAAATGCAACATATTTCTGTATTTTAATTTTGTTTCTTCAACTTTATTGAATTCATTGATTAACTTTTCTGGTAGGGTGCTTAGGATTTTGATGTATAGCATCATGTCATCTGCAAACAGTGACAGTTTTACTTCTTTTCCAATTTCAATTTATTCTATTTATTTTTCTTCTCTGATTGATGTGGCTAGGACTTCCAAAACTATATTGAATAAAAGTGGCAAGAGTGGGCATCCTTGTCTTGTTCCTGATCTTAGAGGAAGTGCTTTCAGCTTTTCACCATTGAGTATGATGTTAGCTGTGGGTTTGTCATATATGGCTTTTATTATGTTGGCCTCTATGTCCACTTTCTGAAGAGTTTTTATCATAAATGATGTTAAATTTTATCAAAAGCTTTTTCTACATTTATGGAGATCATCATATGGTTTTTATTCTTCAATTTGTTAATGTGGTGTATCACACTGATTGATTTGTGGATATTGAAAAATTCTTACATCCCTGGGATAAATTCCAGTTGAATATAGTGTATGATCCCTCTAATGTACTGTTGTATTCAGTTTGCTAGTATTTTGTTAAGGATTTTTGCAACTATGTTCAGTAGTTACATTGGCCATTATTTGTTCAAATATTTTCTCAGGCCCTTTTTCTCTCTCTCTTCTCCTTCTGGGACCCCTATCATGCGAATATTGGCACCCATGATGTTGTCCCAGAGGTCTCTTAAATTGTCCATTTCTTTTCATACTTTTTTTCTGTTCAGCAGCAGTGATTTCCACTACTCTGTCTTCCAGCTCACTGACCCGTTCTTCTGTCTCATTTAGTCTACTATTGATTCCATCTAGTGTATTTTTACTTTCAGTTATTGTATTCTTCAATTCTGTTTGGTTGTTCTTTATATTTTATAATTCTTTGTTAAAAACTTCTAATTTCTCATGCTGTGCATCCATTTCTCCTCCCAAGTTCTTTGATCATCTTTATGATCATTACTCTGAACTCTTTCTTGAGTTGAGATTCTTTAACCACTGTGCCACCAGGGAAGTCCCTGTGGTTTCTTCTTTATGTCTTTATTTGTAGAAAAATTTTTCTGGTAGGTTTCAGACTTTTTCAACAATGGTTGTTCTACAGATTACTGTGATTTTGGTGTGCTTGTGAGAAGAGATGAGCTTAGGGTCCTTCTACTCCACCATCTTGGCTACTCTCTGGCTCTCTACATTTTGAAAATTAAGGCACTTGATCAAGTTTCCCAAAATGGAGTCTATAAAAAGTAATGATATACTTCTGATAAGGAGTTTTTCATGCATGACTTAAATATGACTTCATTTAGAGAGTAAATCTTTGTGTATGAACAATAACACACAGCACAGAGGCAGAAATAAGGCAGCTAAGTGTCTGTAAGTCCAAATTTTCTTCAAAGAACATCTTTGCATCTAAGTATTTAAACTAGCACTCAGTTTAGTCCTTCTTTTCCCCTCTTTCCTGCATCACCAGAAATAACCAGTGATTCAGTGCTTAGCACATGGAAGAGATTATTTTATCCTGGAAAATGTTAAGACCAGGTTGCTTTAATCAACTTTCTTGATCATAAAAACCACTGCTAAGCAGCAAAAAAAGGTACAGTTTAGGGTGGCTCTACCTCCAGAAGGCCCCATAAAGAAGGGCTTACTGAAAAGGGTATTCTCAAGGTAACTGAATGATTTGACTTTCCATATTGGTTTATTTAGTGTCATCGGTTTGGATATTTGAGAATATCTGCCAAAAGCTGATGTTGGTGTTAGCATAATTAATATTAAACTGTTCCTTCTGGGTATATTTGAACAACAGTATCATTTGCTTTGTGAAGCTATTTCTGGCTGCCAAGAGTAAAATTATGTAATAAAAAATCATATTTATTTCCTATTGGTTCTGGGAGGAGGGCATGCTTTAAGTTCACAGAAATGTGACATTAAGCCCCTTATATGCAAGTTGCAAAACTAAGTAAAATGTAGTGGAGCCAACACAGTTTTGTTTTACACTACTTGGGTGTGAAATTTGATCATGATGTCATGAAAATATTTCTGCATAATCTGATTCTCACACTGGTGTTTTAATCCAGAGCATTGCCATCACTGGTTAAGTTTAAAACAGAAAAGAAAAAGGAAGAAAAGAAGAGAAAGAAAGGAAGGACAACATGCAGGGAAGATTGATAATTGAAAGCCCCTTGAGGGCAGGACTCTTTTGACTCACTCCTTTGATCGTGGTAGACTATAACATGCAACTCAATGCTTAATGATCAGTATCAGTTATCATTTCCCTTTCACATCCAATGTGATATGAGGCATATGATACATCCATTGATTGGTTTATGAAGGTCTTGTTTTATAAAATCGTTTTTATGCAACTGAGTATGTGCACAGGAGTTCACCTCCATGTACACTGAACTTTATGAATTCATATGGATCAATTTCAGTGCTATGAGAAAATCACTTCTGTTTCTATTTTAATGGCCTGAACTATAATTCACTCACTTTTAATGATACATTCAATTCTAACTCAAATCACCAAATCTACCAACTTGTGACATTATAATGCTGGCATCAAAGAATATAGACTGTCTTGGATTTGGGAAAAGAAAGATCAATTTTTTTCTTTCTCTGGATCATGGGAATAATTGGACCTTGATGTCAATATATGGAGATGTTAAGATTCCTTTTCATGTCTGTTGAGCTGGTTCCCATTAAATTGAGAACTTCCAGTTGTTAGGTGCATATGATAAGATGAGCAGTGGTCCCTGGCAGGTCAGCAAGACAGTAGGTTATTGAAGCAGAAATGGAGAGATTTGTTCCAGAGCATAAAGTCAGGTCCCAAGAAAAAAACTCAGTAATTAGTGATTCTAATCCAACAGCCATCTCCTTATTTATAACTCCTTTCCCTGTGGGTGAGAAATCTAGCTCTCATCATCCACAATATATTTACATATTTGCACAATCCTAAAAATCACTTGAAGTAGTTTCAAAATTACTAACCTATAACTCTGTGGAATAACAAAGTTACTAAGTGGAGTATAGTATTTATTACATAGTTCTTTTGATACTTACATTATGCAGTCAAAATACTATTCCCAAAGTTACTTACTTTAGTTCATTTCTTCCCTATCCCAGAGTGGTTATGTTATCCTTTTAATATATATCTACGGAGGTTTATTTGTTATTGTTTGCATTATATTTGGGGTTTCTCCATCATCTTTTATGATTTTCATTAAATATTTAGTGTTTGGGAATGTAAAACATTAATATGCTTGGTTCTGAGAGTATGAATTATATAAAAAGTTTTACCTAGAGAAAAGTCATACCCTTCAACCCCATTTGCATTTCCCAATTATTTCCACCCATTTCTACCTATCTCCTGTAGATAACAAATCTTGTTAGAATTTGATTTATCCTTCTTGTATTTCTTTTTACACAAATGAACAGATACACATGAATTTCTTACATCTCCCACTGCTTGAAAGGGAGTGTACAACAGATTCATTTGAACATTTTTTTCTTTTATACTAAGCAATATATCCTGGAAATTACCTCATATCAGTTCATAAGGATCTTCTTTATTCTTTTTAGAGCTGCATATTATTCCATCCTGTGGAGGCACCACAGTTTATTCAACCTGTCCTATGTGTGAGCATTTATGCTGTTTCCAATATTTTATAATTACAAACAACACTAAAATAAAGAATTTTGTCCATATATATTTTCACATTGTTGAAGACTATCTTCAGGGTAAATTTCTAGAAGAGGGATTTTTGGTTCACAGGGTAACTGAGTAAATAGTTTTGTTAGGTATTGCCAAATCCCCATGCAGAAGAGTTGAGCTACTTTACATTTCCATAACAATGAATGAGGGTATTGTTATACTTCAAAATTTTCATCAAACTAATATGTGAGAAATAGTGTCTCAAAATTTTCATCAAACTAATATGTGAGAAATAGTGTCTCAAACTAACATGTGAGAAATAGTGTGAGAAATAGTGTCCATATCTTCATATGTTTTGGAATCATTTATTGTATTTCTTATAAATCAACTGCACATGTCTTTTTTTCATTTTTTCCATTGGGTTTTTAGTCCTTTGTCATTCATTTCTAAGAGTGTTTTCTATATTAGGGATACTATCCCTTTGTGTCTAATATATGTTGCATATTTTTCCCATTTTGTCTATTTTCTTTTGACCTTCTATACAATACTTTGAGTCATGGTTTTAAAAATGTATTCAAATTTATCAATCTTTATTTTATTGCTTCTAGCTTTTTAGTCAAAATGTGTTATACTTAATGATAATGTCAAAATTTTACTTTAGAAAACGCTACATAAATATTTCTGTCCTTTTTGATTAAAATTAAATGTAATTATATTTTTCTAGCAAAACCCAGCAGCTAGTTTCATTCTACTCTCTTGCCAAGGCTGACATATCAAATGACCTTCATTTTGGCAATACAGTATCATCAAGAGGAAATGCCCATGTAGTAAATCTGCAGCTGTATCTATCTAAAGTCTGCTTCGCAGTGGCCTGTAACTTTTTTTATTGTTATTACTCTCCTTTAAATAAGCATATTGTCATTAAGCGTATTGGCATATAAAGTTATTTTAACGTTTACTCTTCCTGGTGAGCCAGATTAATTAGCACATGCTCATGGAAATAATTCACATTATATGTTTTCTGAACTAGGCTTCTTATGCACTCAAAGTGTTTGAAGTATTTTGTTCTTTAATGTCATTAACCATTTAGCAACACTGATTTCTAATTTTTAAAAAAACAAAGTTTCTTGTCATTGAAACAGATTCTAAACTCTATATTAATTTTTCCTCTTTGTGAATATTACAGCAAAACCTATACACATATTCATAAATATTCTGAAAGCTTTTCTATATTTTAAGCACAATGACAAGTCAAATTTATCTTTCCAAACTCATCAATATAGTATACTGACTAATGTGCAGAACAGGAGCAAACTCTTCTTCTATATGCATACCTAATCAAGATTTTTTTCCTTTGGTCCTATATTTTATGATTTTGAATATTGGCAAAACTACAAATATTTTGTGTTATTTCTGAATATGTAAATGCCCTCAAAGTCAATTAATGTAAAAGACAATTCACACATGGAGAAAATGAATTTTAACATGAAAGAAGATAATAGTAAATATGTTTTTAGTTTTATGAATTGTATATTAGAGTACTTCACTGCCTTCCAGGGGTGAAAAGTGGATCTTCTTTAATCTGGGAAAGTATTATGTACATTAACAGTAAAAACTTGGTATCAATATTTAAAAAGTTAATTTTAAAAATTTTTAACCATTTGAGCTAGAAATCAATACCATATCATAAATTATAATTTTACTAAAGCTCAGACTTGTATTTCAGACAATTGTAGTCTATTAGAATGGAACAAATCACTGAGCCAAGAGTGAACCTAGGTGGCTAAGACTGACAACCAACTGTTGTTAAACTTCTTCAAACGTCTGTCATTTAAAAATGAACTCCAAAAGAAATCCAAGTGTTATTTTTCATCAAAGAGAAGAAAATATGAAAAGATCTAACACAATTATCTTGTTCATACTTTAAAAATATGCATTTTCAATAAGAGCAATGCTCTATCTTTTAAAGATTATTCGCCTTTTATGTCTGTTTACAGGAGAATTATGCAGTAAAGTAATCTTTTGATTGGGACATTGCAAAGGTTAAAATGCACTTGCAGCAATCCAGTAATAGCTTATGACATTAACCTTAGTTATTTTATTTTTATTTTTGTTCTTTTTGAGTTAGAGTATTTTGTTTCCTATTAAAATATAAATTTCTTGCTGGCTATATTTTGGATGGCTCTTTAGCTGGGCTTGATCAAGTCTAGAGGCAGCTATAAAAACTGCCAAATGAATAAGTCATTTTTTAAGGAAAGTTATCTGATTGAAATATTTACAACATACCTCGTAGAAATACCACGTGAGTAACCCCAAGATCTAAATTGAAAACATGTGTCTCTCTGGATGTCCATTCTATGAAAATAGAAATATCCTTGTGCAATAGAAATTATTGTGGTATCTAGGCATCTCAAACACCACATTAAACAAGAAGAGTACATTTTGAGAATACAAACTTTGCCTGTATTTCTTTCCTTCACAGCATAATTGTCTGAAACTTTTTAATATCTTCTGACTTTCTGGGAAACAAACCATAAGCAGCAAGAACTAAACTAGAAACTTTACTAAATCTAGAGGTAAATTTTTATCTCTTTGAGTATTAAGAGATTATTTTAGCCCAGATTCTCCATCTCCCAGCTGTCCTGCCCAACACATACACACTCTGGGTGAAATTACTATATCATTTCACCATCACCACATGGACCATCATCACAGATATTGAAGTGCACTGTACCCAAAGCCAGCCTGGTTTCAATCATGTGGTAAGAGATGCAATGTAAGACTCAGTGAGTGTTGACATTCTAGTCAGTTACAAGATCTTGGCCTAAATTACACTAATTGGGTTGAGTATCAATTGTTTTGACCTCCCAAGAAGTTAAACTCTTCATACTCCACATATTTATGTACCAAATCCATAGAGTCTTAAAAATCTTCTTGAATAGAAAAAAGACCCTTTTCAGAGTAATTTATGTCTGCTGTAACGGTATCTCTTCTATTGGGTTGGCCAAAAAGTTTGTTTGGGTTTTTCATAAGCTATGGAAATATCTGAACAAAATTTTTGGCCAGCAATACTTTCCTTTTTGGAGTTTCAATCTTTAGGATACCAAATAATCAACAAAAGTGGAAAAGCTTTTCCCAATGCTGATGATTTTCCTCTCCCTAAAATTTTATTTATCATCACATCCATATGATTTAATGCCATATGTTTTTGATTTTTCATATAGTGTCATTTCACAAAAAGATCACAGATTTGAAGTTAACTCACCAAAATATTGATGTCACAGAGTAAACATATTACATGTCTGTCATGTAAGATTTAGAGTACAAGCTCTAGAACTATAGTCTCTTGTACCTGCCTATGGGAGCTCCCAGTTAAAATGATTACTTTTGCATCACTGGGTCTTAAAATGTGATCCTAGGACTACTAAAAATTCACAAAAGTTTCCGCAGGTGACCAACAGTCTGGTCTCTTGGAGTGCTCAGTTTTATTATATATCAATGTCTAAATGCTTTACTGTGTTATGAATTAACAACTGTAACATTTAATTTAAAACAAATCACCGCACATCACCTGACTGAAATAGCAATAATCTTATTAATGTTAATATTTACTTGAGTTTTGCTCTCAGTTGGAGTGAGTGAGATATTTGGTGTGTGATATATTTTCTCTTTTTTTTTTTTTTTATTTATTTATTTATTTTTTTTTTAAATTTATTTATTTTTGGCTGTGTTGGGTCTTCGTTTCTGTGCGAGGGCTCTCCCCAGTCGCGGGGAGCGGGAGCCACTCTTCATCGCGGCGCGCGGGCCCCTCACCGTCGCGGCCTCTCCCATTGCGGAGCACAGGCTCCAGACGCGCAGGCCCAGCAGCTGTGGCCCACGGGCCCAGCCGCTCCGCAGCATGCGGGATCCTCCCAGACCAGGGCTCGAACCCATGTCCCCTGCATTGGCAGGCAGACTCTCAACCACTGCGCCACCAGGGAAGCCCTATTTTCTCTTTTAGAAGTGACCTTTGACCTGAAAAATGTCCAACAATTTTGCTTCAAATGCTGACAAATTACTATGTTTTTGTTCATGTGCTTTTTCACTGAATGGCTGTTTTGTTTTGTTTTTACAAAAATCACCTTTGGTCAATAGCAGCTCCTCTGATCTAAGCCATTCAAAAAAATTCCTATAACCAGGGTCAAAATTAATTGGTTTGACATTTGTTATCCTGGGGTATACTTGAGTAAAATTAATAATAATTTTTAAATTCTTGATTATTAGCCTCTCCAGTTTTGTTTCACTCAATATGTAACTCGAAATGGAACATAAAATGAAATTACTATAGATTTCAAGCTAGATGTCTTGGGTTCAAATCATTTTTTTTTCATTTATTAACTATGCAAATATCAGGACACTAATGAACCTTGCATAGCTTCAGTTTCCATATTTAAAAATACCTATCACTCAGTGTCCATGTGAAGATTAATAAGATAGCATGTAGCACAATACCAAGCACATGGCAAACATATATTCTCATTCATTATCTCTCTCCCTCTTCCACCTCACAGAGGGAAATTAAACTGATACAGCCACCATGAAGGGCAGTATGGCAGTACATTTAAAACGGAAAATGTGTGAAGCTTATGACCCTATATGCTATGACCATCAATTCCACTTATATGTGTCTCCCTTAAAAAAAGATCCTCTCATGTATGTACCAAGACCATCACTGCACTGCTGTTTGTGTAGAGGGGCAAGATAGCACAGTGACTCAATCCTGGCTCTGGAGTAAGTCTGCCTAGATCTGAATCTCTATTTCTCACTAGTTGGATAACCCTGTACAAGTCATTTCACACAAATGTTATTTCACTTATAAAATGGAAATAATAATATTACCTTCCCGTGTTGCTTTTGAGACTGAATAAATTAATATAGGTAAAGCAGGTAGAACAATATCTTCCAATAATGCTAAATAAATATGGGTAATATTGTAAAATAGGAAACTTTGACAAAATGAAATCCAGAAACATATATATATATATATATGTATATATATATATGTATATAAGGAAATTTAAATGACAATTTAGTGGGAATCAGCTGATCTGTTTATTAAATGGCATAATTGGCTATCCATCCAGAAGAAAGCAAAGTTCCAACTGCTATGTCATGCAATTCATAAATATATATTTCAGCTGTATTAAATATTTAAATCAAATTAAAAACCATTAGAATATATGAAAATAAAATTATAGAGAACATTGGTGCAAACTTGCCTGGCATTCTTCCTTCATACAACTTTAGCCATTTACCAGCAAGCCCCTGACTTAACTCATGACATCACTAAAACCTGCTCTGTCTGCAGTACAGCTTACCTTCTTTTAGCTATATCATAAAGCTTTTGGCATATTAGGGACATTAAGCATATATATTACAATTTTCCCACTTATAGATTTTATTTTCAAGCTTTCTTTTTTCCTATACATTAACTATAATTTTTATGTAGTAAAATTATCAATTTTCATTTTATTATTACTGGTTTACATGTCTTGTTTGGAAAGACCCTTTCCAACCTAAATATTATTTAAAAATTAATCCATAGTGTTTCTTGATTAATTTTGCATGTTTGAGTCTTTAATTCATATGGAATTTATTTTCCTAAAAAAGAAGGTGGAAATCCAGTTTTTATTAAAAACATTTGACAAATTTTATCCATGCTATTAAATAATCCAGTTCTCCCTCAGTGATTTAAATTGTCACTTCTAACTTCTTATATTATACAAAACTTTTTATGTATTTTATGTTTCTAATATCTATTCTGATCCATTGATTTGGTGCTAATTCTTGTACAATTACGTCAGTATCTTAATTTCTATTGTTTAAGATTTTATACAAATATTTTCTATTCCAAATTCTAGTTTATTAGGCTTCTTTTAAAAGTATTTTTATGGCTACCCTCTCATGGCTATAATGCCAAATGTTGATTAGAAACATTGGTTCTACCACCACCCACTCCTACTCCGTCATACTTCTCTTTATCCCCAGATGACCCGATGATTAAATTGAATTTATACAGCGAGTCTTTCCTCATGAGGACAAAGAATATTGCTCCATTTATTTAAGTCTACTTTTATGTTCTTCAGTTACTTTTAAAATTTTCTTCAGGTATCTTTTAAAGATTTGGTTATGCATGTTCTTAGGTGTGGTATTTGTTGCTATTGTGCTTGTAATTTTTATATTGTATTTTGTAATTAAATGTGGGCATATTAAAAATCCATTGACTTTTATAAGTTTATTTTATTAGCAGCCACTATACTTAACTCTCTCATAGTTTTTAGTATTTTATTGTTATTCTGGATATTCTGTCATAAACAAGTGATATGACTGAATCCTCCTTACCAATGTTTATTTAATGGCCTTATCTAGTTGCAGTATCTACTGGAACAAACTGGATTTCAGTCCCCACTTGCCAGGTGCCCTAATGTAGTGAACAATCTGCAAAACCATATACATGGTCCCTGCACATAAAGGCAGGCACACATAAAAAGCTATTTCAAAAGTTTATGCATGGTGTTTAGGGTGGCCAGGTCAAAAGTAGCTGCTGTATAGAACCATCCTTCCCTGGGACTTGAGGAAATACGTTGCTTTTCCTATGTCCTAAGGGTGCATTTCCTGCACGGCTAAGTGGTGAGATTGCAACTCAGATATATTCAAAGTAAGCTGATTTCCAATACCCTTGCCACTGCTGTCACCCACACCTGCAGCACAGATGTACATTTACATGTTCCAACCTCAGGCTGTCTCTGCCAGGCAATCTCTTAGGTCTAAACAAAACAATAAAAAGTCTCTTTCCACATTATAGTATAGTAGGGGCATAGACAATTAACAAACATCTGACCTTATAAATAACCGCTCAACTTTATAAATAACAATTTAACATTTTATCAATAATCATTTAATATTATAGTAAAATTACATTTTAAAATTATTTATTTATTTATTTATTATTATTATTATTATTATTTTGGCTGTGTTGGGTCTTCGTTTCTTTGCGAGGGCTTTCTCTAGTTGTGGCGAGCGGGGACGACTCTTCATCGCGGTGCGCGGGCCTCTCACTGTCGCGGCCTCTCTTGTTGCGAAGCACGGGCTCCAGATGCGCAGGCTCAGTAGTTGTGGCTCACGGGCCTAGTTGCTCCGCGGCATGTGGGATCTTCCCAGACCAGGGCTCGAACCCGTGTCCCCTGCATTGGCAGGCAGATTCTCAACCACTGCGCCACCAGGGAAGCCCCTACATTTTAAGATTATTGTATTCACATGTTTAACATTATATGAAATTATATTTAAATTATAGATATATATCAGATAGATATAATGTAGGTAAGGATATAGTCTATGAGGGAAAAAAGGGGAAAATATGATGTTTAAGTCAGGACCCAAAGCGGGTGAGAAGGAACAGACTATGTGGATAGCTGGGGTTGTGAATCCAGGCAGAGCAAACAGGAAGTGAAGCCCCCAAGGAGCCTTCCAGGCCTGTCAGAGATGAGGTAACAGTGTGCCAGATTGAGTCAATCCTTGCGGGCCTTTGTAAGGACTATCATTTTTAACCTGTGTGAAGTGAAGCCCTTAGAGGGTTTGCTTTGAAAAGTGACACGATCTGACTTAAGTCTTATTAGGATCACTTTGGTGACTGCAGTAAGAATAGACTGCAGGGGGAAGGGTTGAGAAGCAGTAGGAGTAATTGGGTGGCTACTCCGTGAACTGGTCAAGAAATGTTAGTGACTAAGCAGTGTAGATGTTGAGGAATGGCTGGATTCTAGATATATTTTTAAGGTATAGACAGTAAGATTTGCGGATGGATCAGATGTGGGCCCTCTTTCCTGAGCTCTACAACTATGTATGCAACTAACTAATGTGCTTCTCTTTCATTCCATCATTTATTTATTCATTCAACATTGTTGAGTCCTTACCATGTGTCAAACACTACGGCAACACTATGGCTATACTTTGGGGAAAATGACTAATGCATTGTTTCTCTTTCTGAGGAGCACATTGTCTAATGGAGCAAATAGATACATAAACAAAACACTTGCTCAAAACATATAAATTATAACAGCACAGAGAAAGAAGTGACTGACTCCATCTGGGAAGATTAGTGACTTTGTCACAGGAAAAATGACATTTGAATTGGCATTCGAAGAATGAGTATAAGCTGGAGAATAGAAAGAAGGCTGTTCTCTGGTCAAGCAGTAGAGCAGATAGGGGTGTATCCTAAAGCAATGGCAGAAGATATGGAGAGGAGTAGATGGACTCAAGAAAGATATAGTGAGTAAAATTAGTAGAATTTTGTAAATAGGCATTGAGGGAGAGGATCAAGGTGGAATTTTTTTTAAAACTATATTTTCTAGTTTTGGTAACCAGGTGAATGATTACCCCTTTAATCAAGATGGAAAAAACATTTTGGAAGAAGATAACTGTATGTGTTTTAGAAATGCCATGGCTCAGTTACCTGCAGTGATTCAAATGGAAGTATCCAGAAGGCAATGTAAAAAAGCAGGATGGTGCTCAGGGAAAAGAGAAGGAATAAAGATGCAAAGGAAAGCATATAGGTGATATTTAAAGCCATGGTGATACATGCTATTTACTAGAATGTGTGCCAATACATTTGCAAAATGAGCTCTTCTTCCAAAACACATAAATTCATTACCTATAGAACTCTCTGACATCTAGGCCCCAAACTACAGAATTGCCATTGGTATCCCATAAATTCTGTCTTTGCATATCCAGTCATGCTTAGCTTGTTTAGTTTCTTCCTGAATAGTTCTGTTGTGTCTTTCTTCCATACACCTTAGTGCTCTCTCTCTCTCTCTCTCATGTATACCTGCCAAATACTGCTCAAATCTTACCCCATAATTTTCCACATGCTAATTTCTTGAGAAAGTCATTCCAGAACTCCCTTACCAGACACATCCAAATCACTGGGTTCTCCTTGAGCACCTTGTTTTCTTAATCTGTGAAATGGCCACGAGAGTAATGACCTCATAGGATCATTGCTAGGATTAAATGAATTAATATATCAAAATGCTTAAAATATTGCCCATTGCATAGTAAATGCTCAAAACAGCCTATCAATTGTTTTGGAAATACAGAATAAATGGTTAGCATGTGGGCTGTGGAAACTTTGGATTTGTTTGGAGACACGTCAAATGAATTTGTATCCAAATTTAGCGACATAATAGCCGAATACTTTGGGTCAAGTTATTTACATCACTCTAGTTTCATTTTTCCATCTGTAAAATCATTAATGCCATGGAGATGTCTACCAGAATACTACACCAGTAATTTTTTGCTATTTGATTACTTTAACTTTTAATCTCAAAAGCATTAAAAATTATTAGGGAGAGATATGCTCTATTCATCTTTTATGTTACCTTCATAATCTTTGATCATTTCTTGCATAAATTATCTACTCAATAAATATTTATCATCTTGAATAGAAGAAAGGATTTTGTGAAGATTTGAGAAGTCTAATTTGCAAAAGAAAACAAGTCACTTTGGTTTACTTTTTTTCTTTTTAACTTTTATTTTATATTGGAGTATAGTTGATTAACAATGTTGTGTTAGTTTCAGGTGTACAGGAGAGTGATTCAGTTTTACATATACATGTATCTGTTCTTTTTCGAATTCTTTTCCCATTTAGGTTATTGCAGAATATAGAGGAGAGTTCCTTGTGCTATACAGTAGGTCCTTCTAGGTTATCTATTTTATATATAGTAGTGTATATATGTTAATCCCAACCTCCTAATTTATCCCTCTCCCCGCCTCCCTTTCTCCTTTGGTAATCTTAAGTTTGTTTTCTATCTGTGAGTCTCTTTCTGTTCTGTAAATGTTCATTTGTATCACTTTTTTAGATTCTACATATAAGCTATATCATGATATTTGTCTTTCTCTGTCTGACTTACTTCACTTAGTATGATACTCTCTAGGTCCATTCATGTTGCTGCAAATGGCATTATTTCACTCTTTTTTATGGCTGAGTAATATTCCATTGTGTATATGTATCACATCTTCTTTATCCATTCATCTGTCAATAGACATTTAGGTTGCTTCCATGTCTTGGCTATTGTAAACAGTGCAGCAATGAACATTGGGGTGCATGTATCCTTTCAAACCATGTTTTTCTTGGGATATATGCCTAGGATAGAAAGGCCAGGCTTTCTATCCTGTTCCATTGATTTATATTTCTATTTCTGTGCTAGTACCATAATGTTTTGTTAACTGTGGCTTTGTAGTATAGTCTGAAATCAGGTAGCCTGACTCCTCCTGCTCCGTTTTTCTTTCTCAAGATTCCTTTGGCTATTCGGGATCTTTTATGTCACCATAAAAATTTTAAGATATTTTTGTTCTAGCTCTGTGAAAAATGCCATTGGTAATTTGATAGAGATTGCATTGAATCTGTAGATTTCCTAGGGTAGTATAGTCTTTCATACAACATTGATTCTTCCAATCCAAGAATATGGTATATCTTTCCATCTGCTTGTGTCATCTTCAATTTCTTTTATTGGCATCTTATAGTTTTCAGAATACAGGTCTCTTTCCTCCTTAGGTAGATTTATTCCTAGGTATTTTATTCTTTTTGTTGTGATGGTAAATGGAGTTGTTTCTTTAATTTCTCTTTCTGATCTTTCATTGTTAGTGTATAGAAATGCAACAGATTTCTGTGTATTCTGCAGCTTTACCAAATTCATTGATGAGCTTTAGTAGTTTTCTAGTAACATCTTTAGAATTTTCTATGTATAGTATCATGTCATCTGCAAACAGTGACAGTTTTACTTATTCTTTTCCAATTTGGATTTCCTTATTTCTTTTTCTTCTCTGATTTCTATGGCTAGGACTTCCAAAACTATGCTGAATAAAACTGCTAAGCGTGGACATCCTTGTCTTGTTCCTGATCTTAAAGGAAATGCTTTCAGCTTTTCACCATTCAGTATGATGTTAGCTATAGGTCTGTCATATGTGGCCTTTATTATGTTGAGGTATGTTCCCTCTATGCCCACTTTCTTGAGAGTTTTTATCATAAATGGATCTTGAATTTTGTCAAAAGGTTTTTCTGCATCTAATGAGATGATCATATGGTTTTTATTCTCTAATTTGTTGATGTGTTGTATCACAGTGATTGATTTGCAGATATTGAAAAATCATTGTGTCCTTGGGATAAATCCCACTTGATCATGTGTATGATCCTTTTAATGTGTTGTTGGATTCTGTTTGTTAGTATTCTGTTGAGAATTTTTGCATCTATGTTCATCAGTGATATTGGCCTCTAATTTTCTTTTTTTGTCATATCTTTGTCTGGTTTTGGTATCAGAGTGATGGTGGCCTCATAGAATGCATTTGGGAGTATTACTTCCTCTGCAATTTTTTGGGAAGAGTTTGAGAAGGATAGGTGTTAACTCTTCTCTAAAAGTTTGATAGAATTTGCCTGTGAAGCCATCTGGTCCTGGACTTTTGTTTTTGGGGATCTTTTTAATCACAGTTTCAATTTCAGTACTTGTGATTGTTCAGTTCATATTTTCTATTTCTTCCTGATTCAGTCTTGGGAGATTGTACCTTTCTAAGAATTTGTCCGTTTCTTCAAGGTTGTCCATTTTATTGGCATATAGTTCCTCATAGTAATATTTTATGATCCTTTGTATTTCTATGGTGCCCATTGTAACTTCTCCTTTTTCATTTCTAATTTTATTAATTAACAACCTCTCCATCTTTTTCTTGGTGAGTCTGGCTAAAAGTTTATCAATTTTGTTTACCTTTTCAAATAACCAGCTTTTAGTTTCATTGATTTTTTTTGTTGTTGTCTTCATCTCTATTTAATTTATTTCTGCTCTGATCCTTACTATTTCTTTCCTTCTACTAACTTTGAGTTTTGTTTGTTCTTCTTTCTCTAGCTGCTTTAGGTGTAAGGTTAGGTTGTTTATTTGAAATTTTGCTTGTTTCCTGAGGTAAGATTGTATTGCTGTAAACTTCCCTCTTAGAACTGCTTTTGCTGCATCCCATAGGTTTTGGATCATTGTGCTTTTGTTTTCACTTGTCTCTAGGTATTTTTTGATTTCCTCTTTGATTTCTTCAGTGATCCTTTGGTTGTTTAGTAGCATATTGTTTAACCTCATTATGTTTGTTTTTTACAGTTTTTTTTTTTTCTGGTTGACTACTAATCTCATAACTTTGTGGTCGGAAAAGATGCTTGATATGATTTCAATTTTCTTAAATTTCCCGAGGCTCACTTTGTGGCGCAGCATGTGATCAATCCTGGAGAACGTTCCATGTCCACTTGAGAAGAATGTGTTTCCTGCTGCTCTTGGATGGAATGTTCTATAAATATCTATTAAGTCCATCTGGTCTAATGTGTCATTTAAGGCCTGTGTTTCTTTATTGATTTTCTGTTTGGATGATCTGTCCATTGATGAAAGTGGGGTGTTAAAGTCCCCCACTATTATTATTACTCTCAATTTCTCCTTTCATGGCTGTTAGTATTTGCCTTATATATTGGGGTGTCCCTATGTTGAATGCATATATATTTACAATTGTTGTATCTTCTTGGATTGATCCCTTGATCATTATGTAGTGTCCTTCTTTGTCTCTTGTAATGGTCTTTATTTTAAAGTCTATTTTGTCTGATATGAGTATTGCTACTCCAGCTTTCTTTTGATTTCCATTTGTATGGAATATCTTTTTCCATCCCCTCACTTTCAGTCTGTATGTGTCCCTAGGTCTGAAGTGGGTCTCTTGTAGACAGCATATATATGGGTCTTGTTTTTGTATTCATTCAGCCAGTTTGTGTCTTTTGGTTGGAGCATTTAATCTGCTTACGTTTAAGGTAATTATCAATATGTATGTTCTTATTGCCATTTTGTTAATTTTTTTCAATTTGTTTTGGTAGGTTTCTTTTTCTTTCCTTCCTCTTTTGTTCTCTTGTGTATTGATGACTAACTTTAGCATTGTGTTTAAGTTGCTTTTTCTTTTTTGTCTGTGTATCTATTGTAGATTTTCAGTTTGTGGTCACCATGAGGTTTTGATATAGCAGTCTGTATATAAACAAGATTGTTTTAAGTTACTGGTCTTTTTTAAAATTTTATTTTATTATTCATTTATTTTGGCTGCACTGGGTCTTCATTGCTGCGCATGGGTTTTCCCTAGTTGCGGCAAGCAGGGGCTACTCCTCGTTACAGTGCACAGGCTTCTCCTTGCGGTGGCTTCTCTTGTTTTGGAGCACAGGCTCTAGGTGCCCGGGCCTCAGTAGTTGTGGCACATGGGCTCAGCAGTTGTGGCTCGAGGGCTCTAGAGCGCAGGCCCAGCAGTTGTGGCGCATGGGCTTAGTTGCTCTGTGGCGTGTGGGATCCTCCCGGACCAGGGATCGAACCCGTGTCCCCTGCATTGGCAGGCAGACTCCTAACCACTGCGCCACCAGGGAAGTCCCAAGTTGCTGGTCTTTTAATTTCAAATGCATTTCCAATATCCTGCATTTATGCTCTCCTCTTCTCATAATTGCTGGTTTTGATATCATATTTGTGTGCAGATGATTCCCTGCCTTTATTGTATGTTTGCCTTTACTACTGAGCTTTTCCATTCATAATTTTCTTGTTTCTAGTAGTGGCCTTTTCTTTTCTGCCTAGGGAAATTCCTTTAGCATTTGTTGCACAGCTGGTCTGGTGGTGCTGAATTCTCTTAGCTTTTGCTTGTCTCTAAAGCTTTTGATTTCTCTGCCAAATCTGAATTAGAGTCTTGCTGGATAGAGTATTCTTAGTTGTAGGTTCTTCCCTTTCATCACTTTAAATATATCATGCCACTCCCTTCTGGCCTGCAGAGTAGTTGCTGAGAAATTAGCTGATAATCTTATGGGAATTCCTTTGTACATTATTTATTGCTTTTCCCTTGTTGCTTTTAATATATATTTTCTTTGTCTTTAATTTTTGTCAACTTGATTACTATGTCTCTCAGTGTTCCTCCTTGGGTTTATCCTTCCTGGGACTCTCTGTGCTTCCTGGACTTGGGTGAATGTTTCCTTTCCCACGTTAGGGAAGTTTTCAACTATTATCTCTTCAAGTATTTTCTCAGGTTCTTTCTCTCTCTCTTCTCCTCTGGAATCCCTATAATGCGAATGTTGGTGTGTTTCATGTTGTCACAGAGGTCTCTTAGACTGTCCTCATTTCTTTTCATTCTTTTCTCTTTATTCTGTTCCACAGCACTGATTTTCACCATTCTGTCTTCCAGCTCAATTATCCATTATTCTGCCTCAGTTATTCTGCTATTGATTCCTTTTAGGGTTTTTTTCATTTCGGTTTTTGTATTGTTCATCTCTGTTTGTTCTTTATTTCTTCTAGGTCTATGTTTAACAGTTCTTGTATCTTCTCAATCTGTGCCTGCATTCTTTTTCGGAGATCTTGGATCATCTTTACTATCATTACTCTGAATTCTTTTTCAGGTAGATTTCCTATCTCCACTTTGCTTAGTTGTTCTATTGGGGTTTTATTTCATTTCTTCATCTGGGACATATTCCTATGCCATATTATTTTGTTCAACTTTCTGTGATTGTGGTTTCCATTCTGCAGTCTGCAGGGTTGTAGGTTTTCTTGCTTCTGCTGTCTGCCCTCAGGTGGATAAGGTGTCTAAGAAGCCTGTGCATGCTTTCTGGTGAGAGGGACTGTTACCTCTGGGGGCTCCTCCTCCCACTGCCAGACCGCCCCCAGGCTGGAGAGCCTGATGTGGGGCTCAGAACTTTCACTCCTGTGGGAGAACTTCTATGGTATAATTATTTTCCAGTTTGTGGGTTGCCTGCATGGCATATATGGGATTTGATTTTATTGTGATTGCATCCATCCTACTGTCTCACTGTGGCTTCTTCTCTGTCTTTGGATGTAGAGTATCTTTTTTGGTAGATTCCAGCATTTTTTTTTTTGTCAGTCGTTGTTCAGCAGTTAGTTGTGATTTTGGTCAAGTCAGCTTGGTTTATAACAGTGGAAGAAAGTCCGTCATGACCATGAATTTTGTAGAGGAAAGACAAATTAAAGTTACTTGGCTCAAATTTTACTTTATAAAGCTCCTTTTCAATTTTAGGTTAACTATAGTAAAAGGAAAAACCTAATTTGGATTTATTACATGAAACTAAGATTCTGCACAGCATTTGCCAAATTTCAGGTAATTTGAGAGCAATGAAGAGATAATTGAGTAACTAAATTGGTAAAATAAGAGAAACTCAAATCCAAGTTGTTTCTACATTAGTTTCATTTACCATATCCTGTATTCTCACTAAACTTTTAAATGATAATATACTTTGAATATGGATGAGAATCAAATTACAGAGATAAAGAGTTACTTAAAGACAAATATAGAGAATGAAAAACAGAAACTTCTGGAAAGAAATCATCTGCTAGAAACCCTCAGGAAATAGCAAATTAGCAAGTGTCAGAATAGGAAGAATTATGCTGAGAATTCCAAATTATTCAATAATCAAGAAAGTTTTTATAAGAACCAGTTATGCCAGAAATTTTTAAATGCTTAGTCTGTTCTTCCAATCTATAAATATTCTTTAGGAAAAATACTGCTTTCTTTAAATGTTTTTGTATTTTTATTTGAAAAAGTAATACATGAACATGGTAAAAAAGATTAAACTATGCAAATGTTAATGTTAGTCTCCTTCTTACACCAGTGGCTCCCTCAGTCCTCTTTCCCCAGAGCCAATGACCATTGCAAAACTCATAAAATCATGTATAACATTTGCAAATTGAGAACAGTCTGTATATACCATGCTACCCACTGCTTTTTTTAAACTTAACTCTTTATCATTCTATATCAGTGCATCTAGATTCTCTTCATTCTTTGTAATGGTTGTGTAACATTTCATACCTCCATATATTGTATGGAGTTATCACAGTATATTTACCTACAGAGGGTCCCTACAGACGGGACCTGCTTTTTGCTTTAATAAACAATATTATAGTCAACATTCTTGCACTTACCTTGCCAAACTTTTCTACGTATAAATTGCTAGAGTATAATCCTATATAGAATTTCTGTTTTAAAGACTATGCTTAAATTTGGCAGCTATTAGTAATAGGTGACTGAAGAGGCTGCTCAATTTAAAATCCTACTGTTTTCATGAAAGAACCTCTTTCTCCATACAGTCACCAACATGTAACCTGACTCTATAATATTAGACATTTGATAATACAATTTATTCTCTGGTTTGTCATTTGGCACTTGAATTAACTATTGTTTTTATCATGCAGAAGTCTTGTTAGATTTTCCTTTATGAATTTCGAGTATGGTATATTCTTTGAACACACTCATTATTACAAGAGGTTTTTTTAAATCATGAAGTATAGTGGATTTATGATATTGTATTAGTTTTATGTGTACAGCATAGTGATTTGGGTTTTACAGATTATATTCTATTATAGGTTATTACAAGTTGTTGGGTATAATTTCCTGTGCTATACAGTAAATCCTAGTTGCTGTCTATTTTATGTACAGTGGTTTGTATCTGTTAATTCCACACTCATTTGTCCTTCCCCCACTTTGGAAATCATAAGTTTGTTTTCTATGTCTGTGAGTCTGTTTCTGTTTGTATATAGATTCATATGTATAATTTTTTAGATCCCATATATGTGATATCCTATAGTATTTGTTTTTCTCTGCCTGACTTATTTCACTAAATATAATATTCTGAGGTCCATTCTTGTTGCTGCAAATGGCAGTAGTTTGTTCCTTTTCATGGCTGAGTAATATCCAATTTTGTGTATATATATGTACATATATAATATATATGTATATATAATATTATATATATTATATGTGTGTATATAATATTCAAATATATATATATATATCACATCTTCTTAAGCCAATCATCTGTTGATGGACATGCAGTTTGCTTCCTTGTCTTGGCTATTGTAAATAGTGCCGCTATGAACATTGGGGTACATGTATCTTTTTAAATTAGTGTTTTTGTTTTTTCCAGATATATAACCAGGAATGGAATTACTGGATCATGTGGTAAGTCTATTTTTAGTTTTTTAAGAAACCTCTATACTGTTTTCCATAGTGACTGCACCAACTTACATTCCCATCAACAGTGTACAAGGGTTCCCTTTTCTTGACACCCTCTCTAGCATTTATTATTTATAGACTTCTTGATGATAGCCATTCTGACAGGTATGAAGTGATACCTCAGTGTGGTTTTGATTTGCATTTCTCTAATAATTAGTGATGTTGAGCATCATTTCATGTGCCTGTTACCCATCTGTATGTCTTCTTTAGAAAAATGTCTATTTAGGTCTTATGCCCTTCTTTTGATTGGGTAGTTTGTTATTTTTAATTGTGAGTTGTATGAGCTGTTTGTATATTTTGGATATTAACCCCTTGTTGGCAACATCATTTGCGAATATTTTCTTCCATTCCATACTTTTTTTTTCATTTTGTCAATGGTTTCCTTTGCTGTGCAAATGCTTTTAAGTTTGATTAGGTCTCATTTGTTTATTTTTGCTTTTATCTCTTTTGCCTTGGGAGACTAAGAAAATATTGCTATGATTTATGTCAAAGAATGTTTTGTGTATGTTCTCTTCTAGGAGTCTTATGGTGTTATGTCTTACATTTAAGTCTTTAAACCATTTTGAGTTTATTTTTACATATGGTGTAAGGAAGTGTTCTAATTTCATTGTTTTACATGTAACTGTCAAGCTTTCCCAACACCGCTTGTTGAAGACACTGTCTTTTCTTCATTGCATATTTTTGCCTCTTTTGTTGTAGATTAATTGACCATAGGTGTATGGATTTATTTCTGGGTTTCTATTCTGTTCCATTGATCTATGTGTCTGTTTTTATGTTAATACTATGCTGTTTTGATTGCTGTAGCTTTGTCATACAGTCTCAAATCTGGAAGGGTTATACCTCCAGCTTTGTTCTTTTTTTCTCAGGATTGTTTTGGTAATTCTAGGTCTTTTGTAGTTCCATATAAATTTTAGAATTATTTGTTCTATTTCTGTGAAAAATATCATGGTTATTTTGATAGGGATTGCACTAAATCTGTAGATTGCTTTAAGTACTATGGCCATTTTAACAATATTAATTCTTCTAATCCAAGAGCATGGGATATCTTTCCATTTCTTTGAATCCTCTTCAGTTTCTTTGATCAATGTTTTATAGTGTTGGGTGTATAAGTCTTTCACCTCCTTGGTTAATTTTATTCCTAGGTATTTTTTTTTATATGATTTTAAATGAGATATTTTTTTGCTTTCTCTTTCTGATATTTCATTATTAGTGTATAGAAACACAACAGATTCCTTATATTAATCTTGTATCATGCTACCTTACTGAATTCATTTATTAGTTTTAGTAGTTTATGTGTGAAGACTTTAGGATTCTCTATATAGAGTATCATGTCACCTGCAAATATTGACAGTTTTACCACAAGAGTTTTTTTTTTTTAATCTAGTTTTCTTCCAGTACTTTTATAGTTTTATTTTTCACTTTAACCCATTGATTGAGCTGGATTTTTTTTTCAATAAGGAGTGGTCTCAATCAATATTTTCTGTTTTAACCCCCAAAGAACTAATTAATCATCCCAATACCAATACTGTATGTTTCTTGTTTTCACTGAATAATCTGTCATGTTCTCACTGATTTGATAGCCATATTACAAATATATTTGTGTACCTGTATATGTCAAACACTGTAATAAGAAAATGGTGAACACAGATACTACCCTTTGCTTCATGAGGCCTAACTTTTAATGGGGGATTTGTTTTTATAGCCAACAAATAAAATATTGTACTATACAATTTATAACAATAACTAACATTCATTGAGCACTTATTATCTACCTGACACTATTTCAGGGCTTGTTACTCTGCTGCCCATGGCTAAATCCAGTCAGCATCCTGTTTTCACATAGCCAGTAAGCAAAGACTGAGTTTAAATTTTTGGAGCATTGTTTTAAAAAGCAAGGAAAGGATAAAAGAAGAAATATGAGCAATAGCTTTTACACGACTTGCAAAGCCTGAAGTATTAATTATCTCTGGCCTTTTACAGAAAATGTTTGCTGACCCATGTTTTAAACATTTTACACTTTTTCATTCATTTATCTTCACATTAACCCTTGAAGTAGTTAATATTATTAAATAATATTTATATCTGCTATTCTTGCAGGTAAGAAAACAAAAGCACAAAGTAGTATCTCATAATTACCATAGAAGAGAAAAACAGGGCACTGAATTACTTATGGGGATGGAAAATGAGAAAGATTTCTTACAAGGAAAATAAAAAGTCAGACATACAAAGAAAGAGAAAGAATGCCATGCAGATAGAGGAAACATGTTTAAAGAACTTGCAGCAGTTATACGTTTGCCATATTTAAAGAACCTGAAGATGATCAGTGTGGGTGACGTGTAACCAAGTGAGCCAGGGAGAAGTAGAAAGTTTGGAGACATAGTAAGGGCCAGATCATGTAAGAATTTGTAGGCCATGGTAAGAAATTTAAATTTTATTAATTAACACGTGGGAAGTCATTGAAATACAAGAAAGGGAGATATGAGGTGATCTTAAATATGTTAAGATAATTTTTATGGATGTATGAAGAATGGAATAAAGGAAGACCAGTTTGATAGTGCTGCAGTAATCCTAGCAAAATATTATGATGGGCTGAACTAAATGGATAGCAGTAAATGAGAGCAAAGGAATATAGAAATGAAAGGATTTGTTATGGGATTGTATCTGGGATATGAAGGAAAGGGAATAATGCTAGTTTCTGGCCTGAGTAATAAACTGGATGGATGTGACATACTTTGCCGATAGGGGTATGACACAAAAGGAAGAGTTTTCTGAGGAAACAATTAAAATTTATTTTTTTGACATGTAAATGTTGAGATTGCCTGTGAATCTAAGTGAGAGAAGAGCAGAGTCCTAGGCCCTATTGCTAAGAAGCACAAGCACGTAGTATTTGAATAGAGCCAGGAAAGGAGATAAGAAGAAGCAGATATAAGAATAGAAGTAAAACCAGAAATAACTGGAATCCAAGAGAGGATCATGTTTCAAGGAGGGCAGAAAACATTTGTTGTTTTGGGGCTAGAAAAGGACGTAGGGCCGGCACACCTTCTGAGTTCTAACCTAAAGGACAGGGCATAACTGATCAAGGCCAGCTACTTGTGTGTATTGTTCTATGGAGTCCTCTGTTAATATGAAGAGAGATATCAGGATGACCAAGTCCTGACAGGGAGTCTCACAGACCATCTGCAGTGGCGAGAGGTAAGGTACTATTATTTATACTTAATACAACTTTCTAGATTGAGAAACAAGAACAAATAAATTTTAAAACAAAATAAACAAAAACCTAACCTTTATGTAAAAATTTCCCCTTGTTAGCAGGTTTCTATGAAGCAGTTTGGAACATGACTCCATATTGTATTCCTCTCCTTTTCTAATATTAACTTCAATATACCTGATTTTCTGAGTTAAAGAGCTTCTTGGGTATATAGGCAACTGGGTGCCAGTGAGGCCAGGGGCTTGGTTAGGGTCTTGGTAGAGAAAACTGATATGAGGATTTCTCTGACATACACAAAAGAACCCCAAAGTAAGTTTCAGATTAATGTCAAATTCTGGGGCGAGCTTGGACTTCAGATAACTCTGATTCCTGAGAGAAGATCACCAGCTTCCTGTGATATGCTGGTTCTTCTTGGCTCCCAAGAGACCAAGAAGAAACCAAATAGGCCAAATAGAGTTATCCCAGCCTCTAAAGCTGGGAGGTTACTGGCAACTTTTCTCTATGTGCCTCAGCAAGAAGCTAAAGACCTACCACTTTAACATTCTTAACATTCAACTTTTCTCTCTCTATCTCACTCCCTCTCTCCCCCTTTCTTTCACACACACACACACACACCCCAAATATAAAAGTTTGCTCTAATAGCTGATGCTGCTGATGAGATGTCTGATGCCACTTTCATACTTATTCCCGGGCAGCTAACCTCTTTTTTCTCCCTGAAATCTTACAGAATTCTCTCTTTGTATCTGTGGTTCTATTATTACATTAGATGAAGCTTATAAAGATATTAGCCTTTGCATTTGAAAACGTGTGTTTTAGCCCAGGCAAATGTGTCCTGTTAGATATTAAACGATCTTCACCCCTTTATTGTCACTATTCTCTTCTCTTAAACTTCATATTAGATAAAATTTGATGTTTCCAGATGTATTTGCCAGGTGGCTTTACTTTTTAGTTCTTGTTTTCTATCTTTTTGTCTGTCTTCTATGTCAGTAGCTATTGGCTGTGTAACATACCACCCCAAACTCAGTGGCTTAAAACAACACTTATTTATTTCTGCTCCCAAGTCAATGGGTCATCTGGATAGTGCTTCTGGTCTCAGCTAGATTCATGCGTATTCCTGTGGTCATCTGTGGCTGCTTCTAAGATTAAGACAGAAATTGTGCATGATAAGGCTTTAACAGTTTTTCATGTCAGATGGCAAGGAAGCTATCAAAAACTAGGAGGATATTAAAAGGACTTAGGAGTCAAGTAGAAGAGGGTCCCAATGGCCAAGATGAGACAATGTGAACATTAGTAAAAATAATAACTGCAATGCATAAAAACACATTTAATATGTTTAAATCCATGAGTACATAATGACACCAAAAAAACCTGTCTTGAATGTAGGAAATAACTCTTTGAAAACTAAAATAAAATAATAGCAGAGAATAAAATAAAAATAAAAGCAGAGAATCAAGCATTTATCATGTTTTTCCCATACAAACTACATACATCTCTAGGTAACAAAATAGTAGATAAAGTGACATTTCTCTTCAGGTAAGCATTCCACCAAATAAATCAAGAAAAAATGGTCAAATTAGGATATCATCATTTTGCAACTCCTAATGACTTAATAATCTGAGTGATGATCATCAGCTCTTGCTAACATTACAACAGACAACCAGACTTTATAATAGTCTTATCAAAAAATAAGCCTCTAAGTTAAACCCTATTTACACAAAATGTAGAGGAACACTTTAAACTACACCATGTGAACACAATCAACAAAGTCCAGACTAGGAGAAACTCTACATAACAAATGCTCCAGTTTCTTCAACAAACAAATTACAAGAGAAAAATGAAAACAAGAGGGAGGGTGAACTAAATTATGATATTTAGGGCTGCACATTTAATGATAAAATTATAAAGAAAAGAAACTGTTACCATAAAAGTTAGCATAGTGGCTAGTCTTAGGGGAGGGAGGGGATTTGTAAGGGAGCACATGGAAGGCTCATGTAACAAGTGACTACAAAAATCTATCCTGCATGGGTAGAGGAGAAGGTTAATGGGTGGTCAAATTATGGTAATTAATTAAGCTGCATGTGTGTTTTATTTTTATGTATTTGTATTAAATTTAATAATGAAGGAGTTTTTAGAAATGTATCCAATAAGCCTTCCACCTCTGACTTATAATGGCATAGCTTATAGCAGAAAGACGCCTTCTATCAAGAGCAAATAGAAAGGCAATTTAAAAAAAAAAAAGAAAAATCTGTTTAAAGGCATCACAGGGGCTAGAACAATCAGGATTTAAAGGCATGACAGTCCCTGGAGAGAGGAAAATATCATTAACTTCAGCCCAGGTTTCTGGACACTTCTTTCGAGGTACTTGCTGATTAAGCTAGAAACCAAATAACATATAGAAAGTAGAAAAACCATAAGTATTGGAATTGCAGTAATGAACTTTAAAAACTGTTAAAAAGTTTAAAAAAACACACAGAAAATTTTAAAATATATGTTTTTAAGTGGATGAAATATCAAAGCTTGTGGATGCCACTAAAGCAGTGCAAAGAAGTTCCATAGCCTTAAATACTTATCTTAGAAATGAAGAAAGCCTACAGATCAATGCAGTTCAGAGCTAAGCCCTGACAATCTGTACAAATTAGACCTATCTGCCAGGGACCACTGCCTCCAAAGTGCTGATGATCTGGCAGATGTCCTAACAGTCTTGTTGGGAAAACTCTATGGAGTCTTGATCTTTTCCAGGATACAAAGCAAAAGTATAATGATACATTTGAATTTAATAGGGAGAACTTTTTTTTTTTTTAATAAATTTATTTATTTATTTATTTTTGGCTGTGTTGGGTCTTCATTGCTGCGAGCGGGCTTTCTCTACCTGTGGTGAGAGGGGGCTGCTCTTTGTTGCAGTGCACGGGCTTCTCATTGTGATGGCTTCTCTTGTTGCGGAGCACGGGCCCTAGGCACGCGAGCTTCAGTAGTTGTGGCATGCGGGCTCAGTAGTTGTGGCTGGTGGGCTCTAGAGCGCAGACTTAGTTGCTCCGCAGCACGTGGGATCTTCCTGGACTAGGGATCGAACCCGTGTCCCCTGCGCTGGCAGGCGGATTCTTAACCACTGCACCACCAGGGAAGTCCAATAGGGAGAACTTTTCTGATTACATAGGATACTAAAGAAAGAGCTGCTTTAGGAAACAAATGGACAAGAAACATTTCCCAATCCTTTCTTATACTTTCCAAATACAAGATATATGTCAATTGGAATCTGAAATTTTTCATATTCACCCATCTTTATTCCAAAGTGCATAGTTCTTATGAATCCAAGAACAATGAGATAATAACTTTCATTTTACATGCAGATTTTTAAAAAAATTATTACTACAAGTAATCAGTATTTTTAAAAATCGTTCTCTTGAGGAAGTTCATAAACCTTACTTTGTTCATGAACACTTCTATTTCTTTGTAAGAGTATTCGGTACTGAAGCCAGGAGTAATTGTATAGACAATCATAAAGGATGACATTATTTCTGTTCTAAAATATGTATTTAATCTGAACTAGGCGGTCTGGAATAAATATCTTCTTTTCCTGAATGAGGTCTGTCATCAATTAAACCTAATAATCAGAGCATTAATCTCACAATAGTGTTTGTCATTATGCCATTATCAAGTCTTCTTAATACCCTTTAGCAGAAATAATTCAATCTTTATTACTCTTTAATAAAGAGCTCTGAATGTTAGCTCTATTTTGAATGAGGAATTGGCACTGGGGTACAAAAGACTATGAGAAGGAAGAGCCACAGTAGATAAAGAGGGGATTCTCAAAAGCCAACACCATAAAAAAAAATACCTGGATATTTACAAACTTGAAAGATGGCGATTGAAAGGGTTTTAATCTGAGATCTCAAGAAGTAGACGAATATTCCGCCGGTAGACAAACTCACACAGAAAGATGAGCTGCCTCCTTCTGGCACTCCCATTGACTTTTTGCGGGTACCCTGACTCCTAATTTCAACATTAACAGGAAGAGAATAAAATCTAATCTTACATAATTATAATAATGATCATTTAAATTGCCTGCCATCTGGATGTAAAATTTGGAATTATTGGGATGGTTTTAATGAGAACCAACAATACTGTTGAACATGACTAATGGCAACTTCCTTATGATAGGTTGGCTTATAAAACAAAATCCAGCTACTAGATATGTACAAGAAGTGTATTTAAATTCAGTTAAAAGTGGAAAATAAATTTCTGTGCAAATATGTAATAGAAAAAAATAGGTGAGTCATATTAATATCAGATAAAATGCTATTCAAAGCCAAGAGTAAAAATGAAGACATAGGCAATATCTTTAAAATGTAATCTTACATTTAAAGATAATATATAGATTATTATATAGAGAGCTTCTATTACTGTTATTAATAATATTTTAAAATTAATATAGAAAACTAAATGAGTAAAATTACCAAAATCATTTCAGGAAAAAAAAAGAATCATAAAGGATAACTTGCCATACAAGATCAGTGAAACCTATTATAAAGTTACCATAATAAAAATGTAAACAGAGTATTGGCAAATAGGTCAATGACATAAAACTAGAGTCCAGAAATAGATGTACTAGATATGGAAAACATAACATATGATAGAAGTGCCATCTTAATTTAGAAGGAAATATATCTTTTCTTTAATAAATAATACTGGCATAATTAGCTATTCATCTAAAATAAACAAAAACTTGTACACTATGTTTTATACCATATAGAAGTAATTCCTAGATAGATTGAAATCTAAATTTAAAAAATAATAAAAGTGTTAAAATAAATGTAACAATATTTGTAAAACTTTGGACAAAGAGTCCTTTATCAAGATACTAAATCCAAGAAGAAAGATTGATAGTTTTGACCACTGAAATATATGCAATTATAACATCATAAACAAAGTCTAGAGAAAAATAATTTTTGTAAAATATATCACTTATTTTCTAAGTACCTACAAAATATGAAAGTAATAGTAGTATGGTAGAAAAATAGATAAGAGAAAATGCAAATCACCAAAAACTTAAGAAAACATGCTCAACCTTATTAGCTGTAAATAAAATGCAAATAAAATAACAAAGAGACATCATTTTATAATCTTTTATTGGGGGAAAAAAGTGTTTTGAATGTTAACATCCAATATTTCTGAGCTTATGCAGAAATGTTTACAATGCAGAAGTCTTCACAAATAATAAGAAATGAATTAGGAATTATTCAAAATTGAAGACCAAAGAAACATGGTATCTAAATTTAGAACATTGATTCTGAACCAAATCTTTTTGCTATAAAGAACATTATTGTGGCATCTGGCAAAACTTGAATCAGGATTAGGTAGCAGTGTGAATGATTGTTAGCTTCTTGATGCTGATGGCTGTATTTTGGTTATGTCGCAGAATGACCTTGTTTGTAGGAAATACAGCTAAAGTATATGGGGATATAGGGACATCATTTCAGCAACTTACTCTAGGTTCTTTGTTCTGTACTTCAACTTTTCTCTAAATCTCAAATTGTTTCACAAACATACAATACTCTTTAACACAGAAAACAAACTTAGAGATCTATTGTACAAAGATGTAAAAGCTGAATGGACAAGGGTATTATTTATTTCAAGGTGGAATTAGAAAAATAATTGATGTATCCATTAATAAAGTAAGAATTAATTAATTATACATTCATAACATGTAATGCTTTGTAGCCACATGAATGAATTAAAAGTGTGTGTTTAATTTCCACACCTGACCATGGACGAACTTAGAGAGGACCGATGCAAGGAAAAGGCTCTGCTGAGTATAGCTGTAGACCTGGTGGGAGCCTTGACTGACCTGAGGGTGATGCAGGCAAATGGAAAAATGCTAACAACCTACACTCCTAGGCTCAAAAACGCTTCAAGAGTAAAGTCATGTTTTTCATTCAAATCATTCAGTCTAAAGCTCTTTTCCTTTTTTTTTTTTTTTTTTTTTTGGTAGTAATAAACTAAACCCACTCAGTATAACGTAGTTTTCTTCCTTACATCAAAACTTTTTAGACTACAACAACATAATAGCATGTCTCCATTCTTCATAGCCATTCATTCCAATAAAATCAGTAACCAATGTCCTAATAGTGTTGACTCTGGACATTTACTTATTTTATTAAAGTTATGATCTTCATGAGACAAATGAGAATGAGGAACTGAAGTTAACTCTGAGTGGGAAGCTGAGGTAGTAATACAGAAAAAAATAACAAATGTATTATCCATAAAAGAGTTATGATTCCTCTCTTTACAGTGAGCTGCTATTCTCTAAGGAAATTTCAAGTTAAATATTTATCGATTTCAAGACTTACATTCTTGATTTGGGTGTCATTGAAATTCAGACAATAAAGAAAAGGGAAACTTTGTTTTACAAGCAGTGTGATCACCAGCTTGTTGGGGGTATTATGTTTATTGGGGCCACACGAACAACAGGACATTTTACATTTATATAATATCAAAAAGGGGTGGGTAAAGGACAGAATCAGCATTCTAGGATCAGAAAATAATTTATAGAACCTTAATCTAAGCAATTTAAATTTAAAAGTCAATTTACTAAGTATTTAAGTTAATCAGAACATTCTATCGCCTCCTTTTTACCTTTCTCTACCAAACGTCATTCGGAACTTTCGCCCACTTGAGTGCATTTGGGAATTTGAATTAGAGCATGAGAAACTCTGGGCTCAACAGGACATGCCAAAGCCCTAAGAGCCACTTGAGCTTTATTTACATTTACTCTAGATGGATCGTCAGGCTCACAGCTCAAGTTTTTCCTATAGCGTACACTCATGACATGGCTTTGAAAAATAGTGTTGCCATTTATTTCAATCTAGCAAATCTGGTCTGTGGGAAAATTCTCTTCCACTGTGGGAAGGGACAAGACAGCAAAGTTATCAGAGTAGGCATTGGATTTCTCCACCCTAATTTGGTATAATTCATCTCGAGAAGGATGTGTTGAGGATTTACCATTAACCATGCTATGTTAAGCAAAAGAAAATATATGACAAAGTTCTGACTCTCAAAGTACATACAGGGAAGTCTTTCTGGATCACTCTCTAACCCTGAGCTTTCTTTCTAGGTACGTGAACAACGTGGTTTTGTGCTATGTTCTGAGAAGAGACAAAATATTTGGGGTTTTCTATGCAAACCACTTAATACAGGCAAAGTTTTAATTTTTATTGTTTTTCTTTTCAAATTACATTGTAAATTCCTCAAAAATAAGAGTTATCCAGTGTCATATAATGCTGTTATATTCCACTGACGTATCCCATCCAAAACGCATATACACACACACACACACACAGTCCTCAGTAGTTCCTGCTCTGATGAAAATGCTTAATACAAATGTAAAATGATTCTTCATTAACTTGGCCTTAAAGTTTTCAAACTTTTTAATTCCTAATTTCCTTTATTTGGGAAGTCAGACTCAGATATCAATTTGGGGGGTTATTAATCTTCCCTCTAGTAAATATCGGTTTAATAAATATAAAAATTCTTAATTAGTAATTATTGAAAGAGATAAAACCTCCTTGAAGAAAGGTTCTAACACTCAACATCAATAATCCTTAGCTTTATAAAGGGGAGGAATCTTATTTGCTCTCCGTATTCTCCATACTACCCGCCCCCAGTATTTTAAGCAGTCAGTAAATATTTGCATATGCTTAGGACGGGGTGAGGACAGTGTTGGTACATTCACGCCTCCTTTATCATAGAAGAATTTGACACAATTAAATATAAAAATAATTATTGTGTACATTATGTAATAGTTTTCTAGAACTGCCATTACAAAATACTACAGACTGGATGGTTTAAGCAACAGAAATTGGTTCGTTTTTGTTTTCTCACAGTCTGGAGGCTAGAATTTCAAGATCAAGGTGCTGGCAGAGTTGGTTTCCTCTGAGGCCTTTCTCTTTAGTTTTCAGATGGACACCCTCTGGCTGCCTCTTCACATAGTCCTTCTGTGCATATACATTCCTGGTGTCTCTTTGTGTGTCCTGGTCTCCTCTTCTTATAGAGACACCAGTTATCGGATTAGCCTACCCTAACAACTGCATTTTAACTTAATTACTTCTTTAAAAGTCCTATCTCCAAATAGAGTCACTTTAGAAAGTGGCTCTATTTAGTACCCTAGAGGGTACTGGGGGGTTACATGCTTCAACATATGAAATTTGGGGGACATAATTTAGTCCATAACACCTTACTAACAGTTATTCAATGTGTATAAAAATGAGACAGCCCCTGGTTTCAATTAGCAGAGCATGTACTCTAGCAAGGAAATTAACAAATGATAATATTAGTGAAAATGTAAGTACAATAAAATGAAACATGTAAAATGTTAAGGTTCATTTAGAAGGATCAAGAAAAATTTTCTGCTGCAGGAGGCATTTAAGGATGAGCCTTGAGGAATCCTCAGGCTGGGAAATGAAGACTGGACATGAATTAAATGCCTTATGAGGCTTTACTCTTCAACACACTCTTTAGGTTGATAGTTTTGTTCTCATTTTTAAAAGAGGAACATTGATATTAAGACCATATGTTATAACATCAAATAGCTTTCAAATGAAATGTCCGGATCTATCTTATTCTACCTTCCCTGAGGTAAGGGATTGAGAAAGGAAGGTTTTAAGAGAAAAAATAGTATAAAGAAAGCCCAAGTCGAGTTCATCAAAGAATTGCAAAAGCTGTTTAACTAGAAAATAAAATCTATATATATAACCCATCCAATAATATATTCAAAGAACAAATCACATGATCACTGTAAATAGATATAGACAAAATTATCTGAGAATTCAACATTTTTTTATTAAGAAAAACATCCTTGGTAAAATATAAAATTTCTTAATCTAATAAAACAATATGAAAAATCTATAGCAAGCATTAGTCTGAACAATGAAATGTTGGAAGCAGCCTTTTTAAAATCTAAAAAAAAGACAGGTTTCTATTAAGCATTTTACTGTGTGTACTGGTCAAAACAGTTAGAAAAGAACAAGAAATAAAAGGCATAAACATTGGGGGAAAAAAAGGACTGATGTGGTTATTATTTGAAAACATCAAAATAACATGTTATTAAGAAGAACAGAGATATGGAATGGGGAAGGAACAGAGGCAGATGCAACTGTTTTGTTGGTTTGGGATTTTGTTTTGTGATCTTTCAACATATCTTACATATACACTGAATACAATTTAATATATTAACTATAACAAAATAGTAATC